>NC_080545.1:2236135-2536135 GCF_028640845.1 Ahaetulla prasina
TCAGCTGAAAGTCCCTGTTTTTACAAGCTTCTAACCCTCCCTGGAAATTTGGAAGGCTGCCTTCATGTCTTCTCTTAATTTAGACATGGAAACCAACCCTCTTATTCAACAACCCTGCCTTGTCGAACTTGGTGGACACCAGAATTAGATCTCAACCTATTTCATTCTCTGAGAATGAAATCCAGAATATCTGGAGTGTGTCAGGTTGGGGCAAAGTGATATATGGGGACTCAGTAGACCTTCCTAAACACCGTGTTTTGCTGTCTTTTGGTTCTTCCTCGACGTATCTAACAAGTTTTTTTGCCTTGGTGGGTCATAAATTCAGAAGCACCTGTAGGCCTAATATGCATTTAAACCTTTTCTAAACTGATACCTTCTAGGTATTTTGGGTCCTCAACTACCACAATTACATAACATTGGCAGAAGTGGTGAAATCCAATGTTTTTTACTACCGGTTCTGTGGGCATGGCTTGGTGGGTGTGGCACGGAAAGGATATTGCAAAACCATTCCTAAACCACTCCAGGGGAAGGATACTGCAAAATCCCCATTCCCTCCCCTCTCCTGGGGCCAGTCAGAGGTGATATTTACTGATTCTCCAAACTGCTCAAAATTTCTGCTACTGGTTCTCCACAACCTGTCAGAACCTGCTGGATTTCACCCCTGGCTGACAGACTCCTCCAGACTACAAATAGCATATAGGAGGAAGATGAACTGACCCATTGTCAGAAGAGATCCCAGTCAGAAATGTGCAGTTGTGAGAAGCAGCAAGTCTCAGCAATAAACAGAGTAGAATTAGAATAGAATAGAATAGAATAGAATAGAATAGAATAGAATAGAAGTCTCTTTTTAAAAACCTCCGGTGTTGGAGTGCCCACGATTTCTGGTGGCAAGCTGTTCCACGGGTAAATTGTCCTCCCTGTTAAGAAGTTTCTCCTTAATTCTGGGTTGCTTCTCTCCTTGATTAGTTTCCATTCATTGCTTCTTGCCTTCAGGGGCTTTGGAGAATAAGTTGGCCCCCTTCTTCTTTGTGGCAGCCCCTCAAATACTGGAAGACTGTTATCATGTCACCCCTAATTCTTATTTTCTTTAGACTAGCCAACCCCAAATCCCGCAGCCATTCTTCATATGTTTTAGTCTCCAGGCCTTTGATCATCTTAGTAGCTCTTCTCTGGACTTTTTCCAAAGTCTCAACATCTTTTTTTGTAGTTTTGGGGCCCAAAATTGGTTGCTGTATTCCAGGTGTGGCCTTACTAGGGTTTTATAAAGCGATACCTAATACGTCTTCATGCAATCTTGATTCTATGCCTCCATTTATACAACTCAGGATTGTATTAGCTTTTTGGGCTGCGGCTGCACACACGGCTGACTCAATAAGCGTGGTGACCTCACCAAGGTGAAGATCCAAAGAGGTTCAAAGCAACACTTAATCCTGTGAGCGCTTGCAAGTCGCCTGGAGCTTCCAAAAGTTACAGGTGGCAACTCCAACAGCTTCTTTTGCAATACGTAAAGATTGCATATTTTATATTTTAATATATAAAAATAAACCATTGTTGACATAAAAGAGATAACATTTTTGAAACCAAAAAGGTGAAAGCGAAAAGGATAATTTTCTTTTCCTTGCCTAATGGTTTCACTCCCCTATTCCAAATAACAGCTGTACGCCACCTCTTCAGTTATTTTTTAGATGCTATGCTAGATTATTTCTAGTTCGGTTGCAATTCAGCCCCAAAAATGCTGCGAACCCTGTTTTCAGTGGTGGGTTGCTACCAGTTAGCTCTGGTTCGGGTAACCAGTAGTAGCGGTGGTGGGACGCTCTGCCCAGACGTCATCAAATACCCTCTGCGCATGTGCAGAAGCTTCTGTACATGCCCTTTGCTCGTGCGCACATGCGAGTGAACCAGTAGCAAAGGTAAATGAAACCAATGGTGAAATTTGATCTGGTTTACTACCGGTTCGCTGGCTGCGCATGCGCAGTTTTCACCACACACCAAATGCGAGATGCCTGGGCGTGCAGTGCGCGTTAAAAGGAGGCATGGAATAAGTAGAAGAGCGCACGGGTCAGGGGGGGGTGATCAGTTGTGGTGCGTGATCTTTTTTTTTTTTTTTAAGCATTTTTTTTACAACCTCTTCGGCCAAAAAGGTTGTAGAAAACATGCTTTTAAAAGTTTTTTACCTACAATAGAAGAATGGATATTGAAAGTCATTAATTTGGCTGAGATGGCTAAAATCTCAGCTTTTTTAAAAGACAATACGCAGGAAAGATATTTAATTGAATGGAAAAAATGGATTGATTATCTACAAAACAGATATCAGATTAAGAAATATCAGATTGCCTTTGAATAATTAGGAAGTATTATTTTATGTAATGGGGAGGGGGTTGGGAGATGAAAAGATTTGGATGAGGTTAATTGGCTTAGAAGGGAAAATTCTACTCTTTGTTTGGTTTATGTATAACAATACCTTGTGATTGACCCGGGAAGCGGGGGAGGAGGGGAAGGGGGTTTTCTGGGAGGGAGGGGGGAAAAAAGGGGGGGAAATGTTTTTGTTTTTTAAAACTTTTTCAATAAAAAAAAAGTTTTTTAAAAAGCCTCTGCTGATCACGCAGCTCAGCTGGGAAAGTCAGACCCTCTTTTTTTTAACCTTTTAAAAGCATTTTTTACAACCTATTCAGCCAAAGAAATAGTTAAAAAAAATGCTTTTAAAAGTAAAAAAAAAAAGGCTTTGACGATCGCGCGGCTCTAGCCGGGCATGGGTGGGGGGGATGCAGGGATTTTTGCTACCGGTTCTCTGTACCACCTGCCGCCATCGCTACCGGATCAACCGATCCGGTCTGAACCGGGAGCATTTCACCCCTGAGTAAAACCCACCACTGCCAGTTTTCGTTTCCTCTAAGATTTTAGCAAGCATGGTGTATACTGTAACTGCGATCCAGGAGCGACCATAATTCTTTACAAGCGAAAATTAACTTCAGGGTGCTTTTGAAACAGTTGTGTTAATCAGAGGAAATTTTGCTCTGGAAACGTTTACTCTGGAAAGGACCGCATCTAGATTCCCACGCGATTTCCTATTGTCTTTGGGCAAATGACCAAGAAATCCAGCCTTGGCAACGAAGGCTGAAAGCTGAATTCTTCCATCTGAGAAACAAAGAACGATTTGTCTCCCAGATGCTTTCTGCTCTCCTCAAAAGAACCGTAGCCATTGTGCAAGCAAAGGCTACAAGCGACACCGTGCAATACAATCGACTTTGCCCGTTTTAAAGATGGAGCCATCGTGGCTGGATCAGTTGAGGTTCTTGGCAGGGCGGTCTTAATGCACGCACCTCTTGATGGGCACTTGCCCGTGGGCCCTACGAGCATCGGGGCCCCATCAATGGTGAAATTCAAATTTTTTTATTACCAGTTCTGTGGGTATGGCTTGGTGGGCCTGGCAGGGGAAGGATACTGCAAAATCTCCATTCCCACCCCACTCCAGGGGAAGGATACTGCAATATCTCCATTCCCACCCCACTCTGGGGCCAGCCAGAGGTGGCATTTGCCAGTCCTCCAAACTATTCAAAATTTCTGCTACCGGTTCTCCAGAACCTGTCAGAACCTGCTGGATTTCACACCTGGGCCCCATATTAATCTGTGTATGTTAATCCTTCAATGCATCTGGTATCATATCAATTATAAATACAGTATAAACACCGATTTTGTTGGAAGCGCCAATAAGATAAATATATGTTTAATTTTATCGACCATTTACATTTTTATTCCTTTTTTTTTTTGCCAAAATTTTTTATTTTTATTTGAATACAAACAATCCATCTTCCATTAAACAGTGTGTCGTCTGGATACAAACGTCTTGTGCAATAACAATTAAAATTTACAGCCATATTCATTTTTTGTCTACTCTTAACTTAATACTAATATACATACGGTATCTAATACTGTAACAATCCACTTCTTAAATTACATAACATAACATAACATAACATAACAACCAAGTTGGAAGGGACCTTGGAGGTCTTCTAGTCCAACCCCCTGCCCAGGCAGGAAACCCTACATCATTTCAGACAAATGGCTATCCAACATTTTCTTAAAAATTTCCAGTGTTGGAGCATTCACAACTTCTGCAGGCAAATTGTTCCACTTATTGATTGTTCTCACTGTCAGGAAATTTCTCCTTAGTTCTAGGTTGCTTCTCTCCTTGATTAGTTTCCATCTGTTGCTTCTTGTTCTACCCTCAGGTGCTTTGGAGAATAGCTTGACTCCCTCTTCTTTGGGGCAGCCCCTGAGATATTGAACACTGCTATCATGTCTCCCCTAGTCCTTCTTTTCATTAAACTAGGCATGCCCAGTTCCTGCAACCGTTCTTCATATGTTTTAGTCTCCAGTCTCCTAATCATCTTTGTTGCTGTTCTCTGCACTCAACTTCTTAACTCATGTAACTGATTTAGATGTTAATAATGGGATTGCCTAAAGTGATACGGAGAACCAATTTGGTGTAGTGATTAAGGCACCCAATTAGAAACCGGGAGACCAGGAGTTCAAAGCCAGTTGGGTGGCCTGGGGCCAGCCACTTTCTCTCCGCCCCGGGAAGGAGGCAATGGCAAATCACTTCTGAAAAATCTTGCCAGGAAAACTGCAGGGAGTCCCCCATCCAAGAATTGAACAGGAAGGAGGGAGGGTGGGGGAGAAAATCATACAACCTAAATAAAAATGAATGTTTGATTTTTGTATTGCACGCAAGAGACGTGTTTTCTTGGCTTCTGTTCGCTGTTTTTTAAAAACATTGTTTTATTCCAAAATGAATGCACATAAAAAGGCAAACCGAGTCACAAGAGTTCCTTTCGTTGGGGGAGCCAGAATCTCAGCAGTTTCTCCAGCCAGGAATTTTCCTCTCTCTTTTTTTTTTGTGGTGTTTTGGCCAAATTTCTCAGCCTTGCAGGAAAGCCTTCCACCTTCCCACAGGAAACACACTCCCCACTCACCCTCCAAGCAGGCCGAGGACTGGGTGGAGGGGAGGGCAAACAAAGGACTTGTCAAGGCAGGAAAGGCCACTCCGGTTGGAGATCTCTGCTCAGCAATTAATTGCTCCTTGGAGGATTTTTGGAAGTCATAAAAATCTGGAGAGAGAGAGAGCTGGCTTCCTTGCAGAACTTTCTCCTTCCTTCCTTGCACATAATGGCTTTCCACACTCTGAAAACATAATGATGTTTTGAATTCGTATTTTTTAAAAAAATCTGTTTACCAAAATGCAAAGAAAAAAGAAAATAAATAGCAATAGCACTTAGACTTACATTCTGCTTCACAGAGCTTTTACAGCCTTCTCTGAGCAGTTTACAGAGTCAGCTTAATTGCTCCCAACAGTTGAGCCGGTCATAATTGAACTGGTCAGGATCCAACTGCTGGCAGTTGGCAGAATTAGCCTGCAATACCGCATTCTAACCACTGCACCACCAGGGCTCAAAGAAAAAAAAATAGTTCTGTCAGGAAATTTATTATTTAATTCTAGGTTGCTTCTGTCCTTGATTAGTTTCAATCTATTGCTTCTTGTCCTGCCCTCAAGTGTTTTGGAGAATACGTGGATCTTCTCTTCTCTTCTCTTCTCTTCTCTTCTCTTCTCTTCTCTTCTCTTCTCTTCTCTTCTCTTCCCTTCCCTTCCTTTCCTTTCCATCTCTTCTCCCTCTCCTCCCCTTCCTTCTTCCCTTTCCCTCCCTCCCTTCCATCTTCTCTTCTCTTCTTTTCTTACTAAGCAAAAGAGAAATGGCGAAAGAACCATTTCACAGCATCCCATTAATAAGAATCAAGTCTCAGCCCTTCACTTTCATCTCTGGGTTAACCTGCACAGAAACTGAATTTCTTATTCTTCTCTTCTTTCAGCAATGAAACTGTAAGGACGGACTTGAAGAAATTGCCGGCGCTTCCAACGCAAGCTCTTAAGGAGCACCCATCTCTGGCTTATTGGTAAATATTTGACATCTTTAGTAAGATCTACCCCGAGTGGGCTGGTGGCCTGGTGGTAAAGACACTCACCTCCCATTCAGTGCTCGCCAGTTGCCATGCAGCTAACGTGCCATAGCATGACCGCGGGGAGGGAGAGCCTAACTATTGGAACCTAAAAAGTATCAATAGCACTTAGAGTTATATACCGCTTCATATTGCTTTTACATCCCTCTCCAAGCAGTTTATAGAGTCATCTTATTACCCCCAACAAGGTGGTCCTCATTTTACCAACCTTGGAAAGACGGAAGGCTGAGTCAACCTTGAGCTGGTCAGGACCGAACTCCTGACTGTGGGCAGAGTCAGCCTGCAATGCTGCATCCTAACCACTGCCCCATCACAGAAGGAAGGAAAGGGAGAGAGGAATAGCAATAGCACTTAGACTTATATACTGCTTTACAGCCCTCTCTGAGTGGTTTACAGAGTCAGCCAATTGCCCCCCAACAATCTGGGTCCTCGTTTTACCGACCCTGGAAGGATGGAAGGCTGAGTCAACCTTGAGCCTGGTGAGATTCGAACTGCTAAATTGCAGGCAGCCGACAGGCAGCAGAAGTTGCCTGCAGTACTGCATTCTAACCATTGCGCCACCGCAGCTCAAAACTAGGCCAAAAACAGACCCCAGATAAGTCTTCAGAACTTCAAATGACCCCCTGAGCTACTGGATGCAGGTTGAAGGCTACCTGTAAACCCTTCCCAGACTTTTTACTAAGTGGCTTCTCCAACAGGTTGTTTCATCCTAGGTCTATCACATAAGAAAGAGCCATTGCCTCCTTTGCATTGTGTATATACTACAAACCTTCACCAGGACAAGAGCCGGGAGATGGAGATGGAGTTTGGGAGAACTTCTGCCCTACAAATAATCTCTCATTTTCTCCTCCTGCTAGACCAGGGATCAGCAACTTGCAGCTTTGGAGCCGCATGTGGCTCTTTCATCCCTCTGCTGCGACTCCCTGTCGCCGGTCGGCTCCACAATTGATAGGGATTTCGATTAGGACAGGTAGAGGAAAAAGGACGCCGCACGAGGAGAAGACTATGATGTGGGAACCGGACTCTAGAACCAGTTGGCTCTAGAATTGAACGGGGGCTTCCAGTTAGGACCTTTGTAGCTCTTTGAGTGTTTAAGGTTGCCGACCCCTGTGCTAGGCTGAGAATTAAATCCACCTGTACGTTAGAAGACATGGAAGCATCCAACTTAAAATAAACAGGGAGCCCTAAGGAAACTCCCCCTTCTGTCTCTTTCATCAGCACCAAATATGAATCTGCCCAGGAAGCGGAAAGAGAAATTTCTTGCCTTCCACAGTTCACTTGCAGTCTTTCATGTCTTGTTTTTTGAAGGATTTTGGCTCCCAGCCATCTTATCGGCTTCCCCTTTAATTTCTCCACCGCTGTAATTTGATGACAGCAAAGGGAATGTGCTTTTCATTTTGTGGCTGGGCGACCTTTATTGATTCTCTCTCTCTCCGGCCCACCCACTCATTGCAACGGCTGACACCCCCCCCCACCCGCCCCACCTTTCTGCAAAAGGAGTCTTGCGCCAGGGCCGAAAGTCTGGAGGAAGTTCCCTGCCTTTACTCTGTGAAATTCTACTACAGTGCTTGGGAAACTTCTCAAAGTCTTTTTTTTTAATTTGAATTTATATCCCGCCCTTCTCCGAAGACTCAGGGCGGCTTACACTGTGTTAAGCAATAGTCTTCATCCTATTTGTATATTATATACAAAGTCAACTTATTGCCCCCAACAATCTGGGTCCTCATTTTACCTACCTTATAAAGGATGGAAGGCTGAGTCAACCTTGGGCCTGGTGGGGCTTGAACCTGCAGTAATTGCAAGCAGCTGCTGTTAATAACAGACTGCATTAGTCTGCTGAGCCACCAGAGGCCCCTGGTGTCTGTAATAGATTCTGACTTACAGGGCCAGTGTTCTTTCTACGTCCTTATTCTTAAATCGCTTTTCCCATTTTTTTTATCTGAAAGCTCATGTTAACTTCTAGAACTGTGTTTCTCCAACCTTGGAAGCTTGAAGAAGACTCCAACTCCCATAATTCCCCAACCCCCATGCTGGACGTCCACACGCCTTCAGGTTGCCAAGGTTGAGAAGCACAACTTTTGAGGATAGAATCCTCCCTGACATTATCCCCATAACTATACTCCCAGGCAGCTGGAAGAGAGCAGCTGATCCATAGTCACTCAGTGATCTCCTTGATCGAGCGGGGATCTGATTCGGGTCTCTGCAATCCAAGACCAGTTCAAGTGCAGGAGTGCCCACACCTTCATTCTCACAGGGGACAGCTGTAAAAGCTCCTGTCTGCTGTATTCAGTTGATCCCAGAGATCTTTGCAATCTCTTGATCACCGAGGAGCTGGTATCTCCTACCATGAAATCCCATCATACTTTTTCAGCTCTGCCTGCTAAATTAAATCCTGGTGTGTGTTTCCCCCCCCCTCTTTTTTCCAAGTGAGGATCGAGTGATTGAGCATTACAAGAAGCTGAATGGACAGACAAGAGGCCAAGCTATTGTCAAGTAAGTCACAAATGGGAATTCTGGATGCAGAAAACTTTGGCCGGTGTGAATTCTACATCTCATGGTGACCTTGATCTCTCCTTGGTCAGTTTCCATTCATCATTCCTTGTCTGGGTGCTTTGGAAAATTGCTTGACCCCCCCTCCTCCTCTCTATGCAGCCCCTCCAATACTGGAAGGCTGCTATCCTGTCTCCCCTGGTCCTTCTCTTCACTTACTCACCAGGCCCAGTTCCTGCAACCGTTCATCGTATGTTTTAGCCTCATCATTTTTGCTCTGTTTTTCTGCACTGTTTTTAAAGTAATGCATTGTGATGTTTAAGTGACATGAATTGCAATTTTTGGGGGGTTTAAAAGATGCAAGGTTGGATTGCAAAGATGGGTCTAGAAAGGTTGCCCAGATGTCAGGATTGCTTTTTTTTTTTTTTTTGCATTAACTATCATGCAGTTTGGGTCTTTGACATTTTTTTAATGTTTCTTTTCCAGTTACATGAGCATTGTAGAGTCCCTTCCAACCTACGGAGTCCATTATTATGCAGTCAAGGTGCGTGAGCTCTGAAAAGTGTTATTTAATTCACAAATGAGTTAATAATAATAATAACAACAACAACAACAACAACAGAGTTGAAGGGACCTTGGAGGTCTTCTAGTCCAACCCCCTGCCCAGGCAGGAAACCCTACACCATTTCAGACAGATGGTTATCCAACATTTTCTTAAAAATTTCCAGTGTTGGAGCATTCACAACTTCTGCAGGCAAGTCGTTCCACTGATGAATTGTTCTAACTGTCAGGAAATTTCTCCTTAGTTCTAAGTTGCTTCTCTCCTTGATTAGTTTCCACCCATTGCTTCTTGTTCTACCCTCAGGTGCTTTGGAGAGTAGTTTGACTCCCTCTTCTTTGGGGCAACCCCTGAGATATTTGAAGACTGCTATCATGTCTCCCCTGGTCCTCCTTTTCATTAAACTACACATACCCAGTTCCTGCAACCGTTCTTCATATGTTTTAGCCTCCAGTCCCCTAATCATCTTTGTTGCTCTTCTCTGCACTCTTTCTAGAGTCTCAGCATCTTTTTTACATCGTAAAAAAGGTTGATCATGAACAACTGCAATCATTATTTATTTATATAGGGTTCTGTTCCAAACGTTCTGTTTTGCGTTAACGATGAATAAATGGGCCTCCGTGACTTCATAGGGAAGTAGATCAAACGGGAAAATATCAGATACCTGGAATGCATAAGTGCATAAAACTCACAGCACAATATAAGAGAGCAAACCCTCCTGTACAAGATTCAGCATTCCATCTGCATTTAAAGGACGAAGGCCACTCCTATGAAGAGAGCAAAGTCCACATTTTGGACAGAGAACCCCCTGCTCAAGCCAGGAAACCCCTCTATCATTTCAGACAAATAGCTGTCCAGTCTCTTCTTTAAAACCTTCCAGGGTTGAAGCATTCATAATTTCTGAAGGCAAGCTACAGTAGTGGCCCAAATTGTGGAAACCTTTTGGGAAAAGTGTATTTTCTAAAACTAGCTAAGAACACCACTTTTTTTTAGTTTGTACCATAAAATTATATATCAATGGAAAGATAATTGAATCAAAAATGTAATGCAAGAAGTTTTATGAAGGATTTGCTATTAGAATAGCAGTTACAGTAGAAAGAAGAAAAGTGAAACACGTAGAAAAAAATGAGATATACAAAAATGATCACCATAGAAAAAAAACAAGATATATAAAAATGTTCACCATGTCAGTTAATCCTTAGTTGGGTCACCTTTAGCATGAATGACAGCCTTACAAGGTCTTCCCATGGAGTGAACCAAGTCTTTGAGTTCTGCAGCTGTTATATTGTGAAGCCAAGATTGAAGGATGGCTTCTATTAACTGGGTTTTATTGCTGGGTCGCTTCTAAAGTTTCTTTAGTCGGAAAATCCATAGATTTTCAATTGGGTTAAGGTCTGGGCTATTCCAGCAGTGGGATAGGATTATCTTGAAACTTCCTCCCCCCCCAAAAAAAGTGGCGTTATTAGCCATCAAACGTCAAAAATATACTTTTCCCAAAAGGTTTCCACAATTTTGGCCATTACTCTAAGCTGTTCCATTGGTTAATTGTCCTCACAGTCAGGAAATGTCTCCTTAATTCTAGGTTAAATAGTAAAATGCAACAGAACTAAGTCATTTATTCTTGTTTCTCCCCATCCTTCTAGGATAAGCAGGGAATCCCGTGGTGGTTAGGACTCAGCTACAAAGGGATCTTCCAATATGACTATCACGACAAAGTGAAGCCAAGGAAGGTAAGTCACATGAAACATCCTGGTTTAAAGAAGCGTTGAAGATCTGCAGGGGAAACTCCAGGAAATTTTAAACCTAGTTACTGATCTTCTTCAGAAAGCAACTCTGTCCTCAATGGCAAGGAAATTGCAAGGAAAAATTACATATCTTTGGGCCCAGCTGAGTTTGTATTCTACAATGCCATCGGCACCTAGTCAGAATTATGACCAGTGGCTGGATTCAGACAGTTTGCACATATTCAACAGAACCGGTTGTTAACTTTCTAAGCAGTTTGGAGAACTGGTTGTTGGAAGAAATCTTATTTTGCTTTTTTCCACTTTACAGGGCTAATCCTGTAAGGAACTGAAACATTCTGATGGTGTTTCTAGCCTAATCTTTATTGCCCTGCTTACAGAAACTGCCTCTCTGGTTAACCCTTAGTACATTGTAACAGCTAAGACAAAGCGCCCATCGACCTGAGTGATGTTGAGTTGGCTACGCCCACACGGTCACATGACCACCAAGCCACACCTACCCAGCTGGTCATTAGGGCAGAGAACCGGTTATTAAATTATTTGAATCCCACCACTGATTATGACGGTTATCCGATGGCTCCAACCGTTTGGTCAGGATCCTCCCTGACTTAAAAGAAATTAGGAAGATGGGAAGAAAAAGGAAAGTTGGATGAAATCTGGGATTGTAGCTGCTTTATATACATTTATACTCTGGGTTGTTCTGTTGGTGTTAGTAACTCTTTCTCTGCCGAGTTGATCAACCTTGATTCCACAGGAATCAAGGATGGAGGATAGAAATCAAAGATGGCAGGTGGAGATCTTTCTCAACATTTTTCTTCCAGCATCTCTGGTGGCTTTTCCATCCGTCTGTTGTTGCTCAAGCCAGTCAATTAAGTTATTCAGAGGAGATTTTGCATCCTTGAGAACTTTCTTTGGCAGCCAATGTCTGGGCTGGCCTCCCTCAAGTCATCTTATATTACCGGCAGTCCTCGACTTACGACCACAGTTGAGTCCAAAATTTCTGTTGGTAAGGGAGACAGTTGTTCGGTGACTTTTGCCCCCATTTTATGACATTTCTTGCCACAATTTCTCAGTGAATCCCTGCAGTTATTATTAAGTGAGTCACACGGTTGTTAAGTGAATCTGGCTTTCCCGTTGACTTTGCTTGTCAGAAGGTCGCAAAAGGGGATCACGTGACCCCAGGGACACTGCGACCGTCATAAATACGAGTCACTTGTTGCCAGGCATCCAAATTTTGATCACGCAACTGTGGGGATGCTGAAATGGTCATAAGTGTGAAAAACAGTCATAAGCCCCGTTTTTCAGTGCCGTTGTAACTTGGAACATCACTAAATGAGCTGTTCTATCTTCTCTTCTCTTCTCTTCCCTTCCCTTCCCTTCCCTTCCATTCCCTTCCATTCCATTCCATTCCATATTTGCTATTCTATTCATTTTCTATATTATCTTCTCTTCCCTTCCCTTCCCTTCTCTTCTCTTTGACTCTACTCCACTCCACTCCACTCCACTCTACTCTACTCTACTCTACTCTACTCTACTCTACTCTACTCTACTCTACTCTACTATACTATACTCTACTCTACTCTACTCTACTCTACTCCACTCCACTCCACTCCACTCCACTCTATTTTAAATCCTTCCACCATTCCCCACCATTCAGCCAGAATTTAAGAAGCTTCTTGTATGAGAAGCGAAACATTTTCAATGGCAAAAAAAAACACAACCCAAGGCAGTCCAGTTGCCTTTTGAAAAGAATCTTTGGGACACTGTAGAAAAGTTCCCAGAACCAAAATCGGCATGGTGCATGCCTAGATAATAATTAATAAAGTATCCTTCGATACAGCGTTAAGTAGAGCTTTCCCTATTTCAAGAGTTCTCCTCCAGGGGCCACGTTCATATATTTAGCAAATGATTATCCCGAAGAAAAACAGATGAGCAAATGATTAGCCATCATGCCTACAAACTAACAACGACTTTATCTCCTATGGATTTCTTTCATTGGCTTTCAATCTGTCCTGTTTTGGCCAAACGTGAACTTCAGGTTGCTCAGACTGGGTAGACAACAGGGGCCCCCCCAGATCAACCTTTGCTTCTTCTGACCTCCAAACATTTGACCAGAAATTTGGTAGAGAATCTCTTTGACCGATCCCAAGACTAGCATTACCTGCATAATCTGGAAACCTGTTTTGATTAGAGGATTCAAAGATTTATTGTTCAAGCACACGGTATCCTGGCCCTGATCTAGAACCACATCTGGAGCCCAGACCAGGGTTGAAATCCACCAGGTTCTGACAGGTTCCGGAGAACCCGTAGCGGAAATTTTTAGTAGTTCAGAGAACCGGCAAATATCACCTCTGGCTGGCCCCAGAGTGGGGTGGGAATGGAGATTTCGCAAAATCCTTCCCCTGGAGTGGGGAGGGAAGGGGGATTTTGCAGTATCCTTCTGCTGAAGTGTGGAAGGGAATGGAGATTTTGCAATAGCCTTCCCCCAGGAGCGGGGAGGGAATGGAGATTTTGCAATAGCCTTCCCCCAGGAGTGGGGTGGGAATGGGGATTTTGCAGTATCCTTCCCCTAGGAGTGAAGAGGGAATGGAGATTTTGCAGTATCCTTCCCCCAGGAGTGGGGTGGGAATGGAGATTTTGCAGTATCCTTCCCCCCAGGAGTAGGGTGGGAATGGGGATTTTGCCAGTGGTGGGATTCAGCCAGTTTGCACCAATTTGGGAGAACCGGTTGTAGGAAGAAATCTTATTTTTTTCCACTTTACAGGGCTAATCCTGTAAGGAAGGCAGGAAGGCAACATTCTGGTGGTGTTTCTATCCTAATCTTTATCGCCCTGCTTACAGAAACTGCCTCTCTGGTTAACCCTTAGTACATTGTAACAGCCAAGGCAAAGCATCCATCGACCTGAGTGATGTTGAGTTAGCTACACCCACACAGTCACATGGCTACCGAGCCACGCCCACCCAGTTGGTCCTTAAGGCAGAGAACCAGTTGTTAAATTATTTGAATCCCACCACTGGATTTTGCAGTATCCTTCCCCCAGGAGTTGGGAGGGAATGGAGACTTTGCAATATCCTTCCCCTGCCACGCCCACCAAGCCATGTCCACCGGACCACGCCCACAGAACCGGTAGTAAAAAAAAAATTTAGATTTCACCACTGGCCCAGATCAATGTATTTGCACACAACCAAACTGGGGAGAAGATCCAAGTCTTGCTTTATCCCCGTGTGGGAGAGTTGAAGCATTTTCTAAGGGCTTCCTAAGATCGGGACGTTGTGTTCTTCTCATGCTGAGGTCCTAGTGGCCAGCAGCCACATCAGATGAAACCACAACTAAAGTCACCGCTTGTTGCCCTGCCCAAAGTGCTCGTCCCAGGCAAGAAACCTTTGATTGCAGAGGGATGACCACTTCCTGGTGGTGTAACCCCGAGAGCTGGCCTGCTCCAGTTGGAGTTTCTAATTTTATAAGAGGAAGTGATCTCAGGTCTGTGTCTGGGAATCTCTCCATAGATTTAAAAGAGGCTGGATCTGTCCAGTTTGTGAGCCACTGAATTGGACATAACGGAGAATATACAGCCATGACACCGAACTTATGGCATGTGTGCTGGAAGTAGCACGCAGAGCCATGTCTCCGAGCATGCGAGCCATCGCCTGTTGCTCTTCCGGGTTACGGCGCACCGTCCAGCTGGTCTTCATGCATGCGGGGGTACCCGAAACTGGGAAAGTACGTAGCCTCCTGGTGCGCATGCGCACGCTGGGAAGATAATCTTCTGGTTTCCAGCACGCACATTCACACTGGCCAGCTGGTCTTTGCACGTGGATGCGTGCCAGAGACGGGAAGACCAGGTGGCCAGTGCTCATGCGCATGGCATAAAGCAGAATATTATCTTTCTGGCATGCACATGTGTACTGGGGCAGCTGCTCTTCACGCAAAGACACACGCACACACATACGCCCCCGTTTGGGTGCCGAAAAGGTTCACCAAAGTGATATAGAGCAGGGGTCTCTAACCTTGGCAACTTTAAGCCTGGCGGACTTCAACTCCCAGAATTCCCCAGCCAGCCATATTTTTTTCTTTTTCTCTTAATCTCTTAAAGTGGAGAGATTGCAGAGGAAGGGATTACAAGAGAGTGAGCTTTGCTGGCTGGGGCATTCTGGGAGTTGAAGTCCACCAGGCTTACAGTTGCCAAGGTTGGAGACCCCTGATATAGAGCATACTAATCAGTAGAAGAGCTACCAATCAATAGAAGAGAAATTTTGTTAAACTATGGGGTCTCCGTTGGTCTCTTGGTTGTTTCCTGGCAGACGTTTCACAACCCAACTAGGTAACAGCATCAGTTCGCTCTTTATTTTGTCCAGCATTTTATCTTAAAGACTCAGAATAAAACTGTGTCAGATACATTTTTTTAAAAAAATGCTTTGGGATTGCCTTTCATAGTATGCCATGTATCACTGTTCAGGTAATTAAATATCTAATAAATGAGGTTTTAGAGCCTTGGGTTGGGGGGAGAAACACAACTACAATGGGAAGTTCATACGTTTTAGTTTCCAGTTGCCTAATTTTAGCCTCCAGTCTTCTATGTCTGAGCTCAAACAGAATCCTGTTATATTACACACACACACACACCAAAAGAACCCCAAGACTTCCAGAAAAATAATCCAGAAACCTCTGTTTTAATAACATAACTCATAAAACAAGTTCTCCCTCTTTAAACCTCTGTAGCCCTTTGCTAAATTCGCTTTGGTTTCGGCATCGTAGAAAAATGGCCTTTCACTCCATTATGCACAGTTCAATCCCAACCTTGTCCACGTGTTTCATTCCACCCACCCACCCCCAGGGGCTTTGGGACAGAAAAGGGAATCTGTTAATGATAGCCTAGCAAGAGAAGTTGGTTTTCCCTGCTGGCTTGTGACTACACAGTGGAAGATTGTGGCTTCGTTGTCCTGCAAATTGAGAGCAAACTCTTAGCAACAGTTGCAAACATCTGGAGCTTTTTAAAGAAGCAAGAGAAACCTCGCTTTTTGGTCTTCTTTATCATCTAGGGCAGGGCTCTCCAACCTTGGCGACTTTAAGCCTGGAGGACTTCAACTCCCAGAATTCCCCATCCAGCTTTGCTTTAAGCCTGGAGGACTTCAACTCCCAGAATTCCCCAGCCAGCTTTGCTTTAAGCTGGAGGATTTCAACTCCCAGAATTCCCCAGCCAGCTTTGCTTTAAGCCTGGAGGACTTCAACTCCCAGAATTCCCCAGCCAGCTTTGCTTTAAGCCTGGGGGACTTCAACTCCCAGAATTCCCCAGCCAGCTTTGCTTTAAGTCTGGAGAACTTCAACTCTGGGAGTTAAAGTCCGCTAGGCTTCAAGTTGCCAAGGTTGGAGAGCCCTGATCTAGGGAGATTCACTATCATCCAAGTCATGGTTGCCCCCAGGGTGCTTTTCCAAAAGTCAACTGGACTTTCTTGGTTTTCTTTGAAGACGTTTTGCTTCTCATCCAGTCAGAGCCGAAGAAGCTTCTTGGATGAGAAGCGAAACCTCTTCAGAAAAAAACAAGAAATTGCCTCTTGAAAAAAGCACCTTTGGCTTTCTTCCTTATCCTGTATAGATTTCTTTAATTGGCTTTAAATCTGTCCTATTTGACATGAACTTCAGGTTACCCGAACTGGGTAGATAAAGAGTGCCACCCTGGGTCGATCCTGGCTTCTTCTGACCACTGCACATTTGACCAGAAGTCTGGTAAAGAATCTTTTTGCCCGATCCCAAAACTAGCTTTATCTGCATAATCTGGAACCCTGTTTTGATTAGAGGATTCAGAGACTTACTTTTTCAAGCACATGGTATCCTGGCCAGTGGCGAAATTCAGTTTTTTTTACTACTGGTTCTGTGGGTGTGGCTTGGTGGGCGTGGTGTGGCTTGGTGGGTGTGGCTTGGTGGGCGTGGCAGGGGAAGGATACTGTGAAATCCCCTTCTCCCCGTCGCTGAAACTCCTGGGGGAAGGGTACTGCAAAATCTGCATTCCTACCCCACTCTGGGGCCAGCCAGAAATGGGATTTGCAGGTTCTCCGAACTGCTCAAAATTTCCGCTACCGGTTCTCCAGAACCTGTCAGAACCTGCTGGATTTCACCCACGATCACAAGCAAACCGGGGAGAAGATCCAAGTCTTGGTTTGGCTCTGATTCTGCATGACAAGAGAAGCCTCACTTTGTGTCTTCCCTTCTGCTCCTGTGTCCCATACCGAAACTGGAAACTTAACTCTTGCGTGTTTTGAATTCCAAAGAAAGAGAACAGAAAAGAGAGCTACCTGGGCGGTTAGATTAGATTAGATCCTCTCTTCTGAACCAGCCTTAGGTTTTGGAAAACCTTAAATGATTTAAGCTCCCACTACAGACCGTTCAGATATTTTCTCCAGCATTTATCGAGGAGGAGGAGGCTTGGAATGCCGCCTTTAAATCTTCCCTAAACTAGGCGTGATTTCAGCTTTGAGAAAAGAAAGGATGAAGGAGGAGGAGGAGGGAGGAGAGGAATTGGAGGAGAATTCAAGGGGAGAAAAGCCCAGCCGGAGTTATTCATTCTGCCTTTTTCGACTCAGCGCTGGAAGTAAAGTCAAACTCTCTGGGTGCTTCCGTATCCCATGAATTCCAAATCAGAAACAGAGCTGGAAGGGACCTTAGAGGTCTTCTAGCCAATCCCACCTGCTCAAGGAGACCCCGTAGTACCATTTCAGACAAGGGTTAGTTAGACAGTCGGGAAAAATGCTTGAAGCGCCTTCCTTGGGGTTCATTTCTCGCACCCTCCAAAATTTGGAATCGGGCTCCTCCGCGCAGGGAGGAAGGGCTGGTTAAATTGCCTTCTCTCTGGGTCTTCCCGTGGGAATCTCCCGCGCGGGGCGCAAGACCCGGAGCTGTCCGGTCGCTGAAACTGAAGCAAGGGCGAAACAAACGTAACTCCGCTCCTTAGCTTGCTTTCCTCCGCTCGAAGCCCGCAGCGCTGCCAAGGAAGGCGGGGAAGGAGCGCTGGCTCATCCGCCCACCGGCCCGCGTGGGAAACGAGGCTCCCCCCAGCCAAGGGGCGTCCCCGCCTGGCTCTGCCCGCCTCTTCGGAGCGCAGCCGGGGCAGGGCAGAACCAGGGCGGCCCCCGCTCAGCCCCGCTTCTTTCTTTCTCTTTCTTTCTCTCGCCCGGCAGATCTTCCAATGGCGCCAGCTGGAGAACCTCTATTTCCGCGAGAAGAAGTTCTCCGTGGAGGTGCATGACCCACGCAGGTAAGGAGAAGAAAGGCGCACGACCGGCGGCGCGTGGGAAGGAGATGGACGGGGCGGCAGGCAGCAAGGGGGAACCCGGCTGAGACGCCTGGCCCGGCCACCCAGGCGTGGATGGAAACGCTTTGCCTTTCACGCGTGGGAATTGGGGCTGCGGGGAGTGGGGGTTTTTTCCTCGCCGTCCCACCCAACTAATCAAGCCCCGAAGGGAAGATGTGCAGCCCGAGAGGGAGAAGGAAGGCGGCGGGGAAAGGAAGAGTTTCGGGGTCGGTGAACAGCCGGGTGGAGGGGGGGGAGAAGCCCACCTACCCATCTCTCTCGAGCAGCCCCAGGCAGCGTGGCCCGCGGGCGCCCGGTTGCAAATGGCCTTTTGTTCAAAGCCATCTCTATAATCTTTTGGCAATTGCTGGCGTGATTGGGGTTTATTCCGGGACCGGTATAGCCTGCAGGACGGTAATCCCGGGCTAGCTCAGAGTAGGGGGACGGATTTAAGCCTCTAAAGGAGAATTTCCAGGCAATATTTGAGGCCCCCTGCTGCGATTGTGGAATCATTGTGCTTGCTGAAGCAATGGCCAAGATGGGTTTTAGCCCTCACGGTTGTGACACCCTAAATGCGTTATAAAAAAAAAAAAAAAACAACCTGGTAATTTTCCACAAGTGATTTCCATCCCATGGTTCCCACCCTGCATGGATATTTTTTTTTTATTGCATTTTGAATGTTTTGCCTACAACAGTCATGGTGATGTGGAAACATTGTTATTGTAAGCCATGTGCTTTATCTTTAATTTAATTGCTATCATTTAGCATGTGTTATTATTATTGTACCATGCCCTTTTATATCTGGGCTAGCTTTTATTCTTCATCAGTGCTTAATTTTTGTCCAGAGAACATAAACAGCAACTCCACTCTTGGCCGGCAAAATTAGATAATGCAATAAAAATGCATATGGGATTTTATTTTTTATTTTGTTTGCGGTCTCTATTTTACTCTTTGCCCTTTCTCTCAAATTGTTACAAGGTGATCCTCAGTTTACGATCCCAATGGAGCCCCAAATTTCTAACGAGACAGTTTAGTGAGTTTTTTGTCCCAGTTTACGTCCTTCCAGCTGCAGTTGTTAAGCGAGCCACTGCGGTTTTTAAGCGAGTAACACAAGGTTGTTAAGTGAATCTGGCTTTCCCCACTGACTTTGCTTGTCAGAAGGGGATCACGTGACACTGCAGCCGTCATAAGTATGAGTCACTTGCCAAGTGTCTAAATTTTGATAGTGTGATCATAGGGACGCTGCATTGGTCTTAAGTCTGAAGAATGATCCTAAGTTCCTATTTTTCCCACGGCTGTTGTAGCTTGGAATGGTCACTAAACGAATGTTTGTAAGTCAAGGATTCCATGGTCTCCATCTCCCACTTTGAGTATCCGCTTATACCAGGAGTCTCCAATCTTGGCAACTTTAAGACTTGTGGACTTCAACTCCCAGAGCTTCAGCTTCAACTCTGGGAGTTGAAGTCCACAAGTCTTAAAAGTTGCCAAGGTTGGAGACTCCTGGCTTATACTACAGGTATCCACCTTTGTGCAAAGTGATTCATAAGCTTAAAACCTCCTTCTGTGCAAACTTGAGACACTGTTCGCATCCCGAATGTTTTCTATTGTTTTTCAGCCCAAAGAAAGAGTCCTAATTACGGGTCTTTTGTGCCGTTGTGTGCATTCCTTGCCGGTTGTCAACTTATAATGCGTTTCACAGCTGCATTGTGTGTGTGTATGTGTGTGTTCTGTATATCGGTGTGGGGCTGTCCCATGTTTCTGCAGCAGGCTGGGGATTAACACTTGGTGAGAAGCAATTGTTGTAGATCCGGTGAACTTTTAATTATACTCTCGTTATGACTGAACTCTCTGTTCCTCCAAACTGTTGAGTTTGGCCAGAGTCCATGGTGCGGGGGGGGAAAAACATTCTTCTGTGCAATCCCAGTGAAATGAATAAGCGCAGAGAAAGGACGAGGGAGTTTCTGCAAACTCGGCTCCCTGCAATGACCCAGGCCTGTCCATCTGGGATTGTGGGCAACCGAGAGGATTTGCTTTTGACTTTTTCTTTGGAGGGGTTTTTCTTGATTTCGGACTCCAGCCAAGAACTCTCAAGATATTTCCGGTGTTCTCCCACGGAAGGAATAAACTGATTTATTCCTGCTTGGCTAGCCATGCTTTAATAGCTCTCGCTTACCTATTGCCTTCCTAGTAGATAGCAGGTAGTATTTGACTTACGACCACAATTGAGCCCAAAAGGTCTGTTGCTAAGCGAGGCTTTTTTCAAGTGAGATTGGCCCAGGGGTGAAATGCTACCGGTTCGCTCCGGTTCGGGTGAACCAGTAGTATAAAAAAGTTATCGCCATGGTCAAACCAGTAGTTTAAAAAAGCTACCAATTCCTCCGAACCGGTATTTCCGATGATCAGCTGTGCCGGGCGGTTTAGCTTTGCTAGAAAGTAGGAAATCCTGCTTTCTAGCGAAGTTAACTCATGCGGCACAGCTGATCCCTCTGCCCTCACTGTTCTACTACCTTCCCAAGCCTCCTTTTGGTGCACACTGCACATGCGCATGAGCACAGTGTGCATTTGGTGCACATTGCACATGTGCAGTGCGTGCTTGGCGCACAGCATGCATGCGCAGCCAGCGAACCGGTAGCAAACCGGCTCAGATTTGACCACTGGATTTTACAACCTTTCTATGACCACCGTTGTTAAGTGAATCACTGCAGTTGTTAAATCAGTAATGTGGTTCTTAAGCGAATCTGGTTTCCCCGCTAACCTTAAAGTTAATACAGTTAATCCTCAATTTACGAGCACAATTGAGCCCAAAATTCCCATTGCTGAATGAGACAGCTGTCAAGTTAATTTTGCCTCATTTTACGGCCTTCCTTGCCACCGTTGTTAAGTGAATCACAGCAGTCGTTAAGTTCGTGACACGGTTGTTAAGTGAACCTGGCTTCCCCATTGACTTTGCTCGACAGACGGTCGCAAAAGGGGATCATGTGAGCCCGGGACACAGCGACCGTCATAAATACGATCAAATAAAATCCGGTGAATTTCACAACGCCTGGATTTTGGCACAGTAAGAATTTAGCATTTAGGATTTCACTTCCTTCCCATCTCCTTCTGCCAAAAAAAAGAGTTACGCAAATGAACAAGGCGTTGGGACTCATTTGCATGAATTAATCAGCTCATTTCTTTTTCTTGGAAGATGGTATGTTTTACTTTCGCACAGCATTTTTTCATCTTCCTCCTAAAACTCATCCTCTAACTCCCTTTTTCACAATTCTGTAATCTCTTAATTCGGGGTATGGTCGGGGTAACTGAATGGAACTGAGCATTTACTGGCCGGATGCCCTTCCTGACACCTATCTGGAGTTCACAGCAGATTTTTTTTTTTTTTTTGCGTCCTGAGACAGAAACATCTGTTGCTGCTTAGGATTGAACTCCCAACCTTCTGAATGAAAGGGAAGGGTCTTCACCACTAGACCGCCATGCTTCACTTAAATCCCATCCCTCTGACTTTAAGATGGTGGACTTCAACTCCCAGAATCCCCCAGCCAGCCAATTCTGGGAATTGGAGTCCACCCATCTTAGAGTTACTAACCTTGAAAAACTCTGCTTTCTCAGTTTGCAATTAACAGTTTGGAAATCCTGATTTACCTTCCCTTAATCATCTGGGGGAACACGGTGGCTCAGCGGCTAAGAGGCTGAGCTTGTTGATCAAAAGGTCGGCAGTTCAGCGGTTCAAATCCCTAGTGCCGCGTAACGGGATGAGCTCCCGTGACTTGTCTCAGCTTCTGCCAACCTAGCAGTTCGAAAGCAGGTAAAAAGTGCAAGTAGAAAACTAGGGACCAGCTTTTGTGGGAAGGTAACAGCGTTCCGTGCGCCTTTGACATTGAGCCCTGCCGGCCACATGACCAGGGAGACTTTTTCAGACAGCGCTGGCTCTTCGGCTTTGAAACGGAGATGAGCACCGCCCCCTAGAGTCGGGAACGACTAGAACATATGCACAAGGGGAACTTTACCTTTACCTAATCATCTGGGGTTGTTTTAAAACCCATTAGGAAAATTTGCACAGTGTGACAAGTATACAATCTTCAAGGTGGCAGCAGCTAAATTTATTTGGGATGGCAAAAATTCCTTTCGACGCAAAAAGGCCTATCATAAGAATTCCAAAAATGTCACCCCCCATGCCCTTCTCCAGCGACCATGGGCAGAATTCACATGAAAGAAAACATTTCAGGAAGATGAGAGAGAAGCACTGAAGTTGAACTTTGTGCTTGGGGCTTAAAGTTTGTGTTTCTTCCCTCCATTTGGATACAAGCAAGCAATTTATTTTGTGTGCTCTGTGCTGCTTGAGGCGGCTTGATTTTAAATGTAAACTTCTCCACGCCAGTGGATCACGTTCTGTGTTTGGGAAAACACACCGCATGGATATGAACTGACTTTTAAAAAAGAATTACAATATCTAGGAATCAAATCGAACTTATTGTCCACATCAATGGAGAAAAAGAATGTGCAGATAAATGCTCATTAATGCATCCATCAAATTACCAGTCATACCACGAAATTATGGGCCCAAAATTTCTGTTGTTAAGTGAGACAGTTAAGTCTCTTTTGCCTCATTTCTTGCCACATTTGTTAAGTGAATCACTGCGTTTCTTAAGTGAGTAGCACGGTTGTTAAATGAATCTGGCTTCGCCCTTGACTTTGCTTGTCAGAGGTAATCTAAGAAAAGGTGATCACGTGACCCCATCAAGACACTTGCAACCGTCATAAATATGGGTTAGTTGTCTGAATTTTGACCCTGGGACCCTGGGGATGCTGCAGCAGACATAAGTATGAAAAACAATCCTAAATCACTTTTTTCAGTGCTCTTGTAGCTTTGAACGGTTACTAAATGAACTGTTATAAGTTGAGGACTACCTGGATAACTAAGAAAATATATAGTCACCCATAGGATGTCGGTTCCTGTCTGTCACAAAAAATTCCTCAACTTTTTGAATGTCTGCATTTTAGAATTAGAATAACAAGAGTTGGAAGGGACCTTGGAGGTCCTCTAGTCCAACCCCCTGCATAGGCAGGAAACCCTACAGCATTTCAGATAAATTTATATCACACGCTATTAGAAATTTATCCCTTACAGCATCCATGTTAGGAAATTAAAATTTTTGGAGTTTATGATAGCTAAGTAGGAATACCTTGAGCAAATATTTCCTTCCATTTCAAGGGTATTAGTCTGGAAAAGCTGGTGATATTTACCGGCAAAAGGAATTTCTGAGCTTGGCAAACTTCACAATGTTAAATATTCAAAACAAAACTGTTTCCTTTTGGGGAAACGCAACACCTTAATTCGGCTACCACGATAATAACCAAATTGAAATTTTCCATGTCATTTCGATGTTCCAAGGAGAAAAATAAATCCATATTCTGTGTCCAGAAGGCATTTACCGGTAATTGCGCAGAATTTTAAATTTCCACCTTGCTTTTTAAGGATACCAGATTATATTAACATCAGCGTAGAATGTGTTGAGGTAATTAATCCAATAATTTAAAAAAAGGGAAAAAGATAAGTCAGGGTGTAACTGCCAATTAGGAAATCTGGATCCAGCAGGAACATACTTCAGATTCTAGGCTTTTAGCCAAAAGGGATGGTATTTTAAGACAGAATTGCTCAATGGCTCCAGAGTTGGAAGCCAAGCAATTGCAACCATGCTGGTTTTAGGAAAGATCTGTTTTTAAAATTATCTGTAGCAAAATATTTCCATCTCAATGCATGAAAAGGCTTAGGAAAGAGCCAGAAGGATCTGGGAGCCAACTCGTAGGGGAAGTGAATGTCTTTAAAGTTTAATAGGGTAGAAGTAGAAAGTACAAATGGGGTAAATGGTATTAAGTATTATTGACATATAATAGAATGCATTATAATTATTATGTATACACAGGTGTTAGAAGTTGAGGGATTATGATTATGCATATTTATTATTATTATTATTATTATTATTTATTGAATTTCTAGACCGCCCTTCTCCCGAAGGACTCAGGGCGGTGTACAGCCAGGCTAAAAAACATACACAATATACAATTTAAAAACTAAATTAAGAAACTTATTACACAATTGGCCGAGAAATTAAAATATTTAAAATCTAAAAACCCCAATTTAAAACATAAATAGAATTTAAAATTTAAAAACTAAACAGTTTAAAAAGTTTAAGCTAGCCCCGCGCGAATAAACAAATATGTTTTCAATTCGCGGCGAAAGGTCCGAAGGTCAGGTATTTGGCGTAGACCAGGGGGAAGTTCATTCCAAAGAGTAGGAGCCCCCACAGAGAAGGATCTTCCCCTGGGGGCCGCCAGCCGACATTGTTTGGCGGACGGCACCCTGAGAAGTCCCTCTCTGTGAGAGATTATTATTTAAATAATATTGTTATTAGTAGTAACAGGGGTGGGTTCTACTTACCTTTACTACCAGTTTGCAACGGGAATGCGAGTGCCCGTTGCAAACTGGTAGTAAAGTAAATTACCGGTAAATGCCTTCTGCGCATGCGCAGATCGTCCATTATGACCTCCGGGCGGGTCGGCAGAGCCTCCCGCCACTTTTACTTCCAGTTTGCAAGAACCGGACAGAACCAGGAGCAACCCACCACAGAGTAGTATTGTGTAAATAGTATATTGACCCAGACAATACACTGTTCACCAAGCATTTATGGATGTTAAAGAAAAAAACTATAAATAAAATTATTTTTTAAAATGTTTAATACGGTTAATCCTCAATTCACGAGCACAATTGAGCCTAAAATTTCTGTTGCTGAATGAAACAGCTGTGAAGTGAATTCTGTCCCGTTTTAAGACCTTCCTTGCCACCGTTGTTAAGTGAATCCCTGCAATCGTTAAGTCAGTCACACGGTTGTTAAGTGAATTTGGCTTCCCCATTCTGACTTTGCTTGTCAGAAGCTCGCAAAAGGAGATCACGTGACCCCAGGACACTGCGACCGTCATAAATATGAGTGAGTTGCCGAGCGTCTGAATGTTTGATCATGTGACCTGAGGAGGGGGGAATACTGTAATGGTCGTAAGTGTGAAAAACGATCCTAAGTCACTATTTGTCAGTGCTGTTGTAATTTCAATTGGTCGCTAAATGAACTATTGTACAACAAGGGCCACCTGTAACAGCAAGCAAAATGATGCTCTACAGCAGGGGCCCATTTGCAACCGGGCCACATGACTGGAGCATGTGCATGCGTAAAACTAGCGGCGGGCGCACGCTCGCACAGCTCAACTCACGCGAGCAACGTGCCCGCCCCTCACACAAAACCCACCCCATACGGGGCCGCCAAGACAGAAAGTTTGGGGAACATTGTCCTACTGTAAGAAAGACTTATAAGTCACTTTCTCCGTTGACTGTGCTCTTCTCCTGTCCTTCTAGGGCATCGGTGACCAGGAGGACTTTCGGACATAGTGGAATTGCTGTGCACACTTGGTACGCGTGTCCTGCCTTGATCAAGTCCATCTGGGCTATGGCTATCAGTCAACACCAGTTTTACCTGGACAGGAAGCAAAGCAAGGTAAAGACCGTAAGCGGCCGAGGGAAGAGAACGGTTCAGTGTAGACTTTTGTGTAGACCTTCTTCCAACCAGATGTCCTTGGAAGAAAATGGAATAAGGAGAAAAGAAGGGATGTAGAAGGACCTCTTTGGAGCAATACATTTCATTGAAAGGCATTCGTGAATGCTTCTTCCATTTCATAGAAGTTTTAGTCTGGAAAAAATGTGATTCCATTCCTTCTGGTTTTTGGATACTGTGGTCTAACATGGATGTTCTGATGATGATGTTGTCCATCCAGTCGTGTCTGACTCTTGCCAATTCTGCGGGCCAGGTGCTTCCACATCTTCCAATCTTGCATTGCTTCTTTGAGTTGTTCTTTGGTGATGATGATGAGGAGGAGGAGGAGGAGGAGGAGGAGAAGGAGGAGGAGGAGGTGGTGGTTATCCTATGGGCTAGGTTTCTCCACATCTTCTAATCTTGCACCATTTCTTTGAGTTGTTCTTTGGTGGTGGTGATGATGATGATGATGATGATGATGAGGAGGAGGAGGAGGAGGAGGAGGAGGAGGAGATGGTTATCCATTCAATCATGTTCAACTTTAGGTGATTCTATGGGCTAGGTCTCTCCACATCTTCCAATCTTGCACCATTTCTTTGAGTTCTTCTTTGGTGGTGATGAGGAGGAGGAGGAGGAGGACGAGGAGGAGGAAAAGGAGGAGGAGGAAAAGGAGGAGGAGGAAAAGGAGGAGGAATGGTTGTCCATTCAATCATGTTCAACTCTTGGTGATTCTATGGGCTAGGTCTCTCCACATCTTCCAATCTTGCACCATTTCTTTGAGTTGTTCTATGTTCTGTCTAGTGTTGGCTTTGATGGTGTCAAGCCACCATGTTCTTCGATGGCCTGGTTACCTTTGACCACTTCCTCTTCCCAACAGAATTGCTTTCTCCAGTGAAATCCCACCGCATGACATGGCCAAAGTGAGTTTTGTGATTTTATGGCCGTTCTGTGATTCCTTTTTACGTAACTCATGAGTCATTAGGACCAAGGTGGGCTTCCAGATACGGTTGAAATCTCTTCTCCTCCACTCTTGAGTCTTTTGATTCGTAGCCAAGGGTCTGCAGGTTCTCTGAGAGGGAGAAATGCGTAGGGAACCGTGGTTTGCAGAACGTGGGGATCTCTTCAATCTACGAATTGGATCATAGTCCAGTGGACCTTTCCAGGCCATGAACTGGATCATATTTTCTGATCTGCTCTTTTTAAGTCAATGGGTACTAGAAATAATGTTTCTTGGTATTGCAGGAGTCCATAGCGCTCATTGTTCCAATGAAGAAAAGCAACAATTTCCATAAAAATAAGTTAAAATCATCCATAGGTTCAGCAATCATGGTTTATGGAAAAATTTCATGGTTGTGTACTGTACCCGATGTAGCTCTTCTGATAGGCCAGCTTCAGGCTTTCCTATCACATTTGCTAATAGGGAATTCTGGCTTAAAGTCAGAAAGCAAGTCAAGGAAACCATCTCATCCTAAGAAATTTTATCTGGGCTTTGCATTCAGATGAATTGAGTCAATTTAATGCTTCTGCGGAAAGAACTTCTCCTTCTCTTTCATGCATGGATTCCCCTCTTTCAAATCGTCTTCAGACAAGTAGACAGGTAGCTCAGCTCATGTTAAGAAAGGCACTTCAGGATTTTCTTGTGCCAAGCCACAAACCATCTATGGTTTGTTTTGTGATTGTTCTATCACTCAGAGGCATAACTTTTTTGAGAAACAAGTTCCTTTTCCTACTTTAACTTGAAAAATATTGGTTGAACCACGCTGCTACCTCCAAACAAACCACAGTTTGCGATCACCTAGAGGAAGAAGCAGCCTTCAGGCCATTTTCCCTGATGGAGGTGAATGCTCACAAATCATGATTAACTGTTCCTTTCTATAGGGATTCTGAATATCATGGCATTGCTGTTATGGCGTCCCAAAAGTGCTTTTTTTCAAAAGGCAGCTGGACTGTCTGTGTTTTTCCCTGAAGAGGTTTCGCTCCTCATCCAAGAAGCTATTGCATCTATTGCAATATCCTTCCTATAAAAGACTACTTCAGCTTCAATTGCAATATTACAAGAGCAAAAAATAGATTCAAGCTAAATGTCAACCGCTTCAAACTTGATTGCAGAAAATATGACTTCTGTAACAGAGTTGTTAATGCTTGGAACTCATTACCTGACTCCATAGTCTCTACTCTAAATCCCAAAATCTTCAACCAAAAACTGTCTACTATTGACCTCACCCCATTCCTAAGAGGACTATAAGGGGCGTGCATAAGAGCACAAAAGTGCCTACCGTTCCTGTCCTATTGTTCCCTTCATCATATCTAATTGATATAGTTGATACATATTTTTATACATATATGTATATTTTCTTCAAAATATGTTGTTTTATCTATAACAATTGTTTGTGTATTCTGTTGTGACAAAATAAATTTTAAAAAAAGCGCTTCTTCGGTTCGGGGTGAATGGTGGAGGATGGACGAAACTGAAGACGCTTCTCAGACGAGAAGCGAAACCTCTTCAAGGAAAAACAAAGCCCAGCTGCCTTTTGAAAAAGTACCTTTGGGACAGCCATGACCTGGATGACTGAGAAATTCCAGACATTTAGTGTTTATGAAACTTTCTCTATTTCTTTTTTTCTCTAAGCAAAGATTTAAAGAGATGTTTAACCACTCTTCAGGGTGGTTAAATGTTCATACCCTGACGGGAAATGTAAGCAGGCATCGCCTCTGAATGTTATAAATTGTTTGGCTAATCCTGTTTATGTCAGGATCTCCCTACTTGAGAGTCTTCTAAACAATATGAGCGTTGAACCTGATTTTTCCCGCTGCTGAAGCATCGTGTTTAATTTTATGGGACCCTCGGCTGAGACCCCATCCTTCCCTGCCGTAGAGATCCTACAGATTTTGCTTCTGTCTTGTTTCAGAGAAAAATCAGCAAGTGTTGGCTCAAGACAATGATTTTGAGCGATGTTTCTTTCCTTCTGGGCCCTTGCGTTTTGACGGCTCTTCTTGGCACTTCTCTGGGAGTTTGAAAGCCCCTTGAGTGTTGTTTTTTTTTAAAAGTAACGCAGCCAAATGAATTCAGCAGGGTGGCCTATATCTCCAAAATTATTTAGAAAATGTCTTTTGGAAATGCAGCACCTCAGCTTATGGGTGGGCTGAAAAATGTTCAGTGGATTTCCAGAATAACAGAGTTGGAAGGAACCTTAGAGGTCTTCTAGTCCAACCCCCTGCTCAAGCAGGAAATCCTAATTTTTTTTTCCCCCAAGTAACAGGAACCTAAGTAATGATCACAAATGAATTATTATTTATAGTGGATGAATTTATAACTGGCGATTTCAGACTCAAGGGACAATCAATTACGAATATCTTGAACTTACTCGTGTATTTTGGTGTATTTATTTATTACTTACTACCTTTAACTTGTGGGGGTTTAATTTAGAATAGGAAGTGACTGATATCTGATAAAGCAGTTCTAAAGTTGCCACTTATATATTCAAAATCATTGATATTTGTTCTTTTTGTAGTAAATGTATATATAGGTTTTTCCCCCCCGATTTTGGCTTTCAGAAGTTCACTTTCAGACTCCTATTTTTAGGGAATAAAGGTGTTCTTAAAGCTAACTGGGAAATACAATTTGTATTGTATTTTTGTATAAGAATTGTTTTGTATAAGAATTGCCTATTATAAGATTTTTTTCTTATTGGAGATAAAACTTTTACGTATGGAAAGTCCATCTGAAAGGACTAGGAATCCTTTGTGGATTTTTAAAACAAAACTGGTTGGAAGCTCATTTTTTTAACGAAATCCTTCAGAACAAAGTTTGGCAGACTTAGGGAAGAGTTGCTTTGAATATTTTAAATGTTTTTTGAATGAGAGAAGTCTGGAAGGGGCACACGGACAATGAGATTTATAGGCGACCCCATATTGAAGGAAACCATTTTGCCCTGAGAAATAATTAAAATCTTTTATTGGAGGAGTTGGGTTTCAAAAGGCTCTCCTAAACCACCATTAATCACCTTGACTCCATCATCCGGCTAATAATGAATCCATCCACGTGGGAAGGAAATTCCTTCCCTTTTTAGTGGCTGTTTTCATCAAAGGTGATGTTTATGACTGAGACCTGGAATTTTGGTATTTGTTTTAGCCCAGGGGTCAGCAACTTTAAACACTCAAAAGAGCCACAAAGGCCCTAACCGGAAGCACCCCGCCCTCCCCCCCATTCAATTCTGGAGCCGAATGGAAGTCCGGTTCCCCCACCATAGAGTCTCCTCCTAGCATGACGTCCTTTTTCCTCGGCCGACTGGAAGTCCGGTTCCCCCACCATAGAGTCTCCTCCTAGCATGGCGTCCTTTTTCCTCGGCCGATTGGAAGTCCGGTTCCCCCCACCATAGAGTTTCCTCCTAGCGTGGCGTCCTTTTTCCTAAGCTGACTGGAAGTCCGGTTCCCCCACCATAGAGTCTCCTCCTAGCATGGCGTCCTTTTTCCTCGGTCGACTGGAAGTCCGGTTCCCCCACCATAGAGTCTCCTCCTAGCATGGCGTCCTTTTTTCTTGGCCGACTGGAAATCTGGTTCCCCCACCATAGAGTCTCCTCCTAGCCTGGTGTCCTTTTTCCTTGGCCGACTGGAAGTCCGGTTCCCCCACTATAGAGTCTCCTCCTAGCGTGGCGTCCTTTTTCCTCGGCCGACTGAAAGTCCGGTTCCCCCACCATAGAGTCTCCTCCTAGTGTGGTGCCCTTTTTCCTCGGCCGACTGGAAGTCCGGTTCCCCCACCATAGAGTCTCCTCTTAGCATGGCATCCTTTTTCCTCGGCCGACTGGAAATCCGGTTCCCCCACTATAGAGTCTCCTCCTAGCGTGGCGTCCTTTTTCCTCAGCCGACTGGAAGTCCGGTTCCCCCACCATAGAGTCTCCTCCTAGCATGGCATCCTTTTTCCTCTGCCAACTGGAAGTGCGGTTCCCCCACCATAGAGTCTCCTCCTAGCCTGGTGTCCTTTTTCCTCTGCCAACTGGAAGTCAGTTCCCCCACCATAGAGTCTTCTCCTAACATGGCATCCTTTTTCCTCTGCCAACTGGAAGTGCGGTTCCCCCACCATAGAGTCTCCTCCTAGCCTGGTGTCCTTTTTCCTCTGCCGACTGGAAGTCCGGTTCCCCCACCATAGAGTCTCCTCCTAGCACGGCATCCTTTTTCCTCTGCCGACTGGAAGTCCGGTTCCCCCACCATAGAATCTCCTCCTAGCACGGCGTCCTTTTTCCTCTGCCGACTGGAAGTCCGGTTCCCCCACCATAGAGTCTCCTCCTAGCATGGCGTCCTTTTTCCTCGGCCGACTGGAAGTCCAGTTCCCCCACCATAGAGTCTCCTCCTAGCATGGCGTCCTTTTTCCTTGGCCGACTGGAAATCTGGTTCCCCCACTATAGAGTCTCCTCCTAGCGTGGCGTCCTTTTTCCTCGGCCGACTGGAAGTCCAGTTCCCCCACCATAGAGTCTCCTCCTAGCATGGCGTCCTTTTTCCTCAGCCAACTGGAAGTCCGGTTCCCCCACCATAGAGTCTCCTCCTAGCATGGCTTCCTTTTTCCTCTACCTGTCCTAACTGAAAGCCCTATCAATTATGGAGCTGACTGGTGACAGGGAGCCGCAGCAGAGGGCTGAAAGAGCCACATGCGGCTCCAGAGCCACAGGTTGCTGACCTCTGGTTTAGCCCAAGCAAAATAAACCTCCATATTTTTTTCATCAGGAATTGAAAGGAGTGAAAACTGTAACAAAGAACTTGGCCGAAGAAAAAATGCTTTTAAAAGTAAAAAAAAAAAACACTCCTCAGTTTACTGAACAGCGTGAAAAAAACAGATCAAAGGCCTGTAGGAATATGCCATGAGGCCCTTGAGACAAATTTGATTATTGAATTGGTTAAATTGAGATTTCCTATCTTGCAAAAAAAAAAAATGACATTAGTGTATCACTTACCAGATGAAGAATTGTAACCAGAGCCACAGGAATGTCTTGTTGACATGGCTTACAAATTAACTGCCCTAAGAAGGAGTTGAGCAAATATATTTATAGATTTATAGATTGTTTATAGTTGAAATTAAATATCGCATGTGAAAAACAGGAGTGTTAATTTGACGATTATCTCTATGAAAGAGAGTTGATCATTGAAAAAATAGTGATTTTGGATACCATCATTACATAGACTGTAGAAGTTTCAAGGTAACCCATGTAAGATATATCAGGATTCAGAGTTACGGCCAAACAGATGTGATTTATTAAAAAATGCATCTTTAGCACACCAAAAAACCCTTTTAGCATTAATCATCAATGATAGGTTCTATCAACATTTAGAAGCACGGCTTAAGAAACTACAGTAACTTTTTCTGAAGTGTTTTGTCGTCTTAAACCAGGGGTGTGCAAACTTGGCTCTTTTAAGACTCTTTGAAGACTGGCACTTTTAAAACTTAAGCAAAGCTGGCTGAGGAACTCTAGGAGTTGAAATCCACAAGTCTTAAAAGAGCCAAGTTTGCAGACCCCTGTCTTAAACCAATGTATTTCAAACTTGACACCTTTAAGATGTGTGGATTTCAGGTCCCAGAGCTGAAAAATTCCAGGAGTTGACTTCTGGGAGTTGATATCTGTACCTCCTAAAGTTGCCAAGTTTGGAAAAAAAACAAACACAGTCTTAGACCATGACTCATTCATTTTGTGTATTGGATGTAACTTGTGAAACTTAACTGCGAGTTGGGCATGAGTGGAGGTCAACTGCTGAACTTAAGAAAATTTCACGTGATTTTGGTAGCATAATCGGATTCAATGATTTTGTTAAGGAGTCATCAACATCATCCTCATGATTTAATCACCTCAGGTCTCTCAACATCTCCGGTATTTAGCACCAAGGTCATGCAGAAGACCCTCCCCAGTTATTTGGGGGAGAAGTGTGAGGTTCTTCCTCCTTTTGACAAAGTGTCGTGCATAGGTGATAAGAGGTTGGTGCTGAAACCTTCTGAGGGCCCACCGAAGGAAATATCCAAGAGAAGGTTTCTGTTTCTTAGTCACGAAGGTCTTCGTTTCCTTTCTCCTCAGTCCAAAATCCACGCCACAAGAAGCCTGAGTGAAATCGCCATTGACTTGACGGAAACTGGAACTTTGAAGACCTCCAAACTAGCCAACATGGGCAGCAAAGGGAAGATTATCAGCGGCAGCAGTGGGAGCCTTTTGTCATCAGGTAAGTCCCTTTTGGGTTGGTTCTTCAACTTAAAACAAAAATGCCCAGGAACTGACTGTAATAATACATAGATAGAGCCAGGGGTGAAATCCAGCAGGTTCTGACAGGTTCTAGAGAACCGGTAGCGGAAATTTTGAGCAGTTCAGAGAACCGGCAAATACCACCTCTGGCTGGCCCCAGGAGTGGGGTGGGAATGGAGATTTTGCAGTATCCTTCCCCCAGGAGAGGGGAGGGAATGGGGATTTTGCAGCAGGAATGGGGTGGGAATGGAGATTTTGCAATATCCTTCCCCCAGGAGAGGGGAGGGAATGGGGATTTTGCAGCAGGAATGGGGTGGGAATGGAGATTTTGCAATATCCTTCCCCCATGAGTGGGGAGGGAATGGGGATTTTGCAGTATCCACACCACACCACACCACTCCCACCAAGCCATGCCCACAGAACCAGTAGTAAAAAAAGACTGGATTTCACCACCCAATAGTTAGGCCCAGTAGTTAGAATGCAGAATTTCAGGCTAATTCTGCTGACTGCCAGCAGTAGTTCGATCCTGACCCGTTGCTTCTCTCCTTGATTGGTTTCCATCCCTTGCTTCTTGTCCTGCCTTCTGGTGCTTTGGAGAATACATTGACCCCCTCTTTTTTGTGGCAGCCCCTCAAATATTGGAACAGTGCTATCATGTCACCCCTAGTCCTTCTTTTCATTCAACTAGACATACCCAATTCCTGTCGCTGTTCTTTGTGTATTTTAGACCCCAAAGGCCTAATCATCTTTGTTGCTCTTCTCTGATGATGCAGAGTTGTGTGTGAAAGAGATTACAAGTACCTTATCAGAATATTTAAATCCCCAAGACACCCTGCTACATCCCTCAAAGCCACTGTTTTTCAGACATGAAAAACAGCCTTGAGCAAGAGATTGCCAAAGGTCAGTCTATCTCAAAAGATTTCGGGCCATCTCACAAGGCGTCAACCTTCCCAATGGATTTTAGCACATGGCCCTTGAGAAGTGCAGTCTCCCCCTCATACAATCTGCATCCGCGCAACCGACTTACCTTCCCCTCCCCACGCCCTCCTTTCCAGCTGAAACCTTGTCTCCGTCCAGCCGCTCAAACTACTCAACCTATTCGATGAAGTGAGCTACAGCTGGTGAAAGCTTCTGCCATTTTAATAAGATGGCTCAGTCAGAAGAGCTGCTTCTAGATTTTTGGTTCCCAAATTAGCTACTGGTCTTCCACGTTCAGCATCTTCAGCCCTCCCCCCCCCCCCCCGTATTTTTCATTTCGTATTGTTTGTCTGGACCCCAAGCCCTTTGTAATCGTACCCACAAGAAATTAGAAAATTAAGTAAATTAGAATAATAGAGTGGGAAGGGACCTTGGAGGTCTTCTAGTCCAACCCCCTGCTTAGGCAGGAAACCATACACCACTTCAGACAAATGGTTGTCCAATCTCTTCTTAAAAACTTCCAGCATTGGAGCATTCACAACTTCTGGAGGCAAGTTGTTCCACTGATTAATTGTTCTAACTGTCAGGAAATTCCTCCTTAGTTCTAAGTTGCTTCTCTCCTTGATAAGTTGCTACTAATTCTACCCTTCTCAGTCTTTACCATTCCTCCTGGGGGCTTTATTGACTGAACATTTGGGAACAAGAAGCTGAGTATCTGTGTAGTGTCCTAAGTTTAGTTCTCATTAGCCACAGGAACTGCACTTCTGTCTCTCTTACAAACACAGCCAACAAGTTACACTGGCTGAGCCAGATGATAAATTCCATTCTACTCTTCAGAGAAGGAGCTGTCGTAGCTCCCATCAAATATTTAAGGGATCCAATGAGAGCTGCAGTTTGACAGGGGAACAAATTGTCACGGCGTAAGAGCTCTTGTCATGTTGAAGTGCAGTATGACAACCGGTTGTTGTAAACATATCATGGGTCTCTTGAATGAAACCATAGGTTATCCTGGATGGCTCAAACTGTGCGATTCTACCCTCGGCGCTGCAGTCTAAATATTGAGAGTGGAAAAGCAATTTAGTGAAATTCTATACCGGGAATCGGTCTTCATTTGTGAGTTGAGAGTGGAGTGGCTTTGGAAGGTCCAAGTGTAAATGTTCAGAACAAGAGGAAGTGAGATTAGGAAACCAGTTAAGAATTCCGTTTTTTGTTTTTTTTTGGCCAACGGTTCCAAGCAGGGATCAAAACAAACTGGAATAAAACTCCTTCGCCTTTGAGTTAAGCTTAGAGCAGTGGTTCTCAACCTTTATAGTGCTGCGACCCCTTTAATACAATTCCCCATGATGTGGCGACCCCAACCGTAAAATTATTTTTCTTTTGAATTTATCACGCCTGAAGCCATATTGGCTAGCGATCTGAACTGCTTGCGATTGCCTTGAGGACGGAGGCATTAAAGCGGAGACTCCTCCCCTATTAAGTTTATGGCGCCTGAAGCCAGATTAGGCTAGCGATTGGGAGTGATTGCAGCTGGCTTGAGAGGGAGACATCAGAGCAAAGATTTCTCTCTTTTTTAATTCATCGCACCTGAAGCCGAATTCGGCTAACGATTTGAAGAGCCTGCAGCTGGCTTGTGGAGTCAACCATTGGAGCGCCATTCTTCGAGTCCCATATTTCCGATGGTCTTAGGCGACCCTTGGCAAATTGTCATTCGACCCCCAACGGGGTCGTGACCCACAGGTTGAGAACCACTGGCTTAGAGCTTGTTATTTAGCCCTCCAAGCACGGGAGAAGGATTTACTAGGTACAGGTTGCCGTATAAGGTAAATTGTTGTGATAGAGGATAAGGTCCAAATGGCATTTTGTACAGATGAAAGAGAAGAGTTGTGGCTGTTTACATAGCGGTAGTGATAAACTAGAGTCGTGATGGTGAACCCATGGCATGCGTGCCAGAAGTGGCACACACTGCCCCCTCTGTGGGCACACGAACTGTCACCCCGGTTCAGCTCTGCCGGTGCATCCGCGCACGCCTCTCGCTGGCCAGTTTGTTTCCGCATCTCTGCCATGCATGTGCAGGGGGTGGGGCACATGTGAGGCATCTGTGCATGAGCGGGGGTCACGTGCAGGGGACCCCCCACATGCCTGTGGGGGGCGTGAGTATGGGGGAGTGTGTGCACACATGTGGGGGTGGGCACACGCACGGGGGCAGGGTGCATGTGGAGGGGCGCATGTGCATTGCATTTTGGGAGTTTGGGAGCATGTGAGCGCGCTTTGGGCACTCGGTCTGGAAAAGATTAGTCATCACTGAACTAGAGTGTCTTCCAGTGTTTGTGGCAACTTGGCTCAAGTTTTGCACTCTTGTGAGCTCCCTGTTTGTGCGTCTCTTCCGTCTCAAAAGCAGAGGAAGAAAAAAGTAGACCAGACCAACAGCTAAAAATCTATTTTTTCAGCTAGATCTCAGCTAGAGAGCAACTTAAGTGCTAAAAACTTTTTTGGAATGGACAACGTAAGAACTGCAGGCTGTTGGTCTGAGCTCCGAGCTTGGCAATTTGTTTGCAAACATTTCGTCACCATTCGAGGCGTTGTCGTCAGTGCACTTTGAGTTGGGCTCGTCTATCTGAGCACTGGCCTTTAAACACCTTTTTTATGTGATGCAAATTGGTGAATGTTGTTTGTTCGGATGCCTTGTGGACCATGATTCAGAGGTATCATGTTTGTGTTTATCGTGACTCGTGTTCATGACGGTCACGGTGTCCCAGGGTCACGTGATCCCCTTTGGCGACCTTCTGACAACCAAGGTCAATGGGGAAGCCAGATTTATTCAACAACCAGGTTACTAACTTAACAACTGCAATGATTCACTTAGCAACAGTGGCAAGGAAAGTCGTAAAATGGGGCAAAACTCACTTAAAAGACGTTTCACTTAGCATCAGAAATTTTGGGCTCGATTGTGGTCATAAATCAAGGACTACCTTACTACGTTTCTCCCCATTAGTGGTGGTATCTGCATCTGTGTTCAATCTTTTTTTTTTTCCTGAGACCTCCAAGAGGGGCTTGTCAGTTCAAAGCAGGGGTAGCCATCAGCCACCAAAGCAAATATTATACCGCTGAGAAGATTGCCTGCCAGAAGTCAGGCGGCTTAGAGAATGTGTTTCTTGTTTAACCACGAAAATCCTTATTTGGAAATCTCCTCTGGTTTTGATTAAAATTTTGAGATTCCAGCTGGAGCTTTGGTGCCCGTGTTAGATCCTCAGCCCAGGAAATATATGTTTGGGTGTCAGTAGGAAGAAAACTATCTCTTGGAAATATAGTTTATTCTATCTCTCCGAGATATAATTTATTCTATCTCCCCGAAATATAATTTATTCTATCTCCCCGAAATATAATTTATTCTGTCTCCCCGAAATATAGTTTAAGGGGAAAGAACAGCGTGTCCTTTTCAGAGAATAAGTAATGGCCATAAACCTTGGTCAATCAATTTTGTTTTTATTCAGTCCATTGTTATTCTGCGTCCAGGATAACTACACATAATGTTCTTTTCTTAAAAAAAAAAAAAGAAATACAAACCTAAACTTTCTATAACTGAAACATTTACTTAAAAATGGGAGTGGTGTTCTACTCTTATCTTGAAGAATTCAGTTCTGCTGAACCGAGAGAGAAATACAATCGAGGCATTTCTGGAAACTGGGAGGAAACATTTTGTGGTAACTAGGATACAACCAGCTCCCACCGTTATTAGTTGGTTAGTTGGCTCGTGTTGGAAGTCGTAAACATTGGAACAGAGTCTCTAAAAGAGAAGACGGCAGGCCCATCTGTTGTTGGCTGCAGTGTCAAGATGGAAGAGGCATCAGCTGCTATGGTCCAGATCAGTGGTGGGTTTCAAAAAATTTTACTACCGGTTCTGTGGGTGTGGCATGGCTTGGTGGGTGTGGCAGGGGAAGGATATTGTAAAATCTCCATTCCCTCCCCACTCCGAGGAAGGTAACTGCAAAATCCCCATTTCCTCCTGATCAGTTGGGACTCGGGAGGCAGAGAATAGATGGGGGCGGGGCCAGTCAGAATTTTTACTACTGGCTCTCAAAACTACTCAAAATTTCCACTACCGGTTCTCCAGAACTGGTCAGAACCTGCTGAAACCCACCTCTGCTCCAGATGTTACCAACTCGCTCTTGTTCTGGATGGAGAGGAAAGCAGGAGACTGGACATGGGGAAGAGGATGGAGCAGCTACCAAAGAGGGAACATCTGCTTTGCTTCCAGATGCGGCAGTTGAAGGATGTGGTTTCGGGTTGGCCATATCCTACCAAGTCTGAGTGGTGGGTTTTGGGTGGCAGGAAATACTTGGTGTTGGTGATAGGATGGCAGGTGGATAGAAAGATCCTGGCATAGAGCTGCTGTTGTTTTTTAAGATGTCCATTACATCCAATGTCAATGGAGATTCTTAATCATCCAAGCCATGGTTGTCCCAAAGTTGTTGGTTTTTTTTCCAAAAAAGCAACTGGACTTTCCTGGGGGTTTTTTTCCCTTGAAAATGTTTTGCTTCTCATCTAGGAAGCTTCTTCACTGAAGAAGCTTCTTGGATCACTTTGTTGTTCGTACTACACTGAGAGCTTCTTGCACTGGAGACAAATTCAGTGCGTGTCCACTCATACTTGGCCAATAAACCTATTCGGTTCTATTCTATTCTGTAATCTACATCCTATCCTATCTTATCCTATCCTATCCTATCCTATCCTATTCTAATTCCATTCCATTCCTCTCTTCTCTTCTACTCTACTCTACTCTACTCTACTCTACTCTACTCTACTCTACTCTACTCTATTCTACTCTACTCTACTCTACTCTTTCAATTCTAATCTATTCTATTCTACTCTATTCTATTCTGCATTCTGTCCTATCCCTATCCTATTTCTATTCCTATTCTTGATCGTTTACCAGTTAACTCAAATTAATCTGCATTCCAGTTTGTTCTCCTTTGAGCCTATCAGGGGAAGTATTTTCCCCCCTCTTCCTTCAGAGGTGCCACAAACAATCTGTGGGTTTGTTTGCAAGCTGATCCGGGCCTTTCCATTTGTTTATTTTGACACCCCCACCTCTTGATCGTTTAAACAAGATAAGGGAAGGCCCAGGAAGTGCCTTTAGGAATGTGGGTGTTTTGTTGATTGAATTCCAGACATTGGTAAAGTTCGCCTTAGCTGCCCCCTCTTCCCACAGCAGACCCTTATTTGGTATGCTTGAATCCTGTTATTGGTGACTTATTCGACTTTTATCCTGGCTTTCATTCAGGAACCCAAAGTAGGATGTGTCATGTTTCCTCTTGTTTATTAATCTAACATAAAAGAGGACGGACGGGTGTCGAAAAGCAAACCAAAAACCCTGCCCCTCTATTATCATAGAATAGACTTTTTTATGGACCAAGTGTGATCAGACACACAAGGAATTTGTCTTTGGTGCATATGCTCTCAGAGTACATAAAAGAAAAGATATATTAGTCAAGAATCATAAGGTACAACACTTAATAGTCACAGGGTACAAATAATAGGATGGAATGCAATGTAATGCAATGCAATGCAGTAGAATAGAATAGAATAGAATAGAATAGAATAGAATAGAATAGAATAGAATAGAATAGAATAGAATAGAAAATATGGAATGGAATGGAATAGAATAGAATAGAATAGAATAGAATAGAATAGAATAGAATAGAATAGAATAGAATAGAATAGAATAGAATAAGAGTAGAGTAGAAGAATAGAATAGAATAGAATAGAACAGAACAGAACAGAACAGAATAGAATAGAATTCTTTATTGGCCAAGTATGATTGGACACACAAGGAATTTGTCTTTGGTGCATACGCTCTCAGTGTATATTGTCATTAAACTGAAGAAGGTATGATTTCATTTAAAAAAACTAGAGATTTAGAGGAAAATAACAAAGCAAAGGGACAGGGCACAAAATGTAATTTACAGCTCTCATTGTGAGCTAGATAAAAAGATGGTGTTAATCTCTGCTCATCTAGATGTTGATTTGCTGGGAAGGAGGTGTTGTTGGTCTTTTTGCTTCCTTTTTAGCCTTTTGATTGTCTCTTTTGAATAGTGTGTAGATCTTGTTTATCTCTATGTGTTTGTTGATGGCCAATGTCTCTGAATGTCAGACTTCCAGGAATTCTCTCTAAAGTTTTAGGACTTGGCTTGGTCTAATACGGGCTCTCCAACCTTGGCAACTTTAAGCCTGGTGGACTTCAACTCCGAGAATCCCCCAACCACCCAAGCTGGCTGGGGAATTCTGGGAGTTGAAGTCCACCAGGCTTAAAGTTGCCAAGGTTGAAGACCCCTGGTCTAATAGATGCTCAGTTTCTCGGTTGAAACTGTGATCATGGGTTGTGCTATTAATGTGTTTGCCATTTTAGTGAATCGGTTTTAGCAATGCTAAAGTCTTTTTATTATTTTATTTACACAAAATGACAGTATACACAGCAAACAAGATAACTATGCTGGATTTCCTATCACAGATCACTAGTCGAACACTTCCCAAGCGTTTAGGACTGTGTGATATATCGACGAATTATTATTATTATTATTATTATTATTATTATTATTATTATTATTATTATTATTATTATTATTATTATTATTATTATTATTTCTAGAGTTGAGTAGAGCTCAACTGAATGAAGGATAATAATTTTAACTTTCTTCCATATTCTCCCGATGTTACCTCCTGTTGTTTTCTTGATTCCAATCCAAGTTGGATTGGAAACGCAGCTGCTTCTAGAAAAAGATTAGAATCTCGTCATCAAATTATTTAAAGGCAAAAGACTGGATTCCCAGACATAAATCCACTGCTTGAATGACAGCGTGCATAATGGGACTTTAAAATTATTTCACACATTTTTTTTGCCGGGGTGTGGTAGGTTCTGCACGAAGTGGTGGAGAACAGTAAATCAGGGATGAAAATATGCAACCATCTGTTGCAAAACAATAAGAGCATGGGGAATTTTCTTGAAATTTACAGTTCTGAAGTAACCTCTACATTTTTAATGGCAAATTTGGGTTTTCCAGCCAAGGCTAGGTACTTCAGAAGCCTAAATTAGTCTCGTGAGTGAGCAACTTGGTTGCCTAAAAGAACATACATACAGCTCTCTGACATCAATACAATTGAACGTGTCCAGAAATATTTTACAAGAAGAGTTCTCCATTCCTCTGAAAACAATAAAATACCTTATCCCACTAGACTTGAAATCCTAGGCTTAGAAAGCTTGGAACTCCGTCGCCTTCGACAAGACCTAAGCTTAACTCACAGAATCATCTATTGTAATGTCCTTCCTGTTAAAGACTACTTCAGCTTTAATTGCAATAATACTAGAGCAACCAATAGATTTAAACTTAATGTCAACCGCTTTAATCTAGATTGCAGAAAATATGACTCCTGTAACAGAATCATCAGTGCTTGGAACACTTTACCTGACTCTGTGGTCTCTTCTCATAATCCTAAAAGCTTTAACCAAAAACTTTCTACTATTGACCTCACCACATTCCTAAGGGGACCATAAGGGGCGTGCATAAGCGCACAAACATGCCTGCCGTTCCTGTCCTATTGGTTTTTTTTTTCTTCTTCCTATATACATATATGTTTATACCTCCTTATATTTACTCATATATGTGTTTATATACTATATAATCTTTTTGTATGATACCTACATATATTGTTGTGACAAAATAAAATAAATAAAAAATAAATAAAACATTTAACAAATACAGTGTAAACCTGAGGGAACCTTTGCAGAGAGCCGCAAAACAAAAGGATCTGCCCAACTTTAGCTCTACCGCCAGTCGTATTTTACTCAAAAAGAAATGTTGTTTTCAGTGCCCTTTGTATAGAAAAGCTCTCACATAGGAGAATGTTCCTTGACTTACAACCACAATTGAGCCCAAAATTTCTGTCGCTAAGTGAGACAGTTGTTAAGTGGCTTTTGCTCCGTTTTATGTCCTTTCTTGTCACTGTTATTAAGTGAATCGCTGCGGTTGTTAAATTAGTCCCACGGTTGTTAAGTGAATCTGGCTTCCCCCCATTGGCTTGGCTTGTCAGGAGGTCGCAAAAGGGGATCCTGTGATCCCAACCGTCGTAAATACAAATAGTGGTCAAGTATCTGAATTTTGATCTCGTGACCATGGGGATACTGCAACGGTCGTAAGTGTGAGAAATGGTCATAAGTTCCTTTTTTAGTATCATCATAACTTCGAAACAGTCACTAAATGAACTGCCGCGAGCCGAGGATTACCTGTGCAATATGTTGTGTTTTGAGCTAAAAGCAAAGGCAACTAAAGGCAAATAATCGCCCCAATATTCTGAAGACCGACTTTCCACAAAATTGCCCCCCAGCTGGTTGCACACATAGTTAAAATGCTTTTGGTGGGTTTCTTTGCAAGAGAGCCTCACTTAACATTTCAGCTGGCTCTAGGCGTCCCGATGGGAATTTCCTCCTGGGTGTTATCCAGTGGGCGATCGTTTCTCATCGCCAAATCTTGGACGTGAACTTCCTGAAATATGGGAAGCCTCTGGCTTGATGAATAACACCGGTTGTGTGCTGTCGCCAAGGCTGCAGACAAGCACAAGAGAGAGAGAGAGAGAAATAATATGCGTATCCTGTGCTGAGTAAGTCCAGATGGTCTCCCAGCCGTTATCTTGGCCCTTACGCTGCGTAGGAAATCCTATTTGTGAGTCAAGAGTTGTAAGATACTGGCACTTTTGTGGTGACATTTCATTCATCCTGGGGCAGTGAGTCAAAGAGAAACCACCCAGCAGTCCCTGGGCTGCCACCTCCAGCAACTCAACAAAGGTTTCCAGATGGATGTACCACTTTATCAGGCCTTGGTAAGGCCACACTTAGAATGCTACATCCAGTTTTGGTCACCACGATATAAAAAAAATGTTGATACTCTAGAAAGAGTGCAGAGAAGAGCAACCAAGATGGTTAGAGGGCCAGAGACTGAAACATAAGAAGAATGGTTTCAGGAATTGGGTATGTCTAGTGAAAAGAAGGACCTGGTTACATGATAGCATCTTCCAATATTTGAGGGGCTACTACAAAGGTGAAGGGGGTCAATCTATATCTCCAACCTTGGCAACTTTAAGACTTGTGGACTTCAACTCCCAGAATTCCTCAGCCAGCTTTGTTGAAGTCCACAAGTCTTAAAGTTGCCAAGATTGGAGACCCCTGCTCTAGACTCCCAGGAGGGAAGGGCTGCTGGCTGAGGAATTCTGGGAGTTGAAGTCCACAAGTCTTAAAGTTGCCATGGATGGAGACCCCTGCTCCAAAGCACCCGAGGGCAGGACAAGAAGCAACGGATGGAAACTCATCAAGGAGAGAAGCAACCTAGAACTAAGGAGAAATTTCCTGACAGTGAGAACAATCGATCAGTGGAACAGTTTGCCTCCAGAAGTTGTGGGTGCTCCATCACTGGAGGTTTTTAAGAAGAGATTGGACAACCATTTGTCTGAAATAGTCTCTTGCTTGAGCAAAGGGTTGGACTGGAAGACCTCCAACTCTTGTTAGATTTTGGTCAGCTGGAAACCTGCAAGGGATGCACCTGGATTGCTACATTAATTGTGTGTAGCATGAGATGTGTACAAAACACATCTTTAAATAGCAACTCCATTAAAGAGGCCACGGTGGGTTACACATCTGGACTCTAGTGATGTCATCTGGCTGATGCTGGGATATTTTCCTTCTTTCTGGGCTATTGTTCTGTCCACTTCCCTGGAGATCTGTTTCTTTCATCTGCTCTTCAAACCTCCCGTCCCATCTGGTATTCTTTCTTTAGTAGCCCTGAGAACTTGCGAGGACAGGGGCTGAGCAAAAATCTACAGTGAAATTAGGGATTGGATGATCGCAGAATGAGTGGCGAAAACACCTCTCCATTTCAAGAAAGTTTGTGGGGAATATAAACATCAGTTTTCTTTAAGCAGAAAAATGAAGTACCGTATATACTCGAGTATAAGCCGAGTTTTTCAGCACATTTTTTGTGCTGAAAAACGTCCCCTCGGCTTATACTCGGGTCTATACGGCTTATACTCAAGTTTTGTTTTTTTTTTAAGCCCCTCGGCTTATACTCGAGTATATACGGCTTATACTCGAGTTTTCTTTTTCACATTTTACCGGACTGAAGCCCTGCCGGTGCAGTGAGAGGGCGGGCGGGGAGCCGCCAGCCTTCTCAGCTGAGGGAGGAGGGTTTCCCAACCGGTGGGTGCCTCATTTCCACTCAAACATACTGAGTCCCCAGTTTACCCCAGTTTTTGGGGTAAAATTGGGGACCTCGGCTTATACTCGGATCGGCTTATATTCGAGTATATACGGTATATTCAAAACAAGTATCAGATAAAAAAATATCAAATAGCATATGAGTAAACTTAGGAAATAATTTGTATTAGATATATTTTTGAAGGAGAGGGGAATTGAGAGTGTGAATAAGCGTGGAGAGACTAGAGATTATAATTTAGGAATTATTTTAGATTATGATTGTTAGTTTTGATACCCTGCATTTTGTTCTGGGAAGTCGGGGTGGGGGGTGGGGGGTAAAGGGGAAGGGAATTGGGGGGTTGAGGTTAGTGATGGAGTGATGGTTAATGTACAGGGATTATTGAAGATGTATAAATATAATTAATGTAGGGTCGGGTCTGACCAGTTGCCATTTTAGAACGGTGGGGAGGGAAAAAAGAGAGAGTAGGAGGTAGGAAAGAGGAGAAGAGGAAGGAAGAGGGGTAGAAGAGGGAGAAGAGTGTAGGGTGGAGGGAGGAGAGGAGGTAGATAAGAGAAGGAGAGGAAGGTTTGGAAAGTAAAAGAAGGTAGAAGAGGGAAGAAGGTTAAAAAGGGGGGTGGTGACTGGGCAGGCCCGACTAATTGTATATAACTGTACATTGGATGAATTATTTGATAAGATTGTAAAAATAAAACTTTTTTATATAAAAAAAAAATGTTTTGCAACTCTCTGCCAAACTGACATCAGCAAGAGGAAGTTGACCGGGCTGGTGGCTTCAGCTCTAAATATACTTTTTTGCTAGTCTCTTACTCACAGCCTCTTCATGTTCTCACTCCATGTTCAGCAGTTATTAATTTTGGTCTGTTGCAGGGGTCTCCAATCTTGGTCCCTTTAAGACTTGTGGACTTCAACTCCCAGAGTCTTTCAGCCAGCAAAGCTGGCTGAGGAACTCTGGCAGTTGAAGTCCACAAGTCTTAAAGGGACCAAGGTTGGAGACCCCTGGTCTCTTGGACTCCCTTAGAGTTCCCCAACAGAAAGGATTTCAAATTAAAATACCCACATCAGTTGACAAGGGCTTAATGATATGGTAATACTGAAAGGGAGGCATCTTTTTTGTCGTGCAAAGGCGCATTAGGAGTGTGATAGCAAGACACAAGTGGACTCACACAAAAAAATTGATGGGCCTTCACAAAATTTGATCTGTCAGTTCATTCTCGAAAGTCAACTATTTTTAAACTATTTAAAATCATTTTTTAACGGTAGATGGTTAGGTAGGTAAGTAGATACGTGATAGGTGGGTAGGTGGATGGATAGATAGGAAGGTAGATAGAGACATGATAGGTAGGTAGGTAGATTTAAGGGGAGGAATATTTGTAATATATACCGTATATACTCGAATATAAGCCGATCCGAGTATAAGCCGAGGTCCCCAATTTTACCCCAAAAACTGGGGTAAACTGGGGACTCGAGTATAAGCCGAGGGTGGGAAATGAGGCACCTACCGGTTGGGGAAACCCTCCCTCCCTCAGCTGAGGAGGCTGGCGGCTCCCCACCCGCCCTCTCACTGCACCGGCAGGGCTTCAGTCAGTAAAATGTGAAAAAAGAAAAAAAAAACTCAGTATAAGCCGTATATACTCGAGTATAAGCCGAGGGCTTAAAAAAAAACTTGAGTATAAGCCGTATAGACCCGAGTATAAGCCGAGGGGACGTTTTTCAGCACAAAAAATGTGCTGAAAAACTCGGCTTATACTCGAGTATATACGGTAATCAATCCACATTTTCCATTCTAAAATATATTTTTCTTGTGTATAGTCTTTCAAGTAAGCAGAGATTTTTGCCATTTCTGCCAGATTTGATACTTTAACAGTCCATTCTTCAATTGTAGGTAATTCTTCTTTCTTCCAATATTGAGCAATCAAAAGTCTTGCGGCTGTTATTAAGTTCAGAATCAATTTAGTCTCTATAGCTGTACAATCCATAATTATTCCTAGTAAAAAGAACTGCGGGGTAAACTTAATCTTCTTTTTCAAAATATTCTGCATGATCCACCATACTTTAATCCAAAATGCTTTAACTTTTTTGCAAGTCCACCATATATGATAATAAGTAGCATCTTCACAATCACATCTCCAGCATTTAGCCTGTACATTAGGATACATACATGACAATTTTTTGGGGTCTAAATGCCATCTATAAAACATCTTATAAAAATTTTCTCTCATATTTTGCGCTTGTGTAAATTTAACATTCCTCACCCAAATTCTTTCCCAAGTTTCCAACATTATTGGTTGCTGAAAATTTTGTGCCCACTTAATCATACAATCCTTAACCAAATCAGTCTCTGAATCTATTTCTACTAATACATTATACAACCTCTTAATATGCTGTTGACCTTGATCTCTCATTTGTTTTAACAAATTATCCTCAATTTGCTTAACACCTATTTTTTGATCTAATTTCCATCTAGCTTGTACGAGTTGCAAAACATTTTGATGTCAAAGGATCACAACTCCATCTTGCTGAATTCTGACCTTCTTGAAAAGCTGCTGATGAGCTTCCGGTTTTCCCGTTTCCTATTTTGAGCTTGGCGGAAGCATTGCTATCTCAGAATGGAATGCTCCTATGTTTGTTTCATCCCCATTCTGCACAACTCAGAAAACATAAAATACAAAATGGTTTTTTTTATGTCGGGGAATGCACGCCTAGCCTCCCTCGGGATTCCCACATTCCTGGTGTGCGAATGCTTGAAAGTGCCAGGTGGTTTTCCATGTGCACGACATCCAACGAGAACACCCTCCTAACTCCGTGGTCTCCCTACACTCTAGACTAGACTAGACTAGACTAGACTTGAATTGAATTGAATTGAATTGAATTGAATTGAATTGAATTTTTTATTGGCCAAGTGTGGTTGGACACACAAGGAATTTGTCTTGGTGCATATGCTCTCAGTGTACATAAAAGAAAAGATACCTTACAACACTTAATGATAGTTATAGGGTACAAATAAGCAATCAGGAAACAATATCAGTATAAATCGTAAGGATACAAGCAACAAAGTTAACGTCATACAGTCATAAGTGGGAGGAGATGGATGATGGGAATGATGAGAAGATTAATAGTACTTCAGATTTAGTAAACATTTCGACAGTGTTGAGGGAATTATTTGTTTAGCAGAGTGATGGGAAGAAACTGTTCTTGTGTCTAGTTGTTCTGGTGTGCAGTGCTCTGTAGCGTTGTTTTGAGCGTAGGAGTTGAAACAGTTTGTGTCCAGGATGTGAGAGGTCTGTAGATATTTTCACGGCCCTCTTCTTTCGTGCAGTATACAGGTCCTAAATGGAAGGCAGGTTGGTAGCCACTGTCTTTTTCTGCAGTTCTAATGATCCTCTGAAGTCTGTGTCTGTCTTGTTGGGTTGCAGAACTGAACCAGACAGTTATAGAGGTGCAAATGACAGACTCAATAATTCCTCTGTAGAACTTGGGCAACTGACAATGATGAATGCAGTTGTTCTGAATCTTGGGGATTCTGTTAGCCAGGTCTCTCCTCACCTTCTCATCTTGCACTCTTGCACTGTTGTTCTATGTTCCGGCCGGTGTCAGCATTGATGGTGTCCAATGATCGTGGTCTCTGGCGGCCTAGTTTCCTTTTATTGCTAACTCTTCCAAGCATAATTGCTTTCTCCAGTGAATTCCCTTGCATGACTTGGCCAACGTAAGTGAGACTTTTGTGATTTTTGCCTCCCAGTGACATGTCTGGTGTTATGCGCTCCAGTGCTTGCTTGTTGGTCACCTTTGCTGTCCAGACACGGGAACCTTCTCCAGCATAACAGCTCCATTGAGTTGATGCAATACCTGTCCAGTTTGGTTGTCCCGCTTCTCATACAGAAGCCACCCGCCTGGCTGCAGAGATGTGTCAGCTGCCTTAATGCCGTCATTGTTTCCCCAACAGGTTCTCAAGAATCCGACAGTTCTCAGTCTGCCAAGAAAGACATGCTGGCCGCCTTAAAATCCAGACAAGAAGCCCTGGAGGAAACGCTGCGCCAGCGCCTGGAGGAACTGAAGAAGCTGTGTCTCCGGGAAGCGGTAGGCAGCAGAGATGCTTCCTTTCAAAAACTTGTTATTAAAAATTACCTTGATCTAAAACACAGGTGCAAATAAGGATGATAGGAAACTAGGGAAGGGGAAGAGAGGGGGAAGAGAGGTGTAGGTGCAGAGGGAAAGGGAAGGAAGGGAAAGGAAAGAGGAGAGGAAAGGGAAGGGAAGGGAAGGGAAGGAGGAAAAGGGAAGGAAAGGAAAGGAAAGAAAAAGAAAGGAAAGGAGAAGAGAAGAGAAGAGAGGAAAGGAAAGGAAAGAAGGAAAGAGGAGAGGGAAGGGAAGGGAAGGGAAGGGAAGGAAAGGAAAGGAAAGGAAAGGAAAGGAAAGGAAAGGAAAGGAAAGGAAAGGAAAGGAAAGGAAAGGCCCAACTTTTTTCAGCGTAGCAACTACAGAATAAAATTACAACCTCAATTTTTTAACTTCACCAATTTAACAAATACTAGCCATTTCGGTAACAACCAACTGTGCTAATCAAACTCAATGTCGGGGGTTTTTTTCCCATGTCTCAAGCACGAAGTCCAGAAGTGGTTTCCAAGTAGAAGCAAAGCCGGATGGGTTCTTTTCTCTAATTAAAGCAGCTAACTCCCATCACTTTCCATCCATTCTTTTATTGGGAGAGTTAAGGGCAGCAGAGATGCTTCTAATCCTACCCTTAAGGTCCAAGGTTAATTGTGCCCAACATAATCCTTTCAGAGGATGTGGATGTCCTTTGTAATTCCTTCTGTTGCTCTTATTAATTCATTTGAGTAAAATAAAATAAATTGGAGCCCTTCCACTCCAGAAAATAGAAGAATGAATCAACTCGGGAATCCCTTGCGTGTTGAGTTAAAATAGGCAATTTAAAAAATAGTGCGGGAAATGAAGGGCCGTGGGTGGCTCAGGCTTTAAGATAGCCTGTTATTAAAAAAAAAACACAGCTGCTTGCAATTACTGCAGGCTCGAGTCCCACCAGGCCCAAGGTTGACTCAGCCTTCCATCCTTTATAAGGTAGGTAAAATGAGGACCCAGATTGTTGGGGGGGGCAATAAGTTGACTTTGTATATAATATACAAATGAATGAGACTATTGCCTTACACAATGTAAGCCGCCCTGAGTCTTCGGAGAAGGGCGGGATATAAATTCCAAAAAAAAAAAAAAAGCTTGTGACCCCACCCATGGGCTCAGTCCTGTTTCCTATAAATAAGGCGGCCAAAGGCCAGATTTGGCTCTTAATATACTGCAGGCCTGGATTTAATTGAAATGGATCCAGTTTTATTAGCTGGCTGCAGATGAGTGTGACATTTTTTTGTTTATTTATCTGATTCATACCCTCACCTTTCTCCTTAAGGGACCGACAGGTGAGCAAATGCTTGAGTTAGAACAGAAAGGAAAATTGGTTGGACCGACGACGCATGGAAAAACAGTTAGATGATCCTTAATTAAATACGCATTTCACTAAGTTGCAATCATTAAATTTCATTACGCTTGCAGACCAACGTAATTAAAAAGGTTGTTTATATTTATTTTAAAGGATCGTCCGGACCATTTACATTTTGCTTTTAGCATGAAACTCAACAAGTTGCCTACATCACGAACGTGAAATCTATTTGTCTCATCTTGCATAACTTTTTTTCTAAAAGGGAAATCGGCAAAGATCAGCCAGCTCATGATTCCTGAAAATCTTGTTCAGTCTCTTATACTTCTGAGATTTTTCAAGGATAGGGAAGCATATATTTTCCATGACTGGTTATACGTAATCCTCAACCTACGACCGCAATTTCTTAAGTGAGTTTGGCCCCATTTTTCTTGCCACTGTTGTTAAGCGAATCACCATTCATTAAGTTAGTAACCTGGTTGTTAAGTGAATCGGAAGTGTCACAAGGTCGCAAAAAGGGGATTGCGTGACCTCCGGGGCACTGCAACTTTCTAAAGCAGAGGTCTCCAACCTTGGCAACTTTAAGACTTGTGGACTTCAACTCCCAGAATACCTCAGCCAGCAAAGCTGGGAGTTGAAGTGCACAAGTCTTAAAGGGACCAAGGTTGGAGACCCCTGGTCTAAAGTACATGTCAGTTGCCAAGCCTCTGAATTTTTGAGAGCGTGACCCCGGGGATGCTGCAGAGGTTGTAAGTGTGAAAAACGGTCGTAAGTTGCTTTTTTTCAGTGCCATCGTAACTTCAGACGGTCACTAAACGAACTGTTGTAAGTCAAGAACTAGCCGTATTCGCTCTTTCAAAGATCGGACAATTTTCCAGAGGTTGAAATTCTATACTCAGAGGAGTGCAGTGTGACGTTCGTTGCACCTTTAAACAGAACACTATCCAAAAAACAGGATCTTTCCGTTGGTTTTCTTTTCCTAAATCCTTTCTAACCCTAAGCAAAAGAATGGATGGAAATTTCAAAAAACAAACAAACTAGGAAATTTCAGCAGAAATGCTTGACCAGTTCAACCTCACGGGTCATTTCTTTCTTTCTTTCTTTCTTTTTTCTTAACTCCTTCTTTGGTTGGAAAGTCCAGAGGTAAGAGGTCAGCAGAGGTGATTCAAAGGAGATATCTTCACATTTTTGTTTAAAACATCCTTCCTCGTATATAAGTAAATTAACCCTCCTCTCATCCCGCTCTCAACTTCTCTTCTTACTTGGCCATCAATCACTCCAAAGACATTGATTTTCCTGTGGGAATCGCTGGCTCAGGAGGGGGCAATTAAGTCTGGACCTCCCACCCCCTGACTATTTGCAACACTCAAGCATCAGGTTTCTGCAGGCTTCGCTTCGGTTCGTTACCGGCTCTGCTTAAATTACAGGAGCCCGAATGCTAACAAGCTTTGCATTGTTTGGCTCTTCTCTGGATCTTTTTAAAAGACAGAGCCTGTGAGAGAGTCCTAGCACACACACCAAGGCCAAGTTCAAGATAATTAATTTACTCGCAGCCGTGTTTCTGAAACCGGAATGTGAAAAGAGCCTGTGAATTTTAAGACCTTGAAGGAGGGGATAGATGGGGAACTCATCAAATTTGCAGATGACTCCAAGCTGGCAGGAATAGCCAACACTCCAGAAGATAAAGGCTCAAGATACAGAAGGATCTGGACAGACTTGAACATTGGGCGCTAGCTAACAAAATGAAATTCAACAGTGAAAAAAGGAAGGTTCTACATTTAAGCAAAAAAACCAAAATGCACAACTACCGTATATGTGGTACCTTGCTCAATAGTAGTAACTGTCAGAGGGATCTTGGAGTCCTAGTGGACAACCATTTAGATATGAGCCAGCCGTGTGCAGCAGCTGCCAAAAAAGCCAACACAGTTCTGGGCTGCATAAACAGAGGGATAGAATCAAGATCACGTGAAGTGCTAGTACCACTTTATAATGCCTTGGTAAGGCCACACTTGGAATATTGCATCCAGTTTTGGTTGCCACGACGTAAAAAAGATGTTGAGACTCTATAAAGAGTGTAGAGAAGAGCAACAAAGATGATTAGGGGACTGGAGGCTAAAACATACGAAGAACAGTGGCAGGAACTGGGTATGCCTAGGGGAGACATGATAGCAATCTTCCAATATCTCAGGGGTTGCCACAAAGAAAAGGGAGTCAAACTATTCTCCAAAACACCTGAGAGTAGAACAAGAAGCAATGGGTGGAAACTAATCAAGGAGAGAAGCAACTTAGAATTAAGGAGAAATTTCCTGACAGTGAGAATAATTGATCAGTGGAACAACTTGCCTGCAGAAGTTGTGAATGCTCCAACACTGGAAATTTTTAAGAAGATGTTGGATAACCATTTGTCTGAAGTGGTGTAGGGTTTCCTGCCTGGGCAGGGGGTTGGACTAGAAGACCTCCAAGGTCCCTTCCAACTCTGTTGTTGTTGTTTAGTGATTTTATGTTAACTTCAACAATCATTCCATAGAAAAATATAAAAAGTGTAAATATAGACTGTTACTCACAAAGGGGAGGGGGGAATGGATTTGGTTTTGAGGGTGATGTAAACTGTTTTAAACTGACAGATTAACCGAGAGAAGGATTGGAGGGGGAAGGACACATGACAGCAGTCTTCCAGTATTTGAGGGGCTGCCCCAAAGAAGAGGGCGGTCCACTTATTTTCCAAAGCACCAGAAGTCAAGATAAGAAACAATGGATAGAATTTAATCAAGGAGAGAAGCAACCTGGAATTAAGGAGAAACTTCCAAACAGTGAGGACAATCAATCAGTGGAACAGCTTGCCACCAGAAGTTGTGAATGCTCCAACACTGGAGGTGTTTAAGAAGAGACCGGACAGCCACCTGTCTGAAATAATATAGGGTCTCCTGCTTGAGGTGGAGGTTGGACTAGAGAACCTCTAAGTTCCCTTCCAGCTCTATTCTGATTGATTTTATTTGGTCCTCTTTCTATTCCCCAGCTTGGCACCCTACTAAATGATTCATTTCTGGTTGGCACTTGTTCTGTATTGTTCTCATAATACGTCAGCCTGGTCTTCGGCCCTTTGCTTCTGATCCTCCCCAACCTTCCTCTGTGCCAGCATAATTTGGAATTTAGCACTTGATCAAATCAGACGTAAAGCCAATTGTTTCACACTGAATGAAAGAGCACATGGCAGACAAATTTATGAAGCTATTGTTTTACTTGTCACAAAAATTGCTCGAGAGGGTTAGGAAGGATATAAATTATTTTGAAAGTATAAAGCAGATGTAAACTTATAGAGGTACGTACATACCATCTGGGGCTGCAAACAATTGATTTAGACCAAGCGTGAGTCAAGAATGGGAAAGCTAGAATCAAATGAAACCATATAAATTTGACAGGCAGACAAACAGGTGGGTAGCTAGATATGAAAGAGAAAGAGAGACCTGGACTTAGAAGAACTTAGAAGAACTTTATTGTCACTTTGAACGTACGCTATAATCGGCATACGTTAAAATGGAATTTTGTTGCATATAGATCTCAAAGGGTCCCCACCTTAAAAGGTGGAAAAGGCAGGCAGGCAGGCAGGCAGGCAGGGAGGGAGGGAGGGAGGGAGGGAGGAAGGAAGGAAGGTGAGAGAGAGAGAGAGAGGGAAAGAGAAAAAGATTGGTGGTTAATAAATTTTATATATTAAAGAAAGAAAAAGAAAGAAAGAAAGGAAAGAAAGAAAGAGAAAGAAAAAAGAAAGAAAGGATAGAATAGAATAGAATAGAATAGAATAGAATAGAATAGAATAGAATAGAATAGAATAGAATAGAATAGAATTTTTTATTGGCCAAGTGTGATTGGACACACAAAGAATTTGTCTTTGGTGCATATGCTCTCAGTGTACATAAAAGATAAGATACATTCATCAAGAATCATAAGGTACAACATTTAATGATAGTCATAGGGGTCAAATAAGCAATCAAATCATATTAGGAAACAGTCAATATAAATTGTAAGGAAAGAAAGAAAGAGAAAGAAAAAAGAAAGAAAGGATAGAATAGAATAGAATAGAATAGAATAGAATAGAATAGAATAGAATAGAATTTTTTTATTGGCCAAGTGTGATTGGACACACAAAGAATTTGTCTTTGGTGCATATGCTCTCAGTGTACATAAAAGATAAGATACATTCATCAAGAATCATAAGGTACAACATTTAATGATAGTCATAGGGGTCAAATAAGCAATCAAATCATATTAGGAAACAGTCAATATAAATTGTAAGGAAGGAAGGAAAGTGAAAGAAAGAAAGAAAGAAGGAAGGAAGGAAGGAAGGAAGGAAGGAAGGAAGGAAGGAAGGAAGGAAGGAAGGAGGAAGAAGGAAAACGAAAGAAAAAGGAAGGGAAGGGAAGGAAGGAAGGAAGGAAGGAAGGAAGGAAGGAAGGAAGGAAAGAAAGAAAGAAAGAAAGAGAGAAAGAGAAAGAGAGAGAGAGAGAGAGAGAGAGAGAGAGAGAGAGAGAGAAAGAAAGAAACTAACTTATGCACAATTACAGATTATTTCAGTTGGGTCTTTAAGTTGGGCATTTAAGTCAAGCATAAATAAAGGGGTAGTAGGTCCCTCATCATTCAGTTTTACCCAGCATCTTGGGCCCCCAGCCCACCCCAGGATTGGCTGCAGCACCTTGGATCTGGGTGGGAAGGTTACCACCACATTCCTTTCCCTCCTTCACAAACACATCCGTGGATTCCTGAAGGGTATCGGCATGGATTGAACATTGTTGAGCTTGTTAATGTCTATTCGAGGCAGGCTCCCAAAGATCCCTGCTAATTAACTCCTGGCTTTGCTGTGTGATTTCAGGAACTTACTGGAAAATTGCCGAGGGAGTACCCCCTCAACCCAGGGGAGGAGCCCCCAATGGTGAGAAGAAGAATTGGTACTTCTTTTAAACTGGATGAACAGAAAATGCTACCCAAGGGAGAGGTAAATGACCCGATCTGCATTACCAATGTCCAAATAGTTGGTTACTACCAGGCTCTGGAAAATCCAGTCATCCTCTCGCATCTGTCTTTTTCTGTCCTTCTTTCGTCTCTCTATTTATTGCTATGAACTAAGAGTTCATATTGGCTGGTGAGGGAGAATAAGCTGACATGGAACCAATGGTGGGATTCAAAAAATTTTAGCAACCGATTCTCTGCCCAGTTGCTCAGTGGCCGTTGCCATGGGGGTATGGCCTGGTCAGTCTCCTGCACCACAGTAGGAGGGGCGTTTTTGCCCTCCCCAGGCTCCAGAGGCGTTCCTTGAGCCTCTGGGAGGGTGAAAATAGCTTACCTCAGACTCTAGAGGCCCTGGAGGGTGAGATGGATGTCTTTAGCCTCCAAGGAGCCTTACAAACATTACATTTTTTAAGCTGCACCTCAAAACTGGGCTTATAAATGGGATTGTAACAAACTCGTATCCATTCTTGCAGAATCAGAACTTTGTTCTCTAACTTTTTTCTTTGCTTGGAACATGCAACAGTTGTGAAGCTTTTTAAAGCCCCTTTCGAAGCTTCAGACTCTTAGAACTGGGGTGTGAACTTCATCTACAGTTCAAAGATCAAACGCGCTTTTTCAAAAACAAGGCTCGAGCGGTGCTTTTCATCCTTCCTCGCTTTTCATCCTTCGGCTTTCTGTGGATGTGGGAGATTTTTGGGGGGAGGAGGGAGGTAGAGCAGAAGTGTAGGAGAGGACGGGAAGAAGAAAAACGGGCTTGTAGCATTTATGTATTGTGTGAAATGCATATTTAATCAGCTCGCTGTTGACAGAGATTATCAAATCTTCAAAGCGAAACCTTAAGCTCCCGCAAATAATAGCCTTTTGGCCAATTGCAACAAGAGAAGAGCTGTAGTTACGGACTTAAAATAGTGCCAAGTCCTCTTAAACATCAAAAGAGCTTTTTGAGATGAGCCAAGGACAGCCATATTACCTTGATGAAGGATGAAGTCAAACCAGGTCCTCCTCTTCACCTGCACGTGGATAAACTGAAATGGGAAATATCTCTTTGATGTGCAAAAATCAGCTTCTAAGCTTCCAAAACCCACAGCGTGGTTAGGAACAAAGGAATCATTCCCAGTCAAGGAGAGAAGCAACCTTAGAACTAAGGAGAAATTTCCTAACAGTGAGAACAGTCAACCAGTGGAACAGCTTTTCTCCAGAAGTTGCTGGTGCTCCATCGCTAGGTGTGTCCAGGTCTGGAATGGTGTAGGGCAGTGATGGCTGACCTTTTTGCTGTCGTGTGCCAAAATCAGGGGGAGCATGGGGGGAGGGGTGCATGTGTGTGTGCCAACACCCATAATTCAATGCGCCCCGCCCTCCCCCCATGCAAGCACGCGCGACTCCCCTGTGCTCCCCCTGCTTTTTGCACGCGATGGCACAGTGGGCCTGGTAGGCCCATTTTTTGCCCTCCCCCGGCTCCAGAGTCTTTCTAGGAGCCTGGGAAGGGCGAAAAACGGATCTTCCGCTCCCACTGGAAATCAAGAGTCTTTCTAGGAGCCTGGGGAGGGCGAAAAACGGATCTTCCGGTCCCACTTCCAGCTTCCAGAGGGCCTCCATGGTGGGATGAGAAAGCCCCAAAAATCATCTGCTCAGCACGCACATGCGCACTGGAGCTGAGCTAGGGCAACACTCACGTGCCCACAGATACGGCTTCACGTGCCACCTGTGGAACTCATGCCATGGGTTCGCCATCACGGGTGTAGGGTCTCCTGCATGATCAGGAGTTGGACTAGAAGACCTCCAAGGTCCCTTCCAACTCTGTTATTCTGGATAGAAGCAGACGTGGTTTTTAATAGCTGTCAGTTTCTTGGTGGTTTCACTTATTTTTTGTTGTTCCGGTATAATTTCAAGATGGCACGGGAGAAAAATTAAGGTGACCTCTGGAAATACTGTTGTAAGGGTGGTCAACCCCTAACCGGTAGTCCTCTTTGACCAGGGTTTTACCAAACACAGAAGGATGCCTTTCACATTCCTGCCTGGGCAGGGGGATGGACTAGAAGACCTCCAAGGTCCCTTCCAACTCTGTTATTATTATTATTACATACAGTAACTAGCATCCCAACTGTTCAGTGAGATTGGTGATGTAGATAAGACCTCCTTCCGCCAGCTAGTTGTGATAATTGTCAACTCTGGCATCATTCGAAAGTTCAACCTCCCTATATATTTGTTTTTTATTTGGACATCACTTCTGGATTTTGTGCTAGTGATGAAAAAAGAAATGAAATGTTGACTTTCAATTTGCTGATTAGATAGACTGGTTGTGATAGAAATACCTAGTTATATACCCCTGTGTAAAAGTTTTTTAAAAATGAGGTAGTAATGTTATTATCTTGTACCCTGCTAAAAAGAGTCGGAAGTCAACGCCTTTTTCTTTCTTCCCCTGTAGCTCATATTATCTTTCCCCCTTTCTTTTTTTTCTTCCTTTAATTTCCTATTTTTATTTTTCTTTGTATTTTATCCAAGGAGAGGAGAGGAGAGTAAAATGGAATAGGAATAGGAATAGGAATAGGAATAGGAATAGGAATAGGAATAGGAATAGGACTAGGAATAGGACTAGACTAGACTAGACTAGACTAGACTAGACTAGAATAGAATAGAATAGAATAGAATAGAATAGAATAGAATAGAATAGAATAGAATAACAGAGTAGGAAGGGACCTTGGAGGTCTTTTAGTCCAACCCCCTGCTTAGGCAGGAAACCCTACTCCATTTCAGACAAATGGTTATCCAACATCTTCTTAAAAACTTCCAGTGTTGGAGCATTTACAGCTTTTGGAGGTAAGTTGTTCCACTGATTAATTGTTCTGACTGTCAGGAAATTTCTCCTTAGTTCTAGGTTGCTTCTCTCCTTGATGAGTTTCCATCTTGTCCTGCTTCTTGTCCTGCCCTCAGGTGCTTTGGAGAATAGTTTGACTCCCTCTACTTTGGGGCAGCCCCTGAGATATTGGAACACTGCTATCATGTCTCCCCTCATCCTTCTTTCCATTAAACTAGACATAGTTTATATGATACATGATAGAAGTTTGAAGAAAAGTTCAATAGAGGACAGTCCAGTTTTTTTCTGTTGATCCAATGCCGATCTATTGAAACTAGCCCAATGGAAGACCTTGAGACACATTGACCGTTGAAACTTCTTCTTTTGCAGGAAGCTGAGCTGGAACGCTTGGAAAGAGAATTTGCCATCCAGTCCCAGATCACGGAAGCTGCTCGACGCCTGGCCAGCGAGCCCAACGTCAGCAAGAAGCTGAAGAAGCAGAGGAAGACCTCCTACCTGAATGCCTTGAAGAAGCTCCAGGAGATTGAAAACTCCATCAACGAGTACCGCATCAGATCTGGGAAAAAGCCAACCCAAAGAGCTTCGCTGATCATAGATGGTAAAGACAGTTGACCTTCTGTGATATCCTGGAACTTTCTTTAGACGGGATGGGGGTTTAGAGGTTGGTGGATTCCATGGGTCTTGTAGGCCGCGTGAAGAAATAATGGAGAAATGCCTATCTGAAGATTCTCAAAAGTAGGAGTTACGGAAGGCCACCGGGTGACCCTCTCAGGTTCCTGGCCCAGCACCTCTTCAACCCCTCTGCAACTAGCCACTTGAGTATTAAATTCAGGAAATGACAATAGGAAACGGGACTCACTCGAGCGCAATTACGGATTGCAAGCCTGCATTTTTGTGGGTGTGTAATCTCACACAAGAAGCCCCAAAGAAAAATGGGACTAGGAGAAGCAAAGCCGTGAATGTGATTTCGCTGAGCTTAAGCATCCCTCAGTACCGAAAGATTTCTGTGGAAGAGCATTTTTGATCAGGTTTGCACCAAGGGTTGTGGTAATTACGACATAGGCTAAGAGGAGTTATAATTACACACAAAATGCCAATGATAAATATATACGTACAGTACTTCGTTTTGGACTCTTCAAAATTTTATTTTAAGATCCCCGGTTGATTTTACAAACCTGTTAAAAATTCATTTAGTCCTTGGCTTATGACCACAATTGGAACTGCTAAGTGATGTGGTCATTAAATGATTTCTAAGACTTCTTTTGCCATGGTCTTTAAGTGAACCACATGGTTATTTAACAAACCTGGGTTCCTCCGTAGGCTTTGCTCGTCATAGGTCCTCTGGAACAGAGGTCTCTAACCTTGGCAACTTGAAGACTTATGGACTTCAACTCCCAGAATTCCTCAGCCAGCTTTGCTGGCTGAGGAATTCTAGGAGTTGAAGTCCATAAGTCTTCAAGTTGCCAAAGTTGGAGACCCCTGCTCTGGAAAGGTTGTAAATAATGACACTTGTCATGTCGTAACCATCATAAAACCAGGCTGGTCGCTAAGCATGCAAATTCTGATTATCTGAATGATCATAAGAGCGAGAACTGGTCCTTAACTAAACCTTTTTCAGTGCCTCGTTAAGTTTGAACAGTCGCTAAATGGATGGACCTAAGTCAGGGGTTACCTGTGGTCAAATGAATAAAAAATAGGCCCATCAGTGGCTATTTATCGCCAGTGAATTTCATTGTTTAGGGGCAATAGTCAAATTATTGCCAGCATTTCCTGGAAACATTGTTGATGAGAAATAGGATGCTGGAGAAACGATGGAGAAATACGTAGGTGGCCTTCCATCTTTGCTGTCCTACATCCGCTAGAGTCCCTGGCCACCGGCAAGGCTTGCTAGGGCTGTTGGGAGTTATAGTACAGCAACATTCAGAGGTTACTCATCGGGTTTCAAAAATTTTAGCAACCAGTTCTCTGTCCGGTTACTGGGTTGGAGAGCCTACTTGGCCTCCTGCACCAGGACAAGGGGGGAGGCGTTTTCACCCTCCCCAGGCTCCGGAGGCTTTCCTCAAGCCTCCAGGAGGGCAAAAATAGCATTCTCCGGACTCCAGAGACCCTCCGGAAGCCAGAAACAGGGCCGTTTCCAGATTTCTGGTACTTCCAAGAGGCCCATTTTTCACCCTCCGAGCCTCTCCGCAGGCCCTGCATTTACCTGGCATTCAAAATGGGCTGCGTGGAGACTCCTGGGAGGGGCAGAGTGGGGTGGGAGGGCGCAGCCAGTCCTTGCAACTACAGGTTCGGTGAACCAGTTGTAAAATTAGCATCCGGTTCACCTGAACCGGTCCTAACCGGCTGAATCCCACCCCTTGTTACCCATCCTTCAGCTAATAAGATGGGTCTGAAGAAAGGTAGCACATCTTTCATTATCTGACTTTTGGGATGTCGATCCCAATTCCACTTCTTTGTTGATGGGTTCTTCTCTGTGGTCTCTTGGCTTCCTAGATGGAAACATTGCCAGCGAAGATAGCTCCCTCTCGGACGCTCTTGTTCTAGAAGACGGTACGTTAAAAAAAAATGTTGGAGTCTTATCAACTTTTATGTTTGATAAGAATGCTGTTGTTGCAAAAAAAAATTAATTAAAGGCAGTGGTATGTCAAAAGAATAAAAGAGGGAATCTTTATTTCCAGCCACAACAGTGCTGGGCTAAATGATTTTGGTCCAATGATTTAACTGTCTCACCCGTTTTGGTGTGATCTGTATCTTGAGTTGGATTATAGGAAGTGAGGCAAGGGCTTATCTGCAGATCTCCTATCTGGGGTGCACTTTGTCTCTGGGGGTAGTAAGGAGTTTTACCATATTTTTCATAGTACAAAACGCATCTTTTCCCCCCAAAAAAGGTGACAATCTGGGTGCGTCTTATACTCCGAATGTAGCCCCACCCAGCTTCTCAAACGGAGATTTCAGAGGCTGAAAAAAGCATCAGAAATGGAACTTCCGAAAAAAAGCTACAAACGGAGCTTAGAAAAAAAGCCACCAAACAGCTTCCGAATAAAAGCCGCCAAATGGAGCTTCCGAAAAAAAGCTGCCAAATGGAGCTTCAGAAAAAAAAAAACCAAACAGAGCTTTAGAGGCTTTTTTTCAGAAGCTCTGTTTGGGGGCTCTTTTTTCTGAGGCCTTCAAAGGCAGAAAAAAAAAGGTTTTTTCTGTAACAGTTTCAGAAGTTTCAGAGGCAGAAAAAAAAAGCAAGGCACAGAGCTCACAACCAAGGAACCTGTTGCTAAAATTCACCTCTGGGAACAGCTGATTGGGGGTATTCTGGGAGGCCGATCCACCTGCCAATCAGCTTTTTTCTTATTTTCCTCCCCAAAAACTAAGGTGCATCTTACACTCCAAAAAATACGTAAAAATAGTTTAGTTTTGGTTTACTTTATTGTCATTGCCCCTCATACAACAAAATTAGTATTATGATTAGTATTTGTCTTCCTTAGTTTTAGGGGTAATGTGAAAATGTTTGGAAGGGGGCTACTTGGAGCTGGATTCATTTTAAATATACTCCAGCGCTCTGCGTTTCAAGTAATTTTTCTATCTACTTTAATTGGCTGATCTTCTTGCTCGCAATGTCATTTTTTCAAAAAGGTTTTAGCTTTTCATTTGGATGTCACTGGGATGGAACTCTCTTTTTTTTTTTTTTTTTTAACTAAAATGATGATTTCCTTAGTTCATCCAGAAGGTGGTATATGATGTCCATATTTTATTTATGCACAGGGTGTCTGTTTCCACGAGCATCAAGACCCTTTGACTCCATTAAATGTATCTTTTTTGACATTTGATAAGAAAAAGAGGTGCCTTGATGGCAGTCAAGTAATTAAACCAAAGACTTGGGATGAACGTCAGATGGGCTTAAAATCTTCCCTTCTTGTAGGACAGGGGTCTCCAAGCTTGGCAACTTTAAGACTTGTGAACTTCAACTCCCAGCTTTGCCAGCTAAGGGATTCTGGGAGTTGAAGTCCACAAGTCTTAAAGTTGCCAGGTTTGGACACTGCTGTTGTAGGAGAAGAGATGGCAGAACTAGGGGGGTGGAGTCAAGAGAGGTATCAGCCTAGAATCCTTACGTAGCCACAAACAAAGTAAACCCAATTCCCTTTGAGTGATGTTGGCCCTTCTCTAACTCTAACTAGTTAGTTGTTAGTTGAGAAGATTTCTCTGTGTAGACTTTTAGCAGTAAAATCAGTTTGATTGGTCCTTCGTGCCTGACCCTTCTTCTTCTCCTTCCATTCCAGAAGACTGCCCTGTTACCAGCACAATATCCCCTTTACAGTCACCTCACAAAGGGCTCCCTCCTCGGCCCCCCTTGCACAACAGGCCTCCCCCTCCGCAGTCCCTGGAGGGTCTCCGGCAAATGCACTATCACAGGAATGACTACGACAAATCCCCCATTAAGCCCAAGATGTGGAGCGAGTCTTCCTTGGATGAACCCTACGAGAAGGTGAAGAAGCGTTCTTCTCATAGCCATTCCAGGTGAGTCAAGAGCAGGAGAGGCGGGCCTTCCGTCCGACATTGGAAGACTTTATAGTTGCCCTTTTGTAGAAATGAAGCAAAGGTTTGACAGCACATTCCAGGGTCGTGCATAAAATTATACATTAATGTGCCGACGGACATTCTGTAAAGCTTCTGCATAAATTTCTCAGAATAACAGAGTTGGAAGGGACCTTGGAGGTCTTCTAGTCCAACCCCCTTATCAAGCAGGAGATCCTATGATATTGCTGACAAATGGTTGTCCAATTTCTACCTATAAACTTCCAATGATGGAGCACCCACAACATCTGGAAGCAAGTAGTTCCACTGGTTAATTGTTCTCACTGTCAGGAAATTTCTCCTTAGTTCTAGGTAGCTTCTCTCCTTCATTAGTTTCCATGGTTCCTTGGTTAGTTTCCATCCACTGCTTCTTGTCCTGCCCTCAGGTGCTTTGGAGAATAGCTTGACTTCCTCTTCTTTGGGGCAGCCCCTGAGATATTGGAACACTGCTATGATGTCACCCCTAGTCCTTCTTTTCATTAAACTAGAGAAACCCAATTCCTGCAACCGTTCGTCATAACTTGAGGCTTTAACTCTGGAAGAAACAAGGGAAGTATCTATTTTCTGCAGAGGTTCAGTTAACCTGGCTAATTTTATATATTAACATGGTTGCGCCTTACCCAGAGCAAAGCAAAAAATATTATTAAGCAAGGACATGTAGCATTCAGCACTGAGTCATGCTGGCCACATGACCACAGAGACGTCTTCAGACAGCGCTGGCTCTTCGGCTTAGAAACGGAGATGAGCACCGCCCCCTAGAGTCGGGAACGACTAGCACGCATGTGCAGGGGAACCTTTACCTAAAGGTTGTTCCATGTGTATAGGTAGCGACATGCGTAAAATAAAGAGCATGTTTTGAATTCTTCGTCGTCTTTTATCTGCGTTAGTCACAAGCGGTTTCCCAGCACCGGAAGTTGTGTGGAAGGTGGAGGAAGCAACTCTCTTCAGAACAGCCCAGTGAGGAATCTTCCCCATTGGAATACCCAATCCAGCATGCCATCGACACCGGATCTACGTGTACGCAGTCCCCATTATGTCCATTCCACCAGGTGGGTCCGTTTCCTCTCTTTCTCTTTCTTCTGCTGGTCTTCTGGCATAAACTCTTTTAATCCAGGTTCATAGAAACAGGGAAGAGAAGTTGCACTTGAAATGTTTTGAGATCAACGTGGGCTGTTTCCATCCGGAGCTATCGTGGTGCAGTGGTTAGAATGCAGCATTGCAGGCTAATTCTGCCAATTGTCGGCAGTTCGATCCTGACCGGCTCAAGGTTGACTCAACCTTCCATCCTTCCAAGGTCCATAAAATGAGGATTGTTGGGGGCAATAGGCTGACTCTAAACCTCTTAGAGAGGGCTATAAAGCACCATGAAACAGTATATAAGTGCTATTCCTTCCTTCCTTCCTTCCTCTCTTATTCCCTTACTCAATCTCCTTCTTGGTGGCGCAGTTGTTAGAATGCAGTATTGCAAGGTAACTCTGCCCACTGCTAGGAGTTCGATCCTGACGGGCTCAAGGTTGACTCAGCCTTCCATCCTTCCAAGGTCCAAAAAATGAGGGTTGTTGGGAGCAATTATGCTGACTCTGTAAACCGCTTAGAGTGGGCTGTAAAGCACTGTGAAGCGGTATACAAGTCTAAGTGCTATTGCTATTGTCCTCCCTCCCTCCCTCCCTCCCTCCCTTCCCAGTGATTAGAATGCAGTACTGCAGGCTAACTCTGCCCACTGCCAGCAGTTTGATTCTGACTGGCTCAAAGTTGGCTCAGCGTTCCCTCCTTCCGAGGTTGGTAAAATGAGGACCCAGATTGTTGGGGGCAAGAGGCTGTTCTGTAAACCACTTAGAGAGGACTGTAAAGCGGTATATACGTCTTAAGTGCTATTGCTATATGCTGGAATTACCCCAAGGGCCAATTTCCACCAAGAGATTTCCCTCTTGTAGTGGTGTTGAAAATCTTAATTCATTTTCCTTCATTCTATTTCTCTGGCTTACAGATCAGTGGACATCAGCCCTACCAGACTGCATTGCTTAGTCCAGCACTTTAGACACAGGAGTTCTAGTTTAGAATCACAAGGAAAGCTTCTTGGCTCGGAAAACGAGACGGGGAGCCCTGACTTCTATACCCCAAGGACTCGTAGCAGTAATGGGTCGGACCCCATGGACGACTGCTCCTCCTGTACGAGCCACTCCAGCTCCGAGCATTACTACCCAGCTCAGATGAATGCGAATTACTCCACCCTGGCAGAGGACTCGCCTTCCAAAGCTCGCGAGCGGCAGAGACAGAGGCACAAGTCAGCTGGAAACCTCGTCTGCTCCAATTCGGGAAGCATGCCCAACCTGGCTGCCGGGAACGGGAACAGCCATCATGGCGTCTACCTGCACAGCCAAAGCCAGCCTTCTTCCCAGTACAGGATCAAAGAGTACCCGCTATACATCGAAGGGAGCTCGACGCCGGTGGTGGTGCGCAGCCTCGAAAATGACCAGGAGGGACACTACAGCGTGAAAGCACAGTTTAAAACATCCAATTCGTACACAGCGGGGGGCATGTTTAAGGAAAACTGGCACGGAGACGAAGTGGACTCCATCCGGTTGACTCCTTCCCGGTCTCAGATCATAAGGACTCCTTCATTGGGGAGAGACGGCCATGAAAAGGGATCGGGGAGGACTGGGGTCTCAGATGAGCTCAGACTATGGTACCAGCGCTCCACAGCCACCCACAAAGACCACAGCCGATTGTCGCATACAAGCTCCACTTCATCGGATAGCAGCTCCCAGTACAGTAGCTCCTCTCAAAGCACCTTCGTGGCGCACAGTAAGGTAACCAGGATGCCTCCCATGTGCAAAGCAACGTCAGGTAAGCGGGAGAAATTCTGGGCCCAGGTGGCATTTAAACCAGGTTGAAGGAATAAATCCTGGGTCTCTCTGACAGGGCAGGGAGACATAATGTCAGGGAATTGTGCAGCAGGTATCCAAATGGAGTCAAAGAGGCTGTTATGAACTTGTAGTCTATATAAATATTTAATATCCATATTAACGTAGTCAGGCACATCACTCCACTGTGATGTAAATCGTGAGGTAAATCGTGAGGTAAACAACATACAGCGCACACACAGGAAAAAAAAGGTGGGGGGGAGGGAAACTCCCGCCTTTTTTCTTAATGTGTGCTCAGTAAACTGTACTGTGATTTACCTCACAATTTACCTCATGATGGAGCGATGGGTCTCCCTGCAACCAATCATAACATAGATTGCCTCAGGCAGCAACCTGCACTCTCCAACCAATCAACTACGACGGTGTGTTTTGGCCCATTGTACACTTTACTGTTTCAGCTATTAAATATCTGAACGCATAAAGAGTTTCTTTTCTTTTCTTTTTGAATTTTTTTATTTTGTTTTTTATAACAAGATAAAAAGATTTTTATTTGTAAATGTACATTCTCTTATTCATAACTGATCACACATATACATATTTTTTCTTAAGAAAGCATTAAAAAAAACATTTTTGATTACATTCGGGGTTGCTCTTCTACCCTTTCTTTTCCCTCATTTTACCTTTCCTTCTTCTTTCTTTCCCTTCCCTACCTTCTTCTCTCCTCTCCTACTTTCTTCCTTCTTCCTCTTCCCTCCTTCCCACTCCTCCCCTCTCTTCCCCCTTTCTAACCTTCTCTCCTACTCTTTTCCCCTATCCTTTCTTCCTCTCCTTTTCCCTTCCTTCCATTCCTCTCTCTCTCTCTGTCTCTCCTCTCCTATCTTACCCTCTACTCCTCTCTCTCCTTTCTTTCTCCTTTATTGTCCAATATTTCCCCTATTTGGTATTTTTACATAAAGAGTTTCTCATGCTAATAGGATGTTGATGATGATGATGATGATCTTTAAACTGGTTCACCATCCAAACTCTCAATGACTCTGGGCGTCTCGCAGTTTCAATCAATAAAATTGAAATTGACATAAAATCAATATGTCAGCCACAGAGAACCAGAACAACTCAGTGAATGGGCCAGAGTAATTTCTTTTTTGTTGATGTTTACAAGAATCTCACCCTCCTCTACATTCTCTTGGGAACAGGCAGATAAAGGTTTCCCTGGTCTGGCTTATGCCGTTCCTCCCACAAAGCGACTCCATTTTGGCACCTCTCTTTGTTCCCTTCTCTCTTTTAGCCAGCGATTCCGCCACACAATATAACATAAAAAGTAAAGTCTGTGGAGATTCCCGATCAGTCAAATTGTGGTTGTCCCAAAGGCGCTTTTCCAAAAGGCAACTGGAATTTCTTGGGGTTTTTTTTTTCTTTGAAAACCTTTTGCTTCTCATCCAAGAAGCTTCTTCAGTTCTGACTGAATATGTTGTGTCTGCGCCCCCTGAGCCGGGCCTCCTGCCAGAAAGTGACTTGGGAAGTGAGGGGGAAGGGCCATCAGGACTTACCCCGGGAGCACCGGCTTCCCTGGCTCAGCTCCAGGAGCCAGAGGCAGGCCAGGTGGAGGAGATAACGAGGCCTCCGTCCCCAACTCTTTCCCCGCCCAGGCCACGCCTCCAGACCCAGCTGATGGCAATCAGGCCTGGCTGGACCCTAGGTTTCATAGGCAGGAGGCGGGAACAACAGAAGCAGGGGTGGGGCAGGCCTAGGAAGTGCTGAGTCATGGAGCCACACCCCACAGGATATAAAGGCAGCAAGAGCTGCTGTGCCTCTTCGTAGCAGGCAAATCAACTGCTTAACTAAGAGCTGAAGTACTGTTTGTTCTTGGGTGACTCATCGGCGTCGAGGGAGATAACAAGCATTTGGCAGACGCTAGCTATTTTGCAGCCAGAGCTGATAGTGCCGGCTAATTAAGCCATCACTCGGACGGAGGCGAGGTGGGACAGAACAGAATGGTAGAGAATGGAAGGATATAGTATATTCCTTGCAATACTCCAGTCCACAGAGTGCCAATGAGCAGATGAGTGCAAGGAATATACTAAATCCTTCCGATCTCCACCATTCGGTCAGAAGCTGAAGAAGCTCCTTGGATGAGAAGCGAAACGTCTTCAAGCAAAAAAACAAGAAAGTCTTGAAAAAAGCACCTTTGGGACAGCCATGGCATTGTTTAATCCAAGGAACTTGTAGGGCTAACTCTGTGGGGGTCAAATCGGATGTTATGGGGACAGGCAGTCCCTCAACAAGCAGACCTGTGCCATATAAGGCTTTATAGGTGACAACCAACACCTTGAATCGCACCTAGAAATGAAGCAATGGCCAGCACAATGATTTTACGAAGGCCTGTTGAGGCATGCCCATCGTTGCTTGTGCCATTGTACGCTGGACTAGTTGAAGCTTCTGGGTGGTCTTTCAAGGGCCCCTCCATTGATAATCTGCCCCGCCTTTGGTATAAAGCAGAATGTGTCAGCGTGAAGCAAGCAGTGAGTCCCTACAAAGAGGTTACTCCTTGGATCAAACGTCAGGGCGTTGCAGAGGCCAGGCGACTTCAAATTCTGATTTTAATTCTGATCTCAAATAAACGATTTTGTCTCGGCCCATCGTGTATCACGTAGATGATATATACCCCACTCAGAGTGTTCTTTAGATAAGAAACTAAGTGTTCAGAGCAGTGATTTAAAGCTAGAAGTAGATTAAAGATTGGTGCCACCACTGTAATTAAGAGTTTCTCAAATGTGTAAGAACTTGAAGCTGTTTGAAAGTCACCCACCAAGAGCAATCTCCAAACATAAGCAGCAACTTAGCTAATAATTACATTCGGTTAATACTTTATATATCCAGTCTTTTATTTACACAGGCAATTAGGGGCTGAGCACGCCAGCTGGGGCGGAAGGAATGAGGAGGGAGTTAGAAAAAAAAAATAACCTAAAATGCCCACATTAAACGTAGGAATTAGTCCACAAGCATGTAGTATGTCTGGAGTTCCAGGCTGCGTTAACGGAGGGATAGAATCAAGATCACGCAAAGTGTTAGTATCACTTTACAAAGCTTTAGTAAGACCACACCTGGAGTACAGGTAGTCCTCGACTTATAACTGAGCCCAAAATTTCTGCTGCTAAATGAGACAGCGGTTAAGTGAACTTTTCCCCATATTATATGACCTTTCTGGCCAAAGCTCTTAAATTAATCCCTGCAGTAGTAATCCAGTTGTTAATGAATCCTTAACTGAACTCGATACGGCCTGGTATCGATTTAACATCATCATCTTCTTTTAACCAACCCCATAATTCCTTGCGGGGTGGAGTCTGGGCAACTGAATGGAGCTAACAGAGTGTTTTAATGGCCGGATGCCCTTCCTGTCGCCAATGCGGAGTTTTGTTTCAGCAGATATAGTCTAGTGTCCAGAAAGAAAAATATCTGCCTCAACCAAGGATCGAACTCACAGCCTCCTGATTGTGAGGCGGGAGCTCCACCTCTAGGGCACCACTCAGTATCGATTTAACAATTCGCACACATTGAAATATTGCATGAATCGAACACCCGCTCGGGGCTACCCACCTGGCCTCAAACGTGCTGGACCATGAAGTGTGACACATTAAATTTGAAACGCTGAATCACTGAGGGACTTGCAGAAATCAAATATGAACTTTTTGTGACTTTTATTTAGCTACAACCAAATTGGTGCGATCGATCGATCCGAAGAGACGCTAGGTGTTTTACATAAGAGTGTTATGTTTTGTTTGTCCAGAAGGCAAATAAGCTTTTTGCTTGTCAAAGGCTTCTAAAAATCCATTCTTTGCTGATCAGATTATGCTCTACTAATTCCAGAATGCAAGGCACGGCTGCTGCCTCTTGGCATGCATTAAACATTTAGTTATGCCCGTCGTAAACCCGTTGGATTCGAACCTCAGGCAGCATGTCTCTGCTGAAGAGTTTTAACAGGATCTCAGCTGCCTGAAGTTAGGAGATGTGGCTTCTGCTAAAAATAAAGCCACTTCAGTGAGAAATTCGGCCCTTTTATTAAAATTGAGCAGATGCAAAGAGACCCAGAAATCACACAATCAAAGCCTTTTGCAAGGCGGGGGGACTTTGAACGTAGTCACATCTGCCATCTTGACTTTTCTGACCTTCCCTGAGTGCCTGGAATCTCTGTTCTCCACCCATCCATCCTTTTGGTTATTGTATTGATGTATTTATTATCGTTGTGTTCCTTTGTCACTGTCAACTTTATTGCCCTATTATTTTAGTTCCCTTTACCCAATAATTTTTATTGTTGTCGATCACCTCGCATTGTCCCATGGGGAGATAAGCAGTGAACAAGTCTAACAAATAAATACATACAGGTGGTCCTTGACTTACGACCACATTTGAGTCCCAAATTTCTGTTGCTAAATGAGACCGTTAAGTGAGTTTGATCTCATTTTATGACCTTTGTTGCTACAGTTGTTAAGTGAATCCATGTGGTTAAGTTAGTCACACGGTTGTTAAGTGAATCTGGCTTCCCCCTGGTCACAAAAGGAGATCATGGGACACTGCGACCGTCATAAATATGAGTCACTTGCCAAGCGTCTGAAATTTGATCACACCACCACAGGGACGCTGCAACGGTCGTGAATGTGAAAAATGGTCACTTTTTTCAGTGCAGTTGCAACTTCAAATGGTCACTAAATGAACTGTTGTAAGTAGAGGACTATCTGTAAATAAAGGCGAGAGGTTGGAACTGCACTGGCTGTTATTTAGTTGAAAGAAAGAGAGAGAGGAAAAGAAAGAGAGAGCGAGAGAGACGAAAGAAAAGGAAGGAAGGAAGGAAGGAAGGAAGGAAGGAAGGAAGGAAGGAAGGAAGGAAGGAAGGAGAGGGAGGGAGGGAGGGAGGAGAGAGAGAAAAAGAAAGAAAGAGAAAGAAAGAAAAAAGAGAGGAAAGAAAGAGAAAGAAAGAAAAAAGAGAGGAAGGGAGGAGAGAGAGAGAGAGAAAGAAAGAAAGAAAGATATTTGCCATGAGTCAAGTTTGTTTGTTTGTTTTTCCAGCTGCCTTACCTCACCATCCGAGGACTTCAACCACCACACCGAGTGATTGTGGGTCGTTGACCCCCAGCTGTCCACACCACATCTTAGCTTGGCAAACTGGGTGAGTTTGGGGTCCCTTGGGAGGAGGGCAAGAGCTGGGCAGGGATTCCCTTCGGAAGCCCACCTCTTGGTGATCCTGTCTGGGCCAGTGGATCTATCTCAATCTTTTCTTCACCACGGTCCCCCTCTAAATACCTTTCGTGGTCCCTGCTATGGAACCCCAAGACTTAAGCCTTTGCAGACCCCCCTGTGACAAAATTGCACCCCCTCCCAGGGGTCCACGGGCCACAGGTTGAGAAAGTCCGGTGGAGGCTACTCAGACCTTTACAATATTGTTTTTATTTTTACACCGTGCACTCTCTGAATTAACGGCTAGCGTCTCCATAGACTTGTAAAGAGGAAAGGGGAGAGGGGTAAAAAGAAAGAAAGAAACCCACCAAAATAATGTTCCCCTTCGCATTTTTGTGAGCTTCACTGATCTCCACAAATTGTCACCCTGCGAAAAGCCACCATGTGGTTGCATCCGGCACGGATTTAGATCCACGGTGACGTTTTGAAGCGAATGGGGATATTTTGCACGCTGCACAGATGCTGCTTGGGCCATCAATCTCATGTGTCCCAGAAGGAGGGCCATCTCCCGAGCTTTTAATCGGTTATATACCATTTTGCTGGAGCTTTCCGAAGGGTGATCCAGTTCTCTGAATACTGTGATCCAGCTCATGCGCAAAGTTTCTGGAGAAGGGATTTGCGGGTGAACGTTTCCAACAGTTGATCTGGGTTATATGTACAGCTGATTGCTTAAAAAAAAAAATACATGATTTTGCACCCTTGGTGGAGAAAATAAATAACAACCCAGGAATATTTGATCTCTTGAGAGAGGAGAGCTTTTTTTGTTAAGACTAGGAGAGTCTTTTTCAACTTTAAGAAGCGTGAACTTCAACTTTAAGAACTGGTTAAGAAGCGTGGACTTCAACTCCCAGAATTCCCCAGCTGGGGAATTCTGGGAGTTGAAGTCCACGCTCCTTAAAGCAACCCAGGTTGAGAAATACTGTCCTGGGAACCGCGTTGTCTCGTCTGCCAAAAAAAAAATAATGTCCTTTTTTTTTCCTGCTTCTTATACCCTTCCCCAATTCTTCCCGTGCAACTCCCAGCGTCCCGAAGTGTCTTTAGCCAATTTTCCTCCGTCACTAACTCCCTTTTGTCTTTCTGAAATGACTCCCCAACTCGTTTCCCGACGGGTGTGAACCAGCTCTTTGCGAAGTCATGTCTCTGCTTTTCTTTTTTAACAAGGCTGATCTGCTGTTTCTTCTCCCTTTCCTCCCTTTCTCTCTCTCTCTTTCTTTCTCTCTCTCTCTCTCTGCTTTGGTTCTGCTTTGCTCAGAGATGCCCGAGGCAGCTCACCCACTATGGATGAGTCTCAATCTCCAACTCAGCCGAGTACTGATGATGATTAGAGGTATAGTGAGGGGCTTGGGGGATTTTTTTTTTCCTACTCTAAACCCAGGTTTCATCTCCAGTGTGTTGTTCCTTGTTCCTTGTTCTTTGTTCTTTGTGTCTTGGGCTTTGCACCATTTCTCTCGGGTGGGACAGGACCTCCAAATAACATTAGGGAATTAGAGCAGAGCAAAGTTTCTTAACTTTGGCCGGGTGAAGGTGGGTGGACTTCAAGTCCCAGAATTCAGGGGAGGCTGGGGGATTCTGGGAAGTCAAGTCCATCCATGATGGCTGGAGAATTATGGGAGTTGAAGTCCACCCATGCTGGCTAGAGAATTTTGGGAGATGAAATTCACCTATGCTGGCTGGAGAATTATGGGAATTGAAGTCCATCCATGCTGGCTAGAGAATTATGGGAATTGAAGTCAACCCATGCTGGCTAGAGAATTATGGGGAAGTCCATCCACGCTGGCTGGAGAACTATGGGAATTGGAGTCCATCCATGCTGGCTGGAGAACTATGGGAATTGAAGTCCATGCCTCTTCAAATATCCAAGGTTGAAAAACACTGAATTAAGAGATTGCAACGCAAGAAAGCCGAAGCTCAAAGAAGTGAGCAAAGGTTTGGTCAGCTATATAGTCCAGAGTATCGAACTGTACTAAGAGCGTCACAGTTGGCTCTTGGCTCTTGTATAGAGAAATCACAATTTCCTTCTCTTATCCCGAGTAAACAGCATGAAGTATGTGGGATTGGCCTTCCCCTGGTAAAACAACCAAGGTCACCTAAGATTGGCAGAAAGAAACGTAGCGGGCGAAATGTCACACGTAGCGGGAGAGCAAGAGAAGTGAAAAGAGAGTGCTCCAGATTTGCTCTAAATGCCACAAGCGAGCTGGTAGTGAAACTGTTGGTGGAAGTGAACCAAACCAACTGTGAAACAGCGCTCCTATATGTATGCCTCATCCTTGACGTGAATTTCTTCTTGCATGCCTCTCTCCGTCCTTGCTTTCCTTTCCTTGGCGTGTCCTTCAGCTCATGCAACCGTCTCTGGTGCTTCTCCAAGCTTGGCGGTTTTCTTGCACGAAGTTTCATTTCCAAGCTAGGTAACATCATTCATGTTAGTACTGATGATGTTCCCTAGCTGGGTCATGAAACGTCTGCAGAGAAGACTGCCACGCTCGTACAGCATCAAGGACCCCACCAGTCCAACGCTGAGCTACAAATATTATTTTTTCTTCTATTGGTGCAAATATCTCTCCCAAAGGCCGGTCGTGTCTGTGTTTATGTAAGACCAAATGGGATGGAGGGGTTTCCTAGATCAGGGGTCTCCAACCTTGGGAACTTTAAGACTTGTGGACCTCAACTCCCGGAGTCCCTCAGCCAGCAAAGCTGGCTGAGGAACTCTGGGAGTTGAGGTCCACAAGTCTTAAAGTTCCCAAGGTTGGAGACCCCTGTCTTAGATGAAGGGCTGGTAGGGTGGAATCCTCCAAGCCAAACAAGATCTCTTCCCACCCAGGAGAGGTACCGGTGTCCAGATGTGAGGACGATCTGAGTGCAACATCTGTCACTCCACTGATCGCCAGGGTTGGGTACCAGCGTTCCATCTGTACCCCGTCTTGGCTTTCTCCCGTGTCTCTTTCTTAGCTTGTTCTTAAGACTGCAATTGAAAACATAAACCCTTCTAACAATTTTGGAAGTCAGGGCCAAATAGTCTGTAGAGATTCTCCGGTCATCCAGGTCGTGGTTGTCCCAAAGGTACTTTTTTTTTTCAGGAGGCAACTGGGCTTTCTTGCTTTTTTCTTTTGAAGACGTTTCGCTTCTCATCCAAGAAGAGCCTTCAGCTCTGACTGGATGGTGAGGAATGGAAGGGTTTATATCAGGGGTGAAATGCTCCCAATTCAGACCGGATCGCCCGATCCGGTAATGATAGCGGCAGGAGGTTCGGAGAACCGGTAGCAAAAATCCCTGCCCCCCACCCACCCATGCCCAGCTGAGCCACGTGATCATCAGAGGTTTTTTTTTATGTTTTAAAAGCGAAGCCCCACCCTAGCTCTGGGGATAAAAGGCAGGGGGTGGAGATGAATAGGTGTGGCAGACAACTATTCATCTTCCGGACAGACGGACGGACTTATTAGCCTGCAGTGAGAGAGAAACTTTCTCATTGCTTCAACTACAGAGAGCTTGTCGTGTTTGGGGAGCTGGGTCAGAACAGTCACTAAGCGATCCATTCGTAAGTAGAGGACCACCCGTAATGGACATGGACTAACGCAAACTTCCATCTCTCTGTAGGAGCTACAGCGATAGCTGCTACCTGGATTCTGCCCTTTATCCAGAACTCTCTGACGTCCAGTGGTACGGACAGGACAAAGCCAAGCCTGGGACCCTAGTCTGACCTCAGCTGTCCGGATGCATCCACGCCATTTTGGGGGGAAAAGAAGACGAAGAAAAAAAAATCACCTCACTGCCTCTTCATTTGCCTTATCCAGCTGCCCGACACCAGCTTCAAGCGAAAAGCACTTTTTTTTGGCCATCAGACAAGTGAAGATGATGATCACCGAAGGAGCAATTGTGTCAGTAGTGCAAAACACACACACACACACACACACCCCACCATTCTTCAATCCCAGTTCTGCACACTCGTTCCTTCCCCCCTCCCTCCGCAGGTCTCAAGGCGAGATAATAAGGGTGGGCAATCCAAAACCTTCCTGGATTTATCCTTATCCTTCGAGCGGGCAAAAACATATTCTGGCGCGAAACGGTGGAATTGGAACATTCGGATTTGAAACGTAAAACTCAAAGCGGTCGGAAAGAAGGGTGGCAAATGCCCCTTTTGGGTTCAAAGGCAGGAGAGCTGGCAGCGCTTGGTCTCCAGAGACGAGCCGGAAGGTCATCAAAAGCAAATTTGTGGTGGCTGCCCAAGATTTTGGTAACTTGCCAGAAAGATTCGCTTTCCTCTAAAACGGGGGTATTTTTTTAAGAAGCAGCAATAGCCTTTGTGATGCTCTTTTGAGAGCCGACAAACCGTGAACCATTTTAGATCAGGGAATATAAACCCGGGATACAGTGGTGGGGGTGGCCTAGAAGGTGGAGCCCTCGCCTCACAATCAGGAGGCTGTGAGTTCGATCCTAGGTAGAGGCAGATATTTCTCTCTCTCTGTCTGGGCACACTATATCTGCTGAACAAAACTCCGCACTGGCAACAAGAAGGGCATCCGGCCATTAAAACACTCTGCTAGCTCCATTCAGTTGCCCAGGTTCCTCCCCGCAAGGGATTACGGGGCCGTTAAAAGAAGATTAATAATATAAACCCAGGATCTGTTGGGAGAAACCAGTTGGGAGAACAGGGAGGCAGGCCAGGTTATAAGAGGAAGGGGAAATTTAGTAATTTTTGCAACATTTCCCAGGGCAAAAAAATTGCAAGAGCACACCGTGATATTGCTTGGAAAAACCTCATCAGATGATGTGAAAATGCTCCCAAAATGTTCAGGGTTACCAAAAAAAAAAACCCATACAAGGGAAGATCTCAAATTAAGGGATGGATTAAGGGAACGTGGATCGGGATATGTGGAACATGATCTCCAAAGTCTATTATGTATTACTAATTGCAGGAAAGTGGTTTGTGACTTGCCAGGGGAATTTTTTTCTTACACGAGAAAGAGAGAACGTGGCCGAAGTCATTTGCCTTCCCTTCATTCCCAAAACGAAACGTCCACCGTTATTTCACCCACGCTGAATTCCAAAAAACGTCGTTGCTGAGGCAGAAAGAGGGAACAAACACTTGAGCCATGATTTCTACGAATCTAGAAAGCCATCCGACTTCCAAAAAGCCTCAATGTTTTTTTATAAGAAACCCAGACGCCAGCTCCGTGACCCATGACCCATCTTCGCGAGCCCACGGGCTTCCCCACAAGCCGCCATTCCTGCCCTTCCCGACGTTCTCCCTCCTCTTGAGCATTATTAACAAGAGCCAGAATCCGTCTTTTGGGAGGAGTAGTGGGGGGGGCTTTCATTAGCCCCCCCCCCCCTTAATAATCTGGCCAGATCTTGAAGGAAGCAGGCTGAGTCTTTGCCATGGTGCTACTTCGATTTTTTTTTATGGCCACTGGGACAACCAGGGTTTTCCGGCCTTTCGTTTTGTGTGTGTGTGTGTTTGTCCGTCAGTTTGGCAATAGCAAAAAATGAAAATTCAAGAGAGAGTCCAAAGAGCAAAAAATAAATAAACAAATACCCACCAACTGCTTCCATTCATAAATGGCGAGGAATAATCGGGAAAAATCAAAATAACTTGAAAGCGGCTGGCTCTGGAAGCAAATGGAGAATGGTTGAACTGCAGAGGGCGGACAGAAGAGAAAGTAGAGGCACGTTGTTGGATAATGTACAGCTAGTCCTCGACTTACAACAGTTCGCTTAGTGGCCAAGGTTACAACGGCACTGAAGAGAGAGTTATGACCGTTTTTCCACACCTACGATCCCCGTGGTCACGTGATCGAAATTCAGATGCTCGGCAACGGATTCATATTTATGACGGCCCCGGGGGAGGGGGGGGTGTCACGTGATCCCCTTCAGTGACCTTCTGATGAGCCAAGTGAAAATGGGGAAGCCGGATTCACTTAACTGGGTTAACAACTGCAATGATTCACTTAACAAACGGGGCAGGAAAAGTCCTAAAATGGGGCAAAAACTCACAGAGCAACCAGGCTCCGCTTAGCCACGGAAACTTTGGGCTCTGCCGTTACGACGCTGCAACCGTCATAACTGTGAGTCAGTCGTCGAGCGTCCGGATGTCAATCACGTGACCACAGGGGTGGGGGGTGGGGGGAGGCTGCAACATAAGTGTGGAAAAACAGTCTTAAGTTCCTTTTTTTCAGTGACGTCGTAACTTCGGTCACTAAATGAACGGTTGTAAGTCGAGGACGTCCTGCATTTAGGCCATGGACAAACAACAGAGAGCTCCAAAAAAAAATGGGAAGATGGCAGCTGCCCACCCACTCCAGACAGCCATCCCTGGGAAAAAGCAGGCCGTCTAATCTGGAATCGGGGAGTAATTCTAGCATTTCATTCTATGTTGATTTGCACCCAGCTGGGCTATCAAAATGTTTTCTTTTAAATCTGGTCAATCATTTACTTACTCGCTTATCCAAACCAGAAAATAAGCTTTTCGGTAAAGTTTGAACCGCCCTGCTGTGTCATTAAGACATTTCTTTAAGGTTAAAATAATCATCTCTCCATATGCTCATGTCTTTATGGTTTAGGGTGTTTTCCAAGCTCGGCAACTTTTCAGCTGCGTGGACTTCAACTCCCAGAATTCCCCAGGCTTGGGGGAATTCTGGGTGTATGAAGTCCACGCAGCTGAAAAGTTGCCGAGCTTGGAAAACGCTGAATTTTATAGCATCCTTTTGCTTGTCCTCTTATTAGGGGACAAAAAGAACCAGGGTATCGGAGAGCAAGAATTAGCAAAAAAAAAAAATACAATTCTCAGCTTCTCCATCAATCTGTAATTTTTCCAGAGGGAGGGAAGGGAATTGTCTACTATTTTTAAAACATGCAACACACTTTGAAACAAACCACTTCATGGTTTAAAAGGAAAAAGAAAGGAGAAAAAAAAATACCGATTTTTCAGTTCAATCAGCAGCTAGAAATCTTGATTTCTTCTTATTATTTTTAATTTGTATGCCAAATGATAAGCCAGAATGCTGGCAGATGACCAGGGTCAAATGGGAAAGGAATAAACCAGAGTTTCAGGGAGTTTTCCGACGGCCTACAGAATTGCCAAGGTCTTGGGAAGGAACCCAGCAAGCAAACTCACCCACCCACCCCCAGTTCACAAGTTGATGGCGTCCAATGTAACTTTAACAATGTTGGTTCACAGCCAAAACTTCATCCATCTCTGGACCTTCTAGATCAGGGGTCTCCAACCTTGGCAACTTGAAGACTTGTGGACTTCAACTCCCAGAATCCCTCAGCCAGCAAAGCAAAGCTGGCTGAGGAATTCTGGGAGTTGAAGTCCACAAGTCTTCAAGTTGCCAAGGTTGGAGACCCCTGTTCTAGATCTAGTCTACAACGTCAGGTTTTTGGCGTGTGACTGAGCAGAAAGACAAGACAAAACTTAACAACCCCCACACCCCTAACCCTGGCTGCAAAATTGTTTTAAAAAGAAACAAAAAAGCTCACACTTTTCAGCTAGTTTGCAAATTGGTCCTGGGTGGGTTGTTTGCTGGGGGAGGGGGGAAAAAACGGTGTGGGGGGGGTTGATTCCCAATGTTATTTTTATTTCTTTCGATCAAGGCACTTGTGAGCCAGTCTGGTAGTAAAGACAGAAGTTAAGTAAAACAGGTTTTACTGTTTAAACTCGATTCAGTTTGACGGGGAAAAAAATGAAAATAATGTACATAAGAACATTAAATCGAGAGATCGGAATATAACACGAAGGGGGTATTCCTGGTTACTGTATGGCCCCACTTAGCCCCCCTACTCACCCTTGGAATTCTGCTTTTATATAGAGGAAGAAGAAGAAAAGGGTCCTACTAGGTCTAAAAATGCTTTTAGTCTGTATGTAAAAACCTTCCCTCCCTTCTCCTGCTTTGTATATGCATTCGCACCATGTTCAATGGTGGCCAGGGTTTATTTTTTAAACGATATTATATGCAGTTGGGTGTTGAAAATGTTGGGAAGAGAAGAAGAAATAAAAGGAAGTTGGTTTTGGTTTTCAACTCAATGTTAGTTTTGGAAACAGCAGACTCATTCAGGTGCTATTATGATGACCAGTTATACTGCTTAGTTAATTCGATATAAAGAAAGGAACATATGTGTATGTGTGTGTGTGTGTATATGTATATATATATATGCACACACACACATATATATACACACATGTACATACATACACACGTATATATATAGATATGCATATGCATATGAGCTCCCTTCTTTGTATCTTTTATATATATATATATATATATATATATGATCAATTCTAGTTCAACATTTTTTTAAAAGAAAAAAAAAGGACAGAACTCTTCGGAAATTGACTGTAAAGCATGTAAAATGATTTAGACTCCTGTACAGCAGTGATCAAGAAAAACGAGATACGCTGTTAAAGAGTTGCAGAAATTTGTTCTTTTTTTTTTTTAATCCGCTTTTAATTTATTCTTTTTGTATTAAGAATTTGTATAGTTCTCTTTACATTTTGCAAAGACAGTGTTGTCGACACTTCCTTATTAAAGCATTTTCAAGATGAAAACAAAAAAATCTGACCCCGCGTGCAGCTTTTTTGGAAGCCCTTCGACCTACCTGATCGTCTTATTTTAGCCAATTTTGTCTGAAATGGGAAAAAAACCAGCGGGACTGAACCCGCTCAGTCCTAGAGCAATGAAAAAAACACTTCCATATTCCTGTCCCCCCAAAAATAATATGGACATATCCAGGAGGTTTCCAAGAGTCAAGGTGGGGAGCTGGGGAATTTATTTTATACACTATTTTTAAATCTTGCACAAGTCACATTTCTAAGTTTTTATGTTTCTATGTATGCAGGTTGGAATCTAATTCGTGGTCATTTAAATCTAGGACGTTGATGTTTTTCAACCTTGCTGCCTGGGGAATTCTGGGAGTTGAAGTCCACACTTCTTCAAGTGGCCCAAGGTTGAAAAACACTGATCTAAGAAGGACCCACACAAGGGATGTGCCGTCCTGCCTCCAGAAGTTGTGGGTGCTCCACAAGGTTTGTAAGAAGAGATTGGACAACCATTTGTCTGAAATGGGGTAGGGTCTCCTGCTTGAGCAGGGGGTTGGACTAGAAGACCTCCAAGGTCCCTTCCAACTCTCTTAAGTCTATTCCTGTGATGGCAAACCTACGGCACGCGTGCCAGAAGTGACATGCAGAGCCATCTCTCCAGACATGCAAGCCATTGCCTGTTGCTCTTCGGGTTCCGGCACACTGGCCAGCTGGTCTTCAAGTGCACGGGAGCACCGGAAATGAAGAGCAGCCACCCGGCGCGCACATGTTGCACCAGCCAGCTGGTCTTCGCGTGCGCATGCACGCCCGAAACCGGAAGACCAGGTGGCCGGTGCGCATGCACGCACCGGAAACCGGAAGATCATCTGGGAACTCCGGGAAGTGGCCTTTGGCTTTCAGCAGCGAGTTTGGGGAAATGCCGTTCCTTCATTGTACACGTCCCAGAGAGTTGGCTTGCTTAGATATTTCCATCTCGTTGACTTCCACCTTTTTCTAAATAGCAATAGCTCTTAGACCAGGGATCTCCAACCTTGGCAGCTTTAAGCCTGGCGGACTTCAACTCCCAGAATCCCCCAGCCAGCTTTGCTCACTGGGGAATTCTGGGAGTTGAAGTCCGCCAGGCTTAAAGCTGCCAAGGTTGGAGACCCCTGTTTTAGACTTATATACCGCTCTCTTAAGTGGTTCACAGTTGTCATATTGTACCCCAAAATCTGAGTCCTCGTTTTACCGACCTGGGAAGGATGGAAGGCTGAGTCAACCTGGAAAGGCTTGAGCCGGTCAGGATCGAACTGCTGGCAATGGGCAGAATTAGCCTGCAATCCTGGATTCTAACCGCTGTGCCACCTTTCCAGATGGTTTCAGATTGGCCTGACCAGTGATGGGTTTCAAAAAAATTTTACTACCGGTTCTGTGGGTGTGGTTTGGTTTGGTGGGTGTGGCTTGGTGGGCATGGCAGGGGAAGGTTACTGTAAAATCCCCATTTCCTCCCGATCAGCTGGGAGTTGGGAGCTGGGAGGCAGAGAATAGATGGGGGATGGGGCCAGTCAGAATTTTTATTACTGGTCCTCTGAACTACTCAAAATTTCTGCTACCGGTTCTCCAGAACTGGTCAGAACCTGCTGAAACCCACCTCTGGGCCCAACTCAGTCTTCATCCCAGCTATTGCATCTAAGAACTTAACTAGTTTCCATCCAAGTCCAGACATGGTCAGTGCAGTTCTGCCACCCACTGATAGCAACAAATATAAACTTCTCTGTCATTTCAGGCAGCCTGAAAATTCCCTTTGCAAAAATTATTTCCTGAACACATGGAGGATAAGCTTACATGATGCAAAAATATTCAGCAGAAACCAAAAAGCCCCAGTGGTGTGTTTTTTTTCTACTCCAGGCAAACCTGAATCTGATCTTTTCAATCTTTATTCCAACACTTTGATCGCTCCGACTTAATTTTATATATATATTTATTTAGTTTTATCGTAAAAAACAAAACAGAAAAAAGAAAAACAAAACGGAAAAAACCCACCATACTTCCAGCACTGACAACAATGAGAAAGAAAAAAGACTGATGCACGAAAAAGGAGGAAAAAAAATGATGCAAGCATCAAACAAACATTAAACAGAGAGAATCCAACCCGGGTGGATAGTGGAAAAAAAGAGAAATTGATAAATTCGAACTCTTTACATAGCAGGTCTACAAATAGTTATAAGCTTTCCCATCCCTGTTGAACAAAAATACTATATTAAATAAACAAATTCCAAGTGAGGGGGTTTCTAGCTAATACTTAAATTTAACTGCGGCGTTTTAAGTTAGTAAAGTTATACCCTTTTGTTTCATCTACCTTCCAAAATATTTGCCGACCAAAATCACCTTTTTTTCAGCCTTCGGTGTCACAGAAATAATTCTCCAGACTTAATAGGCAGGAAAGTAACTTTATAAATTAAGAAATGCAGAGCAAATGCAAATTTGTCAGTTCTTGAGAGAGAGAGAGATGAGCCAGATCCCTGTTCCTAGAAGGTGCTTCTTCCTGACCTAATAATCAAATTATTATTGCCCATAATCCGTAATAGCTATTTTTTAAAAATCAAGATCAGGACTGCTATAATGAACTTTCGTGACAATATTTGAGGCTCCTCTTAAGCTGGCATTCCAAGTTTAACAAACCACGATACAAATCAGTAGGTGATCGAGGAAAATAGAGAAGGAAAGTGGAGGTTTTAGATCTGAACCCAGAATCGGAGCCTGTCCCAAAGGATCAAACCTTCGAACAACGTGGCTTAAATTTACAAGTTGCACTAGACATTAACGAATCTTGATTTGTTTCGGCGTACTTATCCATAGCTTTGGTTTTTAAAAATGAAATTAACCCTTCCTTTTAAGTCTATTTTTCACCCGCATATGATCATCCTCTGCCACTAACATGAGCTCATGCGCACCGTTTCTCTAAACGTGACCCCCTACCAGATTTTTTTTTAGAGACGATTTCCTACAAAGACTATACAAAAAAAAAAAGATATATACAAGCTGATAGAAGCTTTAAGCTGTGGTGACTGATTGCTTGGGCACGACGTCACACGGTGTTTGTAAGTCTGGCAGCAGGAAGATCCGTGGACTTCAACTCCCAGAATTGCATGGCCGGCTGGGGAATTCTGGGAGTTGAAGTCCAAACAGGTGCCAAACTTAACCAGCATTGACCTCAGCTGTTTCTTCCACGCTTCAGAGGCCAAGTTCGCACCAAGGCTGTTCCGCTCCCGTCTTGCCTGGGTTCCCAAGAGCAGACACAGGTTGCGCCGTTGTCACAAGGCGTTGTACTCCACACATTTGGACGGGTCGGTGGAGAAGTGCTTCTGGCAAATGGTCATCAGCCTCTTCAAACCCTGCGGAGACAGGTGCAAAGAAGGAAGTGGGTCCTTCTCCCAGAGCCCAAGACATCCTGGAGCAGGGGTCTCCAACCTTGGTCCCTTTAAGACTTGTGGACTTCAATTCCCAGAGTCCCTCAGCCAGCAAAGCTGGCTGAGGGACTCTGGGAATTGAAGTCCACAAGTCTTAAAGGGACCAAGGTTGGAGACCCCTGTCTTGGAGGACTCTACTGAGATGCTAGGATTCACGTGGCTTGAATTGCAGAGTCTCTGAAGGACTCGTCCACAATATGGTCCCTCTTTACCTGGATGTATTTCCTCTGAGTCTCGTCGTTCAAAACGTGGGCCACGTGCTTGGAGAAGATCTTCTCGCGACCGGTACGGGCATGGATGCCAACCATGGTGACGCCAATGGGCCAGGGCGCATTCCCAATAGCCATCTGGAGATAGGCGTCATTGGCCTGCAGAAACCACCCAGTTAGTATCATGTAAGGCAAGGCAGAGACTGGAGGTTGGACAACCGTTGGTCTGAGAGGGTAGATAGGGTTTCCTGCTTGAGCAGGGGGTTGGACTAGAAGACCTCCGAGGTCCCTTCCAACTCTGTTATTTTGTTAAGCAACAGCCATTCCACTCTTCAGAAACAGGTGGACAATTCTAGACTCTTAAGAGCTTTCTGCCCCTTGTTCTAAACTTACATTTTTTAAATATGCATATTTATATTTATTAATTTGTTTAAATATTTATATTGTTTAATTTAATCAGTGCCTAAATTCTGAACTTTTCTGCCCCTTATTCTAAACTTACCATATTTCCCCGAAAATAAGACCCTGACTTATATTTTACTGAACCCTGAAATAAGCGTTTGGCCTTATTGCCATGCGTTCAAAAGCCCAGCTGGGCTTATTATCAGGGGAGGTCTTATTTGGGGGGGAAACAGGGTATATTTTTTAAGTATTTAAGTATTAATATTTATATTGTTTAATTTATATTGTTTAATATAATTAACGAGTGGAACAGCTTGCCTCCAGTAGCTGTGGCTGCTCTAGAGCTGGAGGTTTTTAAGAAGAGACTGGGCAGCCATCTGTCTGAAATGGCGTAGGGTCCCCTGCCTGAGCAGTGGGTTGGACTAGATGATCTCCAGGGTCCCTTTCCAACTCTGTTATTCTGGTATTCTATTGATATAAATAATATTGCTCTGAAAAGCACGCTGTTTAGACTTTCAACATCTTAATCCAAAGAAGCTCCGTGTTTTGGTCGACCAGCAGCCTGCAGAGCTGGCAGTGGAGTCAGAAAGTGAGGAGGCTGGGGCGGACAATGGGCCAGTCCTGGAATCTGGGGAAGGCCCGGACAAGGAATCTGCGTCTGAGGCAGAGATGGGGCCAGGGCCATCTGGGAGCAATGCACTGACTCCAGAGCCTCCAGAGGTGGAGAGCAGAGAGGCAGAGGAACAGGAGGAGCCTGTTTCTAGTGCATGCATGAGAAGAGCTGCCAGAAGGCAAGAGCAGCTAAAGTAAAAAGGACAACTCAGGAGTAAGGCCAGAAGATGATTGGCTTCTTTCTGACCGCTACCCACCACCGCAGGGAGACGGAACCAATACGCTGGTTCCGTCCCAGGCGCCTGATGGACCCGGAGAGGTTCCTGACGGAGCTTGGGCCGTTCCCCGAGCACCTGGCCCACGACTCGACTGAAGAGCTAGTTGCGGCCTGGGAACGGGCCGCGGCTGGAGCTTTGGACCGTGTCGTGCCTTTGCGGCCTCTGACCCGGCGTCGGTCTCAACCAGCTCCTTGGTTCTCCGAGGAGCTGAGGGAGATGAAGCGCCGGAGAAGACGCCTAGAGAGTGCCTGGAGATCCAGCCGCTCTGAGGCTGACCGGACACTAGTTAGGTCCTATAGTAGGACCTACCTAGTGGCAATGAGGGTTCTGAGCGTTCTCGTTCCTCCCTCATTGCGTCGGCAGATAACCGCCCGGCTGCCCTGTTTGGGTGACCGCTCTCCTTCAACAGGAGGGGCGGGAGGACCCCCTACAAGGGCGTGCCGAGGAGTTTAACGGTTATCTATACGACAAAATCGTTCAGCTTCGGGACGGATTGGATCAAAATTGGGTAGATCCAGGCGAGGGTTCTGAGGCCCGTCTTGTTGAGGTGGTTTGGGATGATTTGATCCTGTGACTCCCGAGGACATGGACAGGTTGCTGGGTAGGCTGAGCATACCACATGTTTACTGGATCCGTGTCCCTCCTGGTTAGTACTGGCTACTCAGGAGGTGACGCGAGGCTGGCTCCAGGGGATTACAAATGCTTCTTTGCGGGAGGGGGTCTTTCCCGCAGCCTTGAAAGAGGCAGTGGTGAGACCCCTCCTCAAGAAGCCTTCCCTGGACCCAGCTGTTTTAGGGAACTACCGGCCAGTCTCCAATCTTCGCTTCACGGCGAAGGTTGTTGAGAGTGTGGTGGCATGTCAGCTACCCCAGTACCTGGATGAAGCTGTCTATCTAGACCCGTTCCAGTCCGGCTTCCGGCCCGGATACAGTACGGAGACAGCTTTGGTCGCACTGGTGGATGGTCTCTGGAGGGCCAGGGATAGAGGTTACTCCTCTGCCCTGGTCCTATTAGACCTCTCAGCGGCTTTTGATACCATCGACCATGGTATCCTGCTGCGCCGGTTGGAGGGGTTGGGAGTGGGAGGCACCGTTTATCGGTGGTTCTCCTCCTACCTCTCTGACCGGACGCAGACGGTGTTGACAGGGGGGCAGAGATCGACTCAAGGTGCCTCATGTGTGGGGTGCCGCAGGGGTCGATTCTCTCACCCCTCCTGTTCAACATCTATATGAAGCCGCTGGGTGAGATCATCAGTGGCTTTGGGGTGAGATACCAGCTGTACGCTGATGATACTCAGCTGTACTTTTCCACCCCGGGCCACCCCAGTGAAGCTGTCGAAGTGCTGTCCCGGTGTCTGGAAGCCGTACGGGTCTGGATGGGGAGGAACAGGCTCAAACTTAATCCCTCCAAGACGGAGTGGCTGTGGATGCCGGCACCTCGGTACAGTCAGCTGCAGATGCGGCTGTCTGTCGGGGGTGAATCATTGGCCCCGATGGAGGAGGTACGCAACTTGGGCGTGCTCCTGGATGGTCGGTTGTCCTTTGGAGACCATTTGGCGGCCGTCTCCAGGAGAGCATTTTACCAGGTTCGCCTGATCCGCCAGTTGCGTCCCTTCCTGGACCGGGATGCCTTATGCACAGTCACTCATGCTCTCGTTACCTCTCGCCTGGACTACTGCAATGCTCTCTACATGGGGCTCCCCTTGAAGAGCACCCGGAGACTTCAGCTAGTTCAGAACGCGGCTGCGCGGGTTATTGAGGGAGCGTCTCGGAGCTCCCATATAACACCTATCCTGCGCAGACTGCACTGGCTACCTGTTGTTTTCCGGGTGCGCTTCAAGGTATTGGTTACCACCTTTAAAGCGCTCCATGGCTTAGGACCGGGCTATCTATGGGACCGTCTACTGCCGGCTTCTATCTCCCATCGTCCGGTACGTTCCCACAGAGAGGGACTCCTCAGGGTGCCGTCAGCCAAACAGTGTCGACTGGCGGCCCCCAGGGGGAGGGCCTTCTCTGTGGGGGCTCCGACCCTGTGGAACGAACTTCCCCTCGGACTTCGACAATTACCTGACCTTAGGACCTTTCGCCGCGAACTTAAAACTTATTTATTCCGTATGGCTGGACTAGCCTGATTCTTATTTTTATTGGATGGGTTTTTAAAATTCTGTGATTTTATGGGGAAGTACGTTTTTTAATATTTTGGGCATTTAAATTAGTTTTTTAAGGGATGTTTTTAATTATTGTATGTATGTATATTTTATCTGCCTGTTCACCGCCCTGAGTCCTTCGGGAGAAGGGCGGTATACAAATTAAAATATTATTATTATTATTATTATTATTATTATTCTCCCATAAGGCTTAAAAGAACAGCAACGGCTGTTGGGTTCTTGGTAGAAAAGCAACATTGATTCCATTGCTTCTTGTCAGCCTCTCTTGAACTTTGGGGGGGGGGGTTGCCAAGAAAAGCCTTTGGCAGGTTGCCAAAAACATCAAAGGTTGGTGATAAGGTTGATGGGACCAGTTATGAAGAATTTTGTTTTGGACGAAGCTGAGAATGAATGAATTCTCAGCTGTTCTAATAAAATAAGTTGGTTGAGGACTGAATTGTGTTTGGTAATCACTACTTGGGCCTCGGCCACAACACTCCAGAGTTCAAATGTCGTGAGACTTTTTCTAAAAACCAGGCGGTACCTTCACGTATTCCCTTTGCAACATGAACTTGATAATATCTGTGATGGATTCCTTGATGTCGGCAGGCAGAGTCTAAAAACAGAAGAAGCACAGACCCCAAGTGAGGCAAAGCAACATATGGCATTATGGGAGGGCTGTTTTTTGTTTCTTTTAATTTCTGATTGCCAGGGCCACGTTTTCCAAAGGGGGGGGGAAACTGAATTAGACGCATGGCAATTCCAGCTAGTATTTTAAGCAGGTAAGAAGAAGAATTAGCTCTTACATTTGCAAAAAAAAACACTCCACAAAAAACACTCGTTTAGTGACTGTTGGAAGTTACAACGGCACTGCCTTAGGATTGTTTTTCACACTTACGACCGTTGCAGCATCCCCGTGATCAAAATTCAGACCAGTTTGGCAACTGACTCATATTTATGACGGGGTCACAGTGTCCCGGGTTTACGTGATCCCATTTTGGGAAACTTCCGACGAGCAAAATCAACAGGGAAGCCGGATTCACTTAACAACCGCGTTACTAACTGAAATTATTGCAGGGATTCATTTAACCACTGTGGCAAGGAAGGTCGTAAAATGGAGAGAAACTCACTTAACAACTGCCTCGCTTAGCCAACAGAAATTTCGGGCTCCGTTATAAGTTGTAAGCCTAGGGTTACCAGCAAAACGGAATAGGGCCTACAGAATAAAATATGGGTTGATTTTCAAGTTGCCAGAGGTCAATTTGACACAAAACACCCCAGGAACAATTTTATTTCATGATCCAGTACGTTATACACCAGCTGTCAGTTCGACTGACGGCTATACTTTTTACGAAGGAAAAAATGATAATAATAACGGTCGATGTTATGCAAGAATGCCAGAAAAGAGAGGGAGGGAAGGGGGGAGAAATAATCTGGCAGGCGTTACCCTTTTACGGAGTTTTCTGAAGAGAGGCCTCAGGTACGATTCCGTCTGCTTCTGGGTCGCGCTGTTCAATTTTCCCTGGACGCCCCGTTTCAAATAATCTTCTCTCGCATTCAGGTCCTTTGCCCAAACTCCGAGGAGAAACTGAAATCAGGCAAAACCTGGTTAAGCTACCTTTCAACACAGACTAACATAAGCCTCGGTGTGTTTAATCGGCAAGCCAATCCAGAGCTCCCTTCCCCAAGTGGGGGCCTCGAGAGGTGTGAATTTCAACCCCCATAATCCTCAGCCACGTGCATGCTAACTCAGGAGCCCTGGAAGTCAAAGACTCTGAAAGGCACCCAAGACTGGTGGGGGGGGGGGGGAAGATTAGCTAGGGCAGCGCAATAAAACCCACGTATTTTTGAAAATGCCTGGATCTGTTTGGCCTGTGAGTCTTTAACCAAGCCCAGTTAATAAAATTCTTCATATCAGCAGAGGCTAAAAAATGCCAATTGAGGGCCAAAAAAAAATCCCAGGAAAAATGTTTGTATATGACATTTACTGTAAAGATCCCTTAAAAAACGTTCGTTACCAGCAATTTCTGAATATTCATCCCAATTGAAATCGCTAGCAATGTCAAGTTCTTAACTCTACAAATCACACAGGGATAAAATCAAGATTCTCACAGTTTATCAGCAAGCTTACAGTTTTGAGGGGTGTCTTGTTTGGCTTTTTACCTTCAAGAATTTAGTGATGATATCCATATCTTTATGGTCGTCACCTCGACCTAAGGATTTTCCCAATGCCTGAGACAGAACGAGAAAGAAAACAAATTCAGATTTATTTCCAACAATAGACTATGATACAAATGTACTAAATTCAAGAACATTATATTTTAGAGTTGATAGTTAATGCAAGCAAGGATGTTCTGGGACTGGAGAAGACATTTTTTTCAGTTCTGGTACTACTTAAAAAAGTTGGACCCTTTTTTCCCAATGTTTATACAGTACAGTATGAGAGCTACAAAATAATTGAGGGGGGCGAAGGCTAAAATGTCAGAAGTACGGTTGCAGGAATTGGGTACGTCTAGTTTAATGGAAAGAAGGATTAGAGGAGACATGAAAGGAGTCTTCCAATATTTGAGGGGCTGCCACAAAGAAAAGGGAGTCAAACTATTCTCCAAAGCACCTGAGGGCAGGACAAGAAGCAATGGGTGGAAACTAATCAAGGAGAGAAGCAACTTAGAACTAAGGAGGAATTTCCTGATTAATGAGAACATTAATCAACCGAATTACTTCTCTCCAAAAGTTGTGGGTGCTCCATCACTCGAGTTCTTTAAGAAGAGAGTGGACAGCCATTTGTCTCAAATGGTACAGGTCTCCTGCCTGAGCAAGGGGTTGGACTAGAAGACCTCCAAGGTCCCTTCCAAGGCTGTAATTTTGTATTCTGACATGATACCCATCTTTCAGTATTTGAGGGGCTGCCTCAAAGAAGAGGGGGCCCACCTATTCTCCAAAGCCCCTGAAGGCAGGACAAGAAGCAACAGATGGAAACTAACCAAGGAGAGAAGCAACCTGGAATTAAGGAGAAATTTCCTGATAATTAACCCAGAGAACAGCTTCCCTCCTCAACCTCCATCACTGGAGGTTTTCAAAAGAGACTGGACAGCCATTTGTCCAGAATGGTATAGGCCAGTGGTTCTCAACCTTTATAGTGCTGCGACCCCTTTAATACAATTCCCCGTAATGTGGCGACCCCAACCGTAAAATTATTTTCATTTGAATTTATCGCGCCTGAAGCCATATTGGCTAGCGATCTGAACTGCTTGCGATTGCCTTGAGGACGGAGGCATTAAAGCGGAGACTCCTCCCCTATTAAGTTTATCGCGCCTGAAGCCGGATTAGGCTAGCGATTGGGAGTGATTGCAGCTGGCTTGAGAGGGAGACATCAGAGCAAAGATTTCTCTCTTTTTTAATTCATCGCGCCTGAAGCTGAATTCGGCTAGTGATTTGAAGAGCCTGCGGCTGGCTTGTGGAGTCAACCATTGGAGCGCGATTCTTCGACTCGCAAGTATACTTCCCATATTTCCGATGGTTTTAGGCGACCCCTGGCAAATCGTCATTTGACCCCCAACGGGGTCCCGACCCACAGGTTAAGAACCGCTGGTATAGGGTCTCCTGCTCCAGCAGGGAGTTGGACTAAAAGACCTGCAAGATCCCTTTCTGAACCAATTACTCTGTTTTATTCTCCAAAGCAACTGAAGGCAGGACAAGAAGTAACAGGTGGGAAAATCAATAGACATCCAATGTTGAACTGAGGAGAAACTTCCTGACAGTGAGAACAATTGATCAATGGAACGGCTTGCTTTCAGAAGTTGTGGGTACTCCATCAGAGGAGCTTTTAAAGAAGAGATTGGACAACCAGTTGTCTGAAATGGTATAGGGTCTCCTGCTTGAGTAGGGGGTTGGACTAGAAGACCTCCAAGGTCCCTTCCAAGGCTGTAATTTTGTATTCTGACATGATACCCATCTTTCAGTATTTGAGGGCTGCCTCAAAGAAGAGGGGCCCACCTATTCTCCAAAGCCCCTGAAGGCAGGACAAGAAGCAATGGGTGGAAACTAATCAAGGAGAGAAGCAACCTGGAATTAAGGAGGAATTTCCTGATTAATGAGAACATTAATCAACCGAATTACTTCTCTCCAGAAGTTGTGGGTGCTCCATCACTCGAGTTCTTTAAGAAGAGAGTGGACAGCCATTTGTCTCAAATGGTACAGGTCTCCTGCCTGAGCAAGGGGTTGGACTAGAAGACCTCCAAGGTCCCTTCCAAGGCTGTAATTTTGTATTCTGACATGATACCCATCTTTCAGTATTTGAGGGGCTGCCTCAAAGAAGAGGGGGCCCACCTATTCTCCAAAGCCCCTGAAGGCAGGACAAGAAGCAACGGATGGAAACTAACCAAGGAGAGAAGCAACCTGGAATTAAGGAGAAATTTCCTGATAATTAACCCAGAGAACAGCTTCCCTCCTCAACTTCCATCACTGGAGGTTTTCAAAAGAGACTGGACAGCCATTTGTCCAGAATGGTATAGCTCAGTGGTTCTCAACCTTTATAGTGCTGCGACCCCTTTAATACAATTCCCCACGATGTGGCGACCCCAACCGTAAAATTATTTTTGTTTTGAATTTATCGCGCCTGAAGCCATATTGGCTAGCGATCTGAACTGCTTGCGATTGCCTTGAGGACGGAGGCATTAAAGCGGAGACTCCTCCCCTATTATGTTTATCGCGCCTGAAGCCAGATTAGGCTAGCGATTGGGAGTGATTGCAGCTGGCTTGAGAGGGAGACATCAGAGCAAAGATTTCTCTCTTTTTTAATTCATCGCGCCTGAAGCCGAATTCGGCTAGCGATTTGAAGAGCCTGCAGCTGGCTTGTGGAGTCAACCATTGGAGCGCGATTCTTCGACTCCCATATTTCTGATGGTCTTAGGCGACCCCTGGCAAATTGTCATTTGACCCCCAACGGGGTCCCGACCCACAGGTTGAGAACCGCTGGTATAGGGTCTCCTGCTCCAGCAGGGAGTTGGACTAAAAGACCTGCAAGATCCCTTTCTGAACCAATTACTCTGTTTTATTCTCCAAAGCAACTGAAGGCAGGACAAGAAGTAACAGGTGGGAAAATCAATAGACATCCAATGTTGAACTGAGGAGAAACTTCCTGACAGTGAGAACAATTGATCAATGGAACGGCTTGCTTTCAGAAGTTGTGGGTGCTCCAACACAGGAAGTTTTCAAGAAGAGGTTGGACAACCATTTGTCTGGAATGGTATAGGGTCTCCTGCTTGAGTAAGGGGTTGGACTAGAAGACCTCCAAGGTCCCTTCCAACTCTGTTGTTCTATATTCTATTCCGTGAACGTGAGAATAAATACCTTTCCAGAACAAACTGATGACAATTTTCTTATACAGGTAACAAAATGTTCCCAGAAGTGAACTGTGAATAAAGCTGTGGGCCACTTCCTTGTGGATCCTGAAACCTGCCAAAAGTTCAAGGCTCTGTTGACATGAAAGGCTGCATTCAATTCTTGACTTGCTTTGCGGATGAAGAGATAACTGGAGGAGCGCCTGGTTGCTCCTTTGGACTGAACCCCAACCAAACAAGGCACACCTTGTCAACGCAGCAGGAACAGGAATTCCTACAATGCGTAGATTGTGTGGTCCCGTTCGGCTTGTGCATTGTCCAAAATGTCATGCCGTACCTCTAGTTCTTCAATAGTCGTGTTCTCCTCGTGGACTTTGAGGTCATTCTGCGCGTCGTCCTCTCCTTGTTCCTGCCCCCCTACAATCTCGTTCAGGTATTGCTGGTCGATCTTATCCAAAGCCGCCTTCAGGTCGTTCCTCAATCCCTAGGAGAAGGAAACCATGGAAGGAATGCGCCAAATTAACGAAAAGATCTACCGAAGTCCAGACTAGATCACCAAGCCGGTGTACAGGTGGTCCTTGACTTACAACAGTTCGTTTAGTGACCGTTCAAAGTTACTACGACATTGAAAAAAGCGACTTGATGACCATTTTTCAGTTACCACTGTTGCACCATTCTCATAGTCACATGATCAGAATTCAGAGGCTTGGCAACTGGCATGTACTTATGACTGTTGCAGCGTCCCGGGGTCACGTGATCTCCTTTTGTGACCTTCTAACAAAGTCAATGGGATTCACTTAACAACCGGGATACCAACTCATCAACCGCAGTGATTCGCTTAACAACAGTGGCAAGAAAGGTCATAAAATGGGGGCAAGCTCACTGAACAAATGCCTCATATAACAACAGAAATTTCAGGCTCAGTTGTGGTCATAAGTCAAGGACTGCCTGTATTTCTAAGGAACTCAACGCAGGTCTTCAGCTTCAATCAAAATCCTGGAGCTACCCAAGATGAACTGCATCAGTTGGCAGGACGGCGTAAAATACGCAATATACAGGACTCTGGCACATCACAATCTGCACAACTGCAGTGTTCCTGTAGCTCTAAAGTCCAACACAAAAATCTGATGGACACACAAACTGGCCCCAGGTTTTCATGCACTAATACATCTAAACATTTGTCGTGTCAAACCATAAATCGCAACTTAAAACATTCATTCTTTTTTTAAGATTTCCACTAAAACTGTAAAGGATGAAAAGGAGCGTTCAATTTCATGTAAGCTTTTCATCTCAGATAATCAACCTACTCATGATGACTCTGTGTACCTTTCAAACAAACCAGTCCAAATTGAATCTCTGTTAATTCGGATCCTAAAACTTTCTCCCCACCAATTCACAAGCAGAGAAAAGATATTCTGTCTTTCACCAGGGAAGCAAAAATATATTATAAATAAAGTATTGTTTTGGTAATATATGGACAGATCTTTTAAAACAATGGGGAGAGGAGACAAGCTGTCGCTTTATAGGGTTCCTGTATAAATCATTTCAGCCTTTAATCTCTCTTACCTTGTTCACTTCCGGGGCCAGAATTTCTATTTTTCGCAATCGCTGAAAGGCATCATAATCTGTTTCCCCAAACAGTCTGATGGGCTCCCCTCTTTCTCTCAGTCTCCGAATGACCTGAAAACAGTCAGCAAAAGGCTCCGATTTATCAACCGGAAAACACCGATCTCTGAGTTTCTGCAAGGAAGGTGGCTCCGTCTAGGTGAAGGCTCTAAACTGAGGAACATCAAAGGCATTCAAGAAACATCACAACTGGGGGATTTAACTCAGGAGACGTTTCACCTCAAACATAGCTAGATGGATGGATGGGTGGATGGGGAGGGGGGAGGGAGGGATAGTTAGATAGATAGATAGGTCGATAGGTCGATAGATAGATAGATAGATAGATAGATAGATAGATAGATAGATAGATAGATAGATAGACAGACAGACAGACAGACAGACAGACAGACAGACAGACAGACAGACAGACAAGATAGGTAGGAAGAGAGAGAAGGAGAGAGAGATGATAGAGATAGACAGATAGACAGAGACAGACAAACAGACAAAGTAGGTAGGTAGGTAGGTAGGGATAGATAAGATAAATGATAGATATATAGATGGCTAGATGGCTAGATAGATGATAGATAGATAGATAGATACCCTATTTACCCCAAAAGAGACCTCCCCTGATAATAAGCCCAATTGGGCTTTTGAGTGCATGGCAAAAAGGCCAAGTGCTTATTTCAGGGTTCAAAAAAAATATAAGACAGATAGACAGACAGACAAACAGACAGACAGATAGCTACTGTGTTTCTCCGAAAATGTCTTATATTTTTTTTAAACCCTGAAACAAGTGCTTGGCTTTATTGCCATGCACTCAAAAGCCCAATTGGGCTTATTATCAGGGGATAATAATTATTTTTGGGGAAATAGGATAGATATAGAGAGACAAAGAAAGAGAGAGACAAAGACAGAGAGAGAGATGATAGAGATAGATGACAGATGGATGGGTGGGTGGTTTGATGAGTGGGTGGATGGATGAACAACAGAATAGACAGATGAGATCATGATGAAGATAGGCAGGTACTGTGTTTCCCGTAAAATAAGACCCTGTCTTATATTTTTTTGATTTTTTTTTGATTGGGCTTATTATCTGGGGAGGTCTTATTTTTGGGGAAACACTGTAGGTACTAGGTAGGAAGATGAAAGGTGAGAGAGAGTGATGTTAGATATGAGAGAGGGAGAGGGAGGGAGAGGGAGAGGGAGAGGGAGAGAGATGGCCGCAAACTTAATGTGGAATTTCCAATGCCACCTCTGGGGAACCAAGGCAATCTTAATAAGTTGAAATTGGGGGCGGTTTCAGCCTCCTGCTTCACCTTCCTCCTGACCTAGGAGGCGTTGTCCCAATGCGTCCGCTGGACCACAAGATCGGCAACTTGTGGCCCTCTGAAAACTCTCCGTCCCCTTTGAGAGCAGAAGGATGGGCAAGACCAGATTCTCAAGCGTGACAAGTGGCATCTACCAACTACGACGTGATGGTAGCTAAAAAACCCGAGGACGTACAAATCGTTTGGCTTTACCTCTTGCCTGGAAAGAGTCATGGGCAGCTTCTCCTCTGCCAGTTCCAGCTCCAGTACCGGATTGGAAGACGCTGGGTTTTCATCCTTTTCGGCTTCATCGCTGACCTAAATAGTTGTTGAAGGAGCACAATATAACCCACAGCTTTCAATACGAATGCACAACACAGATCTCCCACATCTAACAATCTACAGCCAGGCAGAACAGCACAATCTCCTCTAGAACGCCAAATAAAATGATTTCGTTAGCACTTCCGTTGTTTTTAGGATTGCACCGTTGTTCCAGGCTAACTGGGCCAGGTACAAACCCCATCCAGTTAGAAGGCAACACAACTTCACAAAGAATGTAGACTATCAAACAAAACTAAAAGGAAACTTTTTTAAAAATGTACATAACAACTAATCAAGGAGAGAAACAACTTAGAACTAAGGAGAAATTTCCTGACAGTGAGAACAATTAATCAGTGGAAGAACTTGCCTGCAGGAGTTGTGAATGCTCCAACACTGGAAATTTTTAAGGAAATGTTGGATAGCCATTTGTCTGAAACGGTGTAGGGTTTCCTGCCTGGGCAGGGGGTTGGACTAGAAGACCTCCAAGGTCCCTTCCAACTCTGTTATTGATTTACATATTTCACGTTGGAGGAGTCACATAATTCAGAAAATACTCTCAATTCTTGCTTGCAGGCAAACTCTTGCTTGCACAAACAAAGCTGGCTAGTCCCAAACTAACAACAATCTACGGTTTAATTAAAGGAGGAAGAGAGGGAAATACAAGCAGAGGAGGGGAAAGAGACTGCCTAACCATTGAGTCCATTTCTGTTGCTTTTTCAAGAATTAAAGTACAGGTAGTCCTCGCCTTACGATCACAACTGAGCCCAAAATTGCTGTCAGTAAGCGAGACCTTTGTTGAGTTTTGCCCCTTTTTACGAACTTCCTTGCCATCGTTGTTAAGTGAATCACACCGGTTGTTAAGTTAGTAACGCGGTTGTTAAGTGAATCTGGCTTCCCCTTTGACTTAGCTTGTTGGAAGGTCGCAAAAAGGGGATCACGTGACCCCAGGACACAGCGACCGTCATAAATATGAGTCACTTTTGTACCCTGAATTTGAATTTTGATCACATGACCATGGGGCTGCAACTGTCGTAAGAGTGAAAAACAGTCATAAGTCACTTTTCTCAGTGCTGTTGTAACTTTGGTCACTAAATGAACTATTGTAAGTCGAGGACTATCTGTATCCAACTGAGGCAGAAATACCTCTGGGTGCAAATAATACGACAACGACCCTTCCCAACTCAAAACCACTGGAGAAAATATTGAGTGCATGTTTGTATTAGGCTAACGCAAAGCTGGTACTACAACAACCATCAGTCCCACCTACCAAGTGAATCCAAGACCATTTAAAAAAACTTCCAAAAGGCAATGAGATCTTCAGGATATGTAACAACATCACATGTTGCATTAGTGTGTCGCAAATATAACACGTTCACCCTTGGAAGAGGGAGGCGGCTATGAAAACAGTGGATTTAAGCCCAAGATGGAAAGCAAAGTTGCAAAATCCTTCCATCAGCTGGAGCTAGTTGCAAGCAATGGGTGTTCACAGCAAAAACACAAAAGGTGCGGTTCCACTACTTTCTGTTTTGTAAGCCAATCAAGACATTTATAAGCTAAGGCAGTGTAAGCGAAGCGAAAGCATTTATGATGGTATAACATTATCAGGTGTTTCTGCACTGGGTAACAAAGGTATGAATAGGTGAGGGATTCTGCGTCATTCAGATGAGCTGCAACATCTCAAAAACAAAAAAATGCTTCTTTAGAACATTTTTCTCAGGAAATTTGATTTTGTCCATACCGCTGACAATCTGGGCTAACTTGTTTTCCCCAAACTGAACTCAGAAGGACTAAACCAACTAAATCTTTGATGTTATCTTTCAAGGCATGAAAATACCGATCGATACGAGATTCGTTTGCTGGGTTCTGGAGGGTTTGACAGGCAAAATAAATCAAGCCAGCAATTTTAACAGCTTCCGATCTTGGCTCAAGAGGATTAAATCAGATCCACCCAGCATGCCCAGTGGGCACAACGTAAAAAAAATAAGAGCAGCTCCATTCTCAAGCAGCCTCATGCCCTGGACACAGGAAGCCAAAGTAAAAATAAAGAACTCAAATAGCTGCATATTCATGCATGGCTCTTCCTGCATTGCAAACTTAGCTCGGGAATTCGTACCTCTCTCGGTGGCGCCTCACTTACTGGCTAAAGAGCAGAAGTGACAGAATGAGAGAAATAACTGGGATTAATATATTTTAATACAGGACCAAAGAGAATCTAGATTCAAGTGACTGACTTGAATGGCAAGCCAATACCTTGTATCCGCATCTTTTGAAATACGCCTCTTCCTCCTTCTTTGCTAACTCACTGCGCTTGAAATATTTCTTATTTCCCTGAGAGAGAGAAACGACATCATGTTAAGAGAACTCTTGCAATTTTTCCCCTCAATTTTTTTTTAACAATGCATGTTTAAACATGGAGCGATCAATAACCCCTCCCCACTACGCAATGCATATAAAGTGAGCTGTAACATTTTAGATGTTCATATTCAATCATTCTTATCCCAAAATATATTTGAATAAAAGATACTCTATTAGGAACTGTGGTTTTTTTTAACCAAGTAAATTTATAGGTGTTGCAGTATAAAATGTGGTGAAGACTAAGTTACAATCTGCTTCTGGCATAAACATGTGAGGGGTGTTTTAAACAGGAATGACAATTTTTCAAACAATACCCATTCCTCTGGGGTCCTCGGAGCTCTCTGACCTTGGTTGTTTTCTCACAGACATTTCATGACCCAACTAAGTAACATCATCAGTGCGAGAAGGAAGGTGGGGGAAGAGGTGCTCTTACTAATTTGGTAATGAAATGTCTGCAGGAAAACCATCAAGATCAGAAAGCAACAAGGACCTCACAGGTCAACCCTGAGCTATAAATATCCAATTCGCCCACTGCAAATTTCTGACCCATACCCAATAACCGTTACCAAAACAGCCTGGATTTACCAATAAAGGAGAATATTTGTAGCTCAGAGTTGAAAAGAGGGGTCGTTGATGCTCTCTAAGCTTGGTGGTTTTCTGGCAGACGTTTCAGGACCCAACTAGGTAACATCATCAGTGGTAGAAGGGAGGAGAGTTTGCTCAGAGATCTGAAGCGTGGGGTCCTCGGTGCTCTCTGAGCTCGGTGGTTTTCTGGCAGACGTTTCATGATCCAAACTAGGTAACATCATCAGGCTGGATCTGGACACCCTACTAGGCTAGAACCAGATGGGTTAATTTGTGGATTCATTCGCTGCTGGAGGTCATCTTGAGTGAGTTTCTGATTTATTTTTTCAGACAAAACAATGCTGAGCCTTCGATGGTTAGCTGGCCTGGACTTCGGTCTCTGAACATTTTTTTTAACATTTTAAAAAATGTTTTTTTTAAACATTCTTTTAACATTTGTATTTTATCATGTTTTCTTAATCGAGAAAATATTAATCTACTTTGTTGTATTAGTCTCATTTGCTGTCCGATATGGGAGGATCTAAGGGTAACAAAATAATTAGCATTCTTGGCTATGCCATACCTTAAATAAACCCCTAAATATTGGTTTAATTTCTTCTATGGGGAAATTGAATTCCGGCCTCTTCCTTCCAGGGTTTTCTCCCCCCAAAAAACAGCCCTGCGAGGCAGGCCAGGATGGGAAAGGGAAGCAGGGAGGAGGGACGAGCGGTTCCACACACACCCCACTTTGATAGCAACCCTCGCTTTTAATTAATCCGAATTCCCTCCTCCAAAGGGCCTCCTAAGGCCATCTCCAATAACAACAACCCTGCAAGGCAGGACAGGCTCCATGCACCCCCCCCAAAAAAAAGCCATGGAGGTAAAAAAAAAAAACCCGGTTCTTCCCCCTTTGTTGGCATCTCTTGCTCTAAATAATCCGAATTTCCTCCTCCGGGAGGTGTGGGGAGCCTCCTAAGGCGATCTCCCAATAGCAACAACAACCCTACGAGGTAGGCCCTTCCCCTCACCGCCAGCAGCTCCTTCTCCTCCACCAGCTTCCGCTTCCGCTCCACCTCCGCCTTGAGAACGTCCATCTCGCCTTCCCCGCGGGAGGAAAAGAAAAAAGAAAAAAGCAGCCCAGGGCCGCTTCCGGGTTTGACCGGAAGCCCCGTCGCCAAATAATGACGTCATTTCCGCACAGGAGCGCCGGGACGCGCCGTTCGGGACATAGAGTTTAAAATGTTAGAGGGGGCCGCCGCGTTCCGCCAGGAGCGACTTCCGGGCCCCTTTGTGCCGACACCCTTTCTTTGCCGGAGTGGAGCAGTTGCGATCCTCCGAATGAACTAAGAGATGCGCCGCCTTTGGATCGCAAACTGAACGTTTTAAATAGTTAACATTTTGAAAACTTTGCTATGGGTTATCCTGTTATATTAGGGGCAGGGGAAAGTGGAAATACCCATCAATCGGAATAGAGCCAGAGGGGGACCTTGGAGGTCGTCTAGTCCAACCCCCTGCTCAAGCAGGAGACCCTACACGCAGACAGTCCTCAACTTACAACAGGTCATGGAGTCACGGTTCAAGGGAAAAAAAGGGACTTATAACCATTTTCCACACTTACAACCGTTGAGGCATCCCCGCTATTTGGATGCTTGGCCACTGACTCGTATTTATGACCGTCGCCGTGTCGCTGAGTCACGTTATCCCCTTTTGGGACAAGCAGAGTCAATGGAGAAGCCGGATTCACTTAACAACTGTGTTACTAACTTAACAACTGCAGTGGTTCACTTAAGGACCGCGGCAAGGAAGGTCGTAAAATGGGGCAAAACTCACTTAATAGCTAGATGCAGACATCCCCTAAAACAGGGGTCTCCAACCTTGGTCCCTTTAAGACTTGTGGACTTCAACTCCCAGAGTCCCCAGCCAGCAAAGCTGGCTGGGGAACTCTGGGAGTTGAAGTCCACAAGTCTTAAAGGGACCAAGGTTGGAGACCCCTGCTCTAAAAGGATGCAAATGACCAGTTCTGTCTGCAAGGAATATCAATCCTTCCATTCCCCACCATCCAGTCAGAGCTGAAGAAGCTTCTTGGAGGAGAAGCAAAACATCTTCAAAGAAAAAAACCAGAAAGTCTTGGAGGAAAAAGCACTTTTGGGGTCACTTAACCACTGTTTCACTTACCGACAGAAATTTTGGGCTCAGCGGTGGCCGTACGTCGAGAACTACCGGTGTTCTCCTTAGGCCGCAAAGGACTTCAGCATGCTTTCTGTCACATTCAAATATTATCACAATCCCAGCTTTGCTGCCCGGTTGTGTTTCCTTAGAGAAATGCAACAATGCAGACACCCAAGACTCGATTTGCGCTCTCGCAGATGCAGTTCAGCACAACACGATGCGGGTTGCATAAATATTGCATGTTTCTCAATTTGTTTTTAAAAAGTCATTGCCCCCCCCAATCTGGAAACCAGACAGGCAAGGTAAAACTCTCCAACCCCATCCACATACACACCCCTTAAGATCTTAACATAACTCATGGGTCAGCCCAGGTCAGTAAATAAATCCTGCATTTATTTATTTTCAAATGTGCTTATCTCCCGCAAATCAGGTTTTATTCAAGTTGCTTTGCCCTGCTGCAAGAATGTGGATGGCCCCTAGGGGGTAGCGGGGAGTTGGCATTTTCTCCATCGCTCTTCCGCCCCCTGGTGGCCCCTTGAATTTTTGCAGTCTTAACTTCTGCTCTCTTCATAGCCGAGTCCATGCAATTTTTGGATATTTGGAACCCCCTCAAAAAAAAATCACTCTACAGTTCACTTACAAAAATAATCAGAAGGGAATTAAGATGAGATGCCTCTTTCTTATATATTTTATACACTTTCTTCCTCTTCCTGTGATTGAGAGAGAAAGACTGGCCCAGTGGTGAAATCCAATTTTTTTTACTACCGGTTCTGTGGGCATGGCTTGGTGGGTGTGGTGTGGCTTGATGGGTGTGGCAGGGAAGGATACTGCAAAATCTCCATTCCCTCCCCACTCCGGGGGAAGGATACTGCAAAATCCCCATTCCCACTCCACTCCAGGGGAAGGATATTGCAAAATCTCCATTCCTTCCCCACTCCAGGGGAAGGATACTGCAAAATCTCCATTCCTTCCACACTCCAGGGGGAAGGATATTGCAAAATCTCCATTCCCTCCCCACTCCAGGGGAAGGATACTGCAAAATCTCCATTCCCACTCCACTCCAGAAGGATATTGCAAAATCTCCATTCCTTCCCCACTCCAGGGGAAGGATACTGCAAAATCCCCATTCCCTCCCAATTCCTGGGGAAGGATATTGCAAAATCCCCATTCCCACCCCACTCTAGGGCCAGCCAGAGGTGGTATTTGCCAGTTCTCTGAACTGCTCAAAATTTCCGTTACCGGTTCTCCAGAACCTGTCACAACCTGCTGGATTTTACCCCTGGACTGGCCCCAAATTACCCAATTGGCTTTCATGCCTAAGCATCACTGCACAGATCTCCCTGCTCCTGGCCTTGAACACCACACCATCCTGGATCTCGCTTGCCTGCCTTTACTGCGCATAAATACTTCGATTGCAGAATACACTTTGCACATGCCCAGAGTTCCACCCCACCGCATTCAATTACAATTCAATTCCCACCAAGCCATGAGCTTCATCACTGGAGGCTTTCAAGAAGAGATTGGACTGCCATTTGTCAGAAATGGTGTAGGGTCTCCTGCTTGGGTGGAAGGAGGTTGGACTAGATGACCTGCAAGGTCCCTTCCAACTCTATTAATCTGTTATCGTATCTGATCTGCAGTGCCAGTTTTAATGAGGCATGTTTTTATTCCTTGGCAATTCTGGGAATTGAAGTCCGTTGGCTTAAAATTGCCAAGGTGGAGGAACACAGAGTTAGGATATGTGTGCACAGTTGTATTAAGATTATTGGCCTGTTATTTTTTGTTGTGATTTTAGCAATTGCATCTATTTTAATCTGGAAAGTGCCCATAAGCGACAGTAAATTGGCCAATCTTATATATAATATTTTAAATGTTCCTTTTTCTTGCTGTAGCCATTAGATTTGAATAGGGTCAGCAATTAAACCTTGTAAAAAAAAAAATGAGATTTCCATTTCCAAAAAGCAGATGGTCATTTTAAAAAGTAGTTCTTCTTTCCTTCAAAGGCTTTTTTTTACCAATCACCCAAAATAGGATATGGTTGCTATGTTCATTTAAGGAACTGCATTTAAAACACCGCAGAAAATATAGGTTTTCGAAAAGAAAAAGAAAAAAGCAGTCAGTCTCTTTAAAATGTTATCCTTTTATTGGTTCTGAAGCAGCTCAAGCTTTGCTTGATATATTCATTTCAGGGAGTGTATTTACACCAAAAATCTTTTTTAAAAAAACCTTAGGCAATGACCAAGATTTACTCATAAGGAATATAGTACAGACACAAAGGTCTGTTAATGGCTAATTTTAAGGTTAGAAGGACGTGCGTTTCTTAGGGCTAATAATGTAGTATCTGGTATCTGAAGGATGCTTTTGTTGTTTCTTTTTTAATTTGTTTACTTGGTAATACAGACTATGGAAAAACATGATAAATAGCAACATATTAGTAGATAGATGATAGATACATAGAAGATAGAGAAATGAGAGATGGATGGATGGATAGATAGATAGATAGATAGATAGATAGATAGATAGATAGATATATGATAGATAGATAGATAGATAGATAGATAGATAGATAGATAGATAGATAGATAGATAGATAGATAGATAGATAGATAGATAGATAGATAGATAGATAGATAGATAGATGATAGATAGATAGATGATAGATAGATAGATAGATGATAGATAGATAGATAGATAGATAGATAGATAGATAGATAGATAGATAGATAGATAGATAGATAGATAGATAGATAGATGATAGATAGATAGATAGATAGATAGATAGATAGATAGATAGATAGATAGATAGAGATAGAGGCCCTTGGTGCTCTCTGAGCTTGGTGGTTTTCTTGCAGACGTTTCATGACCCAACTAGGTAACACCATCAGTGCTAGACTGATAATTTGTGGGTCATTAAATGTTTGCAAGAAAACCACCAAGCTCAGAGAACACCAGGGACCCCATCCTCATCCCCACCCCTCCTCCTCCTCTTCCCTTCTAGCACTGATGATATTCCCTAGTTGGGTAATGAAATGTCTACAAGGAAACCACCAAGCTCAGAGAACACCAAGGATCCCCTCATTTCAACCCTGAGCTACAAATCGGTGGTTCGAATCCCTAGTACAGGTCTCCTGAGTAAGCAGGGGGTTGGACTAGATGATCTCCAAGGTCCCTTCCAATTCTGTTGCTTTTAAGCTGTTAAATATTCTCCTTTATTAAATATAGAGATACAGAGATGATGATAGATAGATAGATAGATAGATAGATAGATAGATAGATAGATAGATATATGATAGATAGATAGATAGATAGATAATAGATAGATAGATAGATAGATAGATAGATAGATAGATAGATGATAGATAGATAGATAGATAGATAGATAGATAGATATATGATAGATAGATAGATAGATGATAGATAGATAGATAGATGATAGATAGATAGATAGATAGATAGATAGATAGATAGATAGATAGATAGATAGATAGATAGATAGATAGATAGATAGATGATAGATAGATAGATAGATAGATAGATAGATAGATAGATAGATAGATAGATAGATAGATAGATAGATAGAGATAGAGGCCCTTGGTGCTCTCTGAGCTTGGTGGTTTTCTTGCAGACGTTTCATGACCCAACTAGGTAACACCATCAGTGCTAGACTGATAATTTGTGGGTCATTAAATGTTTGCAAGAAACCCACCAAGCTCAGAGAACACCAGGGACCCCATCCTCATCCCCACCCCTCCTCCTCCTCTTCCCTTCTAGCACTGATGATATTCCCTAGTTGGGTAATGAAATGTCTACAAGGAAACCACCAAGCTCAGAGAACACCAAGGATCCCCTCATTTCAACCCTGAGCTACAAATCGGTGGTTCGAATCCCTAGTACAGGTCTCCTGAGTAAGCAGGGGGTTGGACTAGATGATCTCCAAGGTCCCTTCCAATTCTGTTGCTTTTAAGCTGTTAAATATTCTCCTTTATTAAATATAGAGATACAGAGATGATGATAGATAGATAGATAGATAGATAGATAGATAGATAGATAGATAGATAGATAGATAGATAGGAAAGAAAAGGAAGGAAGGAAGGAAGGGAGGGAGGGAAAGAAAGAAAGAAAAAGAAAGAAAGAAAGAAAGAAAGAAAGAAAGAAAGAAAGAAAGAAAGAAAGAAAGAAAGAAAGAAAGAAAGAAAGAATGAATGAATTAAAATGTAAGGTGATTTTTTTTTCCTTTTGCATAGTTCATTTTTCTCCCCATGGGAGAAGGAAGTGGGCCATCTGCTTTTGTGCTTCAGAGCCATGTTGCTTTGCTCATAATGTACAGGTATAAAAAGTTACCCGATCTTATTCTCCTTAGTCCCCTAGGAAGGCCAATTCTCATGAGAAATGAAGGCTGGCCTATTTTAGAAGGGATGAAGTTGGGGCAATAAAATTATGACCCGGGAAGAGAGTTACTAAACTTGCAGCAACCACACAATGAAAACAGGGAAAAAAATACATTGAAGTTATTGGGTAAGAATATAAGATCTGGTTCCTGCGGTAGTAAAGAATTCAAGTTCCCGGAGGTCATTACTAATTTAGTTGACTTTGATGTATTATTGTCTTTGATCTTTTGAATCTGATTGTGTTGAAGGCAATTATGCTCCTTACCCAATTTTATCTTAGCGGCTGCTCTAATGTGTACATTTCCCATCCACCCCTTTTTCCGTGAAAATACTATCTCTGAAAATGTAACCTTTCCTTGCCATTGGTTCCTGCTGGATTTAAAACAATGTACAACTGTGTTTCAAGCTCGATGAAAAATTTGAATACACTTTCCATGTGACAACTTCATTATTTATCAAGTTTCTGACTTGCACCCTTTAATTCTGGATTTGTAAAATGCCTTTATAGAAAGCTTTCTTGAATACAACTCATCTGTTTGGAATCCGCACTGCATACCGGACATAAATACAATCAAATGAGTCCAGAGATATTTCATAAGAAGAGTCCTCCACTCCTCCGCTCCCAACAAAATACCTTATGCCACCAGACTCCAAATTGTGAGCTTAGACAATTTAGAACTTCACCGTCTTCGGTCTGACCTAAGCATAGTACATAGTACATCATCTGCTACAATGTCCTACCAGTCAATGAATACTTCAGCTTCAACCACAACAATACAGCACGATAGATACAAACTCAAGATAAACCGATCCAAACTAGACTGCAGAAAATACGACTTCAGCAATAGAGTGGTCAACACATGGAATGCACTGCCTGACTCTGTAGTTTCTTCCCCAAACTCCCCAAACTTTAACCTTAAGACTGTCTACTGTTGACCTCACCCCATGCCTAAGAGGTCTGTAAGGGGCGTGCATAAGCGCACCAGCGTGCCTACTGTCCCTGTCCTAATGTTTTCTTTTATTTGTATCCTTTACATGTATTTATAATTAAGTTTACACTTGTACCTGTCATAAAATATATGACGAAATAAATAAATAAATAAATAAAAGCAAATTCTTTAGTAAGTCGTAAGATGACAAGCCAATCCCCTTTTATCTTTCAAACTGTGGAGTCATTCCTTTTTATTTTATTTTTTTCAAATGTGGAAAATAGGTAGGTATTCCAGTTTCTTCAGAGAAATGTTGATTGGAAGAAGGGATTAAAAAAACCGAGCTACATTTATCTCTTAAGTCAACTGACTCAAACGTTTACAGTGTGTAACTGATGACACACAGATCAATGTATTAGTTTTGATTGACATAAGATACATTGTTTCCTTCAATTTCCTTTCTCCCCTGTTGTTTTGTTTGTGTATTGCTTGGATGTTGTTTATTTCTTTAACAAGAAAGAAAGAAACAACATACAAGCAATACTCTCTCTCTCTCTCATCTGTCTCTGGCTCTCTGTGAAAATGAGACAGAGAAAAGGATGGGAAATTTTCAATGCCTTTCAGAAAATGTGCCTTTTATTTATTTATTTATTTATTTATTTATTATTATTCGAATCTTTATACCGCCCTTCTCTGAAGACTCAGGGTGGTGTACAGCCTTCCGAGTGCAATTCAAGGTTTTGGTCATCATCTTTAAAGCGCTCCATGGCTTAGGACCGGGGTATCTACAAGACCGCCTCCTGCCGCCGATGGCCTCCCAACGACCGGTGCGCTCCCACAGAGCGGGCCTCCTCCGGGTGCCCTTGACCAAGCAATGCAGGTTGGCGACCCCCAGGGGGAGGGCCTTCTCTGTGGCAGCACCGGCCCTGTGGAACGAACTTCCTCCAGGGTTACGGCAACTCCCAGACCTCCGGACCTTCAGGCGTGAACTGAAGACTTTATTATTTCAACGAGCTGGACTAGCCTAAGAATAAAATATTTTAGTTAATTTTAATGGGTTTTAACCGGTTTTTACCGCTTTAGTCATTTGGCGATTGAAATATTTTGTTTTAATTGGGTTTTAAATTGCTTATTTATTATTGTTGTATTTTAATATGCCTGTGAACCGCCCTGAGTCCTACGGGAGATGGTGCGGTATAAAAGTATAAAAAATAATAATAATAATAAATAATAAATAAAACATAGATACCAAGACACTTAAAATCCAATATTAGTTAAAAATCTAATTCAATATGCTGAGTAATTAAAATAAATATGTAAAAATTCTAAAAATTTCTAAAAAACCCACTAAAACCCTCAATAAAATCGTTAGGCCAGCCCTGCTTGGTGAAAAAAGAAAGTTTTGAGCTCGCGCTTAAAGACTTGAGTATTTTGGACCCTATTTCGATTTTCTCTCCCTTCTGTGTATTCCAGGGAGTCGAAGTCAGACGGAGAAGTGAATTTCAACCTGCTTGAAAAAGCACCTTTCGCATCCCCAACAGGAGTCCTCCCCCCAAAAAAAGGAAAAGAAAAGAAAAGAAACGCCCGCCCTCTTTGCGCGTATGCTCAGGCACGTGTAAAAAGGGGCAGGGCTTCGAGCACGTGGGCACGGGCCCCTCCTTGGGTACTTTGCACCCCCTTCCCTACGGACCCTCTGCTGCGTCCAAGCCCCTTTCTCCAGAGACCCTCCCCTCCAGCCCAGTCTCCAAAAAAAAAAAATTCCCCGAGGTTTCCCGCGTGGGCCGTCTTGCAAGGACTGTTTCAGGAGGAAGCTCCCGTCCTTTGGACTCTTTACACGTGTACACAATTAAAAGAGAGAGAGAGAGAGAGATGGGGAGGAGAGGGGAGAGAAAACCCCAGGGCAACGTAGTCTCCGCATCCAAAGTGGCCCGGGGGATGGGCGTGGGAGAGGCTCTTTTTGGCTCTCGGTCGCTGGGAAAGGGCAGCTTGGCAGAAAAGTGGGGGCGGCGTTTTCCGGCGCGTGGGCCCCCCTCCTGCTAGTGCACCCCCAAAGCTCCTTCTCGGGGCTCGGCTCTCCCGCGTGGAGCGCGCCCCGTCTCCATCTCGCAGCCAGCAAGGCGCTCGGGCTTTCGGCCAGCCGGGGAGAGAGTGGATGGGAAGGGCGCGCCTGGGTCCCGGGCAGCCCGAGCGAAGAGCCTCCCCGGCTGGTCCAAGCGAGCGGAGGGAGGCTGCGGTCTTTGCCAGGTGGCCGGGATGGAGAGGCCAAGAGCGCAAAGCGGCGCGCGCCCCTCTCCATCCTTCGCCTCGCCTTCTCCCCTCGTTTGGCTTTGCCGGGCACGGCTCGTCCTTCCCGGGGGTGGCGGGCGACCGGCCCTCCCTCGCTCTGCCCGCCGGGCTCCGGAGCCGCCACGGGGTGCGCTGTGGTGCCTGGCAGGCCGGCTTCCCCCAGCAGGTGGCACCGGGAGCCCAGGCGCAGCTCCGGCAGGGCCACCCGCGAGCCATTGCGGCGCCCTGCGCAGCCACAGCCACAGCCAGCCTCGCCTCGCCAAAGCCGGCCGAGCCGGCGCTGCCCTTCGCCTCCTCCTCCTCCTCCTCCCCGAGCAGGGCAAGAGGCTCCCGCAGCATCGCCCCGGGACAAAGTTTGGATGCCACGGCGGGGAAGGCGGCGCTGGGAAGAAGTCCCGAGCCAAGTTGCCGGCGGGGCGCCCAGCAGAAGCCCCGGGGCGCCTCGGCCCTTTGCGCGCCGGGGCTGATGAGAACCGCGCAGGCGGCGGCGGCTGTCCCGGGTCCTGGCGGTTCCTTCCCGCGATCCCTCTGAGCCTCCCTCCCTCCTTCCTTCCTTCCTTCCTCCTTTCCTTTCTTCCTTCTCCTTCTCCTCCGGCGCGCCATGGAGTTCTCGGCCAGGAAGCGCAGCAGGAAATCTCAGAGCTTCAAACTCATCCCTCCAGGTGAGTCCTTGCAGGGCCCGGAGAGAGGGAGGGGGAGGGGGATGTGGGGAGGGGAGGGGAGGGAGGAAGAAGGGGAGTCCAGGATTAGGGGTGGGGTCCCCTGATGCTGCCTCTCGGGGGTCCTCCTGGCAATTCACCCCAAAGGGTAGGTGAATTTGGAAAGGGCTGTGTCCTCCCCACCCACCCAAGAGATGCGCACCCTAAAGTTTCAAAGGCGGAGAAATGTAGCCTCTCCCCGCCCAGAGTCGTGCAGGGGGAGATCCGCTTTTCTTTCAAGATCTGCTCTCCCGGAAGGATCTCAGATCGGATCCCCGGCGCTCTCCCTCCTCCTCTCCCACCGGAGCTTGGCACAGATCGGCATCGCCCCTCTGCAAAGCGCCGATCCGAACCGGCGAATTAATTTGGGGAGGTGGGGCCGTTAAATGGTGACAATCTGCGCCCCTGGGGAGGGGGGTCGAAGGGAGCCCGCTTTCCAGAAGATATTTCCCCAGCAGGAAGCCCCCGGCTCACTTCTTTTTCTTGTGTTGTATAACAGGTGTTCTTGTTGGGGTGGGGGGGTGTTTGAAACTCAGTTTAATTTGATTTTAAAACATGGCTGGGAAAGGAAGGGCTGAGAGCCCTGAGACAAATAGCTCCAGGAACTGTCTGTGTGCCTTGAATGCTAAGTTCAAGGCAGGTAATCGTGAGTTTAATGTTACCAAGGATGGTTATTCTGATTATTGTTACTCATACTTAATAAGCCAGGGTTCTTTCTTGGAAATATTTCATAGAGAGGAAAACTGTGACCAGGATCTTCACAAAAACAAAAAAGGGAAGAGGGGAAAAAAAAAAAGAACATTATTGTTAGGAATCAAAAATCGGCTGAACTGTTGGCTTTTCTGTGTTTTATAACACAGTTGCTACGTTGTTGGGTGTTAATGATCTAGAAATGACACGGAAAATCTTCCCGGAAGGAAAGCAGGACTAATGTATTTCTGAACTTTCTGTTTCCTTTTACAACTTTTAAATGAAGTGGTGTAAGTTAAAGGTAGATTTAGAAAGATCAGGTATATTTTCAGGCTGAAAATTTATGCTGCTAAGCGAGACATTTGTTAAGTGGCTTTTGCCCCGCTTTAAGACCTTTCTTGCCACAGTTGTTAAGGGAATCACTAGAGTTATTATTTATTTATTTATTTATTTTTATTTATTTTTCAGATTTATATACCGCCCTATCTCCCTAGGGACTCACAGGCAATTAAAAACAAACATATAAATACAATTTAAAATCAGACATAAAAAACTTATTCAATAGCCAGATTGATAAAAAAACAATATAAATACTAAGAACCCCATTAAAACCAATAAATTTAAAAACTAATTAAGTTAGTAACATGTTTGTTAAGTGAATCTGGCTTCCCCATTGACGTGACCCTGGGGACCCTGCAGCCGTCGTAAGTATGAGTCAGTTGCCAAGCATCTGAATTGTGATTGTAAGTGTGAACAATGGTCATAGGTCACTTTTTTCAGTGATGGTGTAACTTTGAATGGTCACGAAATGAACTGTTGTAACTCAAGAACTGCCTTTACAGAGAAAGTGCTGTGATTAATACAGTATATGATTCTTTAAGTTCCCATCGTGTAAGGCCCGAGGAATCAACTCTCAGTAAGAAAAAAAATTAATGCTCAAATTAAAATAATTTACGTCCATCTAGCATTTCATCTTGCTTTTAAATTTTCTGCAAACGGTTCTTGTTGTCATAATCTGAGTGAAAATTCCTTTTGAAACTGAAACTGAGTGAAGACTCAGCAGTTGGAGGGTTTTGGGTTTTCTTTTTTAAATGAGGCTTTGAAAATGTGTGAGATGGATTTGACATTCTGGGCTGCCCCTTCTTGTTCTCCTGTTCTCCTCCTCCTGTTGTTTCTCTGTGTCATGTAATATATGTGGGTATATGCATAATTTTGTATTTATTTTGTCATGTGACCCTTTGAGGGCTGTATGCCACAAAATTTCATTTTAATGTATGCTGATTAGTGTACTTTTAAAGTGACGATAAACTGAGTCTATTTTATTCTGTTCTAATGTGTTCTGTCCTGTCCTGTCCTATCCACTATTCTATTTTCTATTCCATTCCATATTTTCTTTTCTATTCTGTTCTGTCCTGTCCTGTCCACTATTCTATCTTCTATTCTATTTTCTATTCCATTCCATTCCATTTTTTTCTTTTCTTTTCTTTTTTTCTTTTCTGTCTTGTCCTGCCCTGCCCACTGTTCTATTTTCTATTCCATTCCATTCCATATTTTCTGTTCTGTTCTGTTCTAATTCTAATTCTACTCTATTTGCACAAACGAGCATTTGTTTTTCTCATAACTGTGCATTAATGAGCATTTCCTTAGCAGAGGGAAAGGCCAGGCCTTTCTCCTTGAACCGTAACCAGAGTATCCAAGGCCATCCTTGCTTGCTGTCACTTCCACAGATGCACATGGCCCTGCAGGCCCCGAGCTGTAGTATCTCTTAAAAATAAGAGGGCCATGCTCTACTCATTTACTGACTCAGAAGTTACAGGGAGTGTGGCACGCATAGCTGCAGCCTTAAATGAAACAGCCACATTGTTTAAAAAGGTTCATGGCGGGTGAATGAGTGTCTGGGTGGTAAATAAATAAACAGACTCGGTTAATGTTTTGATGTGCATCCTGAACCAACCTGAATTGCTCGTTTATTTTTTATTATTTCTGTATAGGTCCCTTCTTGGAAATAATCTGACATGCCATGACAAGGGAGGGGATTTTGGCTTGAAATATACTAAATAATAGCCTCTCTGGAACGTTACCCAGGTAGCCCTTGGCTTACGACCAAAAGGTTGTGTTTCCAAGTGAGATGGTTGTTAAGTGAGTTTTGCCCCCTCTTACGACTTTTCTTGCCACCGTTGTTAAGTGAATCACTGCAGTTGTTAAGTTAGTCACAGGGCTGTTAAGTGAATCAGTTAGTAATTAGGATGCATCTGGCATTTATGTCGGTTTCATGCTGTTCGCACCGTCACCTCTTGCGAAATTTCATGAATGGATGTCAGTTCCCCAGTTTGCTCATTGATCCGGCCTGTCACTCAGGTCATAAATCATTTCTTCTGCATTCAATGGTGGCTCAGTCTTGTGCGTTTCCTTAGGACGCTAAAATAATAATTTTTTATTTTTATTTTTTTTGCATTTATATCCCGCCCTTCTCCGAAGACTCAGGGCGGCTTACATTGTGTTAAGCAATGGTCTTCATCCATTTGTATATTACATACAAAGTCAACTTTTATTGCCCCCAACAATCTGGCTCCTCATTTTACCTACCTTATAAAGGATGAAAGGCTGAGTCAACCTTGGGCCTGGTGGGACTTGAACCTGCAGTAATTGCAAGCAGTTGCTGTTAATAATAGGCTGCATTAGCCTGTTGCGCCACCAGAGGCCCTATAATAATAATAATACCATTAATTTTGACTTCTCTTCAAGAGGTTGGGTGCAATACTATGACAGGTAGTCCTCCACTTACAACAGTTCATTTAGTGACCGTTCAAAGTTACAACGGCACTAAAAAAAGTGAGTTTAGGACCATATTTCACACTTATGACCGTTGCAGCCTTGCCATGGTGTGATCAAAATTCAGACGCTTGGCAACTGACTCATACTTATGACCATTGCTGTGTCCCGGGGTCATGCGATCCCCTTTTGCGACCGTCTGACAAGCCAAGTCAATGGGGAAGCCAGATTCACTTAACAACCAGGTTACTAACTTAGCAACTCCTCCTCCTCCTCCTCCTCCTCCTCCTCCTCCTCCTCCTCCTCCTCCTCCTCCTCCTCCTCCTCCTCCTCCTCCTCCTCCTCCTCCTCCTCCTCCTCCTCCTCCTCCTCCTCCTCCTCCTCCTCCTCCTCCTCCTCCTCCTCCTCCTCCTCCTCCTCCTCCTCCTCCTCCTCCTCCTCCTCCTCCTCCTCCTCCTCCTCCTCCTCCTCCTCCTCCTCCTCCTCCTCCTCCTCCTCCTCCTCCTCCTCCTCCTCCTCCTCCTCCTCCTCCTCCTCCTCCTCCTCCTCCTCCTCCTCCTCCTCCTCCTCCTCCTCCTCCTCCTCCTCCTCCTCCTCCTCCTCCTCCTCCTCCTCCTCCTCCTCCTCCTCCTCCTCCTCCTCCTCCTCCTCCTCCTCCTCCTCCTCCTCCTCCTCCTCCTCCTCCTCCTCCTCCTCCTCCTCCTCCTCCTCCTCCTCCTCCTCCTCCTCCTCCTCCTCCTCCTCCTCCTCCTCCTCCTCCTCCTCCTCCTCCTCCTCCTCCTCCTCCTCCTCCTCCTCCTCCTCCTCCTCCTCCTCCTCCTCCTCCTCCTCCTCCTCCTCCTCCTCCTCCTCCTCCTCCTCCTCCTCCTCCTCCTCCTCCTCCTCCTCCTCCTCCTCCTCCTCCTCCTCCTCCTCCTCCTCCTCCTCCTCCTGTTGTTTCTCTGTGTCATGTAATATATGTGGGTATATGCATAATTTTGTATTTATTTTGTCATGTGACCCTTTGAGGGCTGTATGCCACAAAATTTCATTTTAATGTATGCTGATTAGTGTACTTTTAAAGTGACGATAAACTGAGTCTATTTTATTCTGTTCTAATTCTACTCTATTTGCACAAACGAGCATTTGTTTTTCTCATAACTGTGCATTAATAAGCATTTCCTTAGCAGAGGGAAAGGCCAGGCCTTTCTCCTTGAACCGTAACCAGAGTATCCAAGGCCATCCTTGCTTGCTGTCACTTCCACAGATGCACATGGCCCTGCAGGCCCCGAGCTGTAGTATCTCTTAAAAATAAGAGGGCCATGCTCTACTCATTTACTGACTCAGAAGTTACAGGGAGTGTGGCATGCATAGCTGCAGCCTTAAATGAAACAGCCACATTGTTTAAAAAGGTTCATGGCGGGTGAATGAGTGTCTGGGTAGTAAATAAATAAACAGGCTCGGTTAATGTTTTGATGTGCATCCTGAACCAACCTGAATTGCTCGTTTATTTTTTATTATTTCTGTATAGGTCCCTTCTTGGGAATAATCTGAGATGCCATGACGAGGGAGGGGATTTTGGCTTGAAATATACTAAATAATAGCCTCTCTGGAACGTTACCCAGGTAGCCCTTGGCTTACGACCAAAAGGTTGTGTATCCAAGCGAGATGGTTGTTAAGTGAGTTTTGCCCCCTCTTACGACTTTTCTTGCCACCGTTGTTAAGTGAATCGCTGAAGTTGTTAAGTTAGTCACAGGGCTGTTGAGTGAATCACTGCAGTTGTTAAGTTAGTCACAGGGCTGTTAAGTGAATCACTGCAGTTGTTAAGTTAGTCACAGGGCTGTTAAGTGAATCGCTGAAGTTGTTAAGTTAGTCACAGGGCTGTTGAGTGAATCCGTTAGTAATTAGGATGCATCTGGCATTTATGTCGGTTTCATGCTGTTCGCACCGTCATCTCTTGCGAAATTTCATGAATGGATGTCAGTTCCCCAGTTTGCTCATTGATCCGGCCTGTCACTCAGGTCATGAATCATTTCTTCTGCATTCAATGGTGGCTCAGTCTTGTGCGTTTCCTTAGGACGCTAAAATAATAATTTTAATTGGGGTATTTTAACCATGGGTCAAATTTGACGGTTTTAATCTGGCTGTACACTTGAGTCCTTCGGGAGAAGGCGGTATAAAAATCTAAATAATAAAAACCGACAATACAATATACAGATTTAAAATACGATTTAAAAAACTTATTTAAATTAGCCCAGTGATTAAAATTTACCATACTAAAACCCCGTTTAAAATTAATAAATTTAACATTAAAATCCCGATTTAAGCCAGCCCCGCGCGGATAAAAAGATGAGTCTTGAGTTCGCGACGAAATGTCGATTATGATTATTCCTTTAGCGACCGTTCAAAATTACACCGAGCAAAGGGACTTACAACTGGTTCTTGGACTTACAACCACCGTGGGATGGAAATTCAGGCACTTGCAACCTTCCGAGGGGCAAAAATCAATGGGAAAAGCCAGATTCGCTTTGTGACCGTGTGGGTTGCTTAACGCCCAGAGCAAAACACTTGTAAGATTGGGAGCAACTCACTTACCGACTGCATGGCTTAACGGGGGAAGTCCCAGACCTGATTGTAGTCCTAAATCAAGGACTAGCTGAAGGGGAAGGCTGCTATTTCAACCCTAACTCAGTTTGCCCGGGTTTGCTCTAATTTGCAGTCCTAATTTCTCCTGCTTGGATTGCAATTTGCAAGGGGTTTCAGTGGGAATACTAAATGCCGTATAACCCCATTAAAAGGAAAGCAAAATGTGCTTTCCAGAAGGCAGTGCAGGTAGTCCTCAATTTACGACCCCAATTTATGCTGCCAAGTGAGAAATATGTTAAGTGAGTTTTGCCCCGTTCTACGACTTTTCATGCCGTGTTTCTTAAGTGAATCACCGCCGCTGTTAAATTTGGCACACGGTTGTTAAGTGAATCGGGCTTCCCTATGGACTTTGAAGGTCGCAAAAGAGGGGGTCACATGACCCCCCAGGACACTGCAACCGTCGTGTATATGAGTCAGTGCCAAGCCTCTGAATTTTGATCAGGGGACCTTAGGGATGCTGCAACGGTCGTAAGTGTGAAAAACGGTCACAAGTCGCTTTTTCCAGTGTCGTCGTAACTTTGAATGGTCACTAAATGAACTGTTGTAAGTGGAGGACTACATTTATTCCCAAAGACAGATTCCTAAAGAAGCACGGGGATTTTGACATGGAGAGTCTCAGAAAATAAAGTTTTAATTGTCTTCTCTGCCCTGCTATCCCTATAACTTATCCAGAGAACTGCTGCCCGATATCCCTCTATTTTAAAATATTGTTCTGTAATTCTGTAATGCGATTGGACTTCTAGGAGATGCATTAGTTATGATTTATTACAGACCTTGCATCTTTTAAAAACACTGAAAGTTTAACGTAACTGCTGCAGCCTGCAGCCAGAAACAAAATTCCAGAAGAACAACAAAAAAAGTTTGCCTAACACTTGCCTGTCATAATTCTCCTTTGTCTCTAGTGCGTGTTACTGTTAATTATCCAATTTAACTAACAGTAACCCGAATACTTTTCCTTGGGTGGAAAGGAAGTCTTGACTTTGCCCTTGTGTGCTGAGTTTTATTTGAAATTGCTGTTAATTTCCACTGATGAGCTGCCCCCCCCCCTTAACGCTCCTTGGCAACCTTCCCAAATTAAAAAAGGCAAAGAGATTCTTTGGGACTCCCACTGAGTTTTATTGCAAAGAGAGATTTGCAGAACTCTGCTGGTTTTTATAAGTGCAGCAAAAAATACGAAGAACGGTTGCAGGAATTGGGGATATCTAGTTTAATGAAAAGAAGGACCAGGGGTGACTTGATAGCAGTCTTCCAATATTTAAGGGACTGCCCCAAAGAAGAGGGGAGTGAAGCTATTCTCCAAAGCACCAGAAGGCAGGACAAGAAGCAAGGGATGGAAACTAATCTAGAAATAAGGAGAAATTTTCTAAAAATGAGAACAATTAATCAGCGGAACAGCTTGCCACCAGAAGTTGTGGGTGCTCCATCATACTTTTTATGCAGAAATACGTAAAACATTTTGAGTTAAAGGCTTTATTTTTATTTTTAAGGAGAACTGCCACCGTGGGTGTTTTTCTTGATTTGCATCAAATAAAATACATGTGTAGGTTATGTGATATAGTTTGTCCTCGATTTATGACCGCAACTGAGCGGTTTCCAGTGCTAAGTGAGACATTTGTTAAGTGAGTTTTACGATTCTTTTTGCCACGGTTGTTAAGTGAACCACTGCAGTTGTTAAGTCAGTAACACAATTGTTATGTGAATCTGGCTTCCCCATTGATTTGGCTTGTCAGAAGGTCACAAAAGGGGATTACGTGACCCCAGGACACTGCAACGGTCATAAGTATGAGTCAGTATGTTCAGGTGATCATGGGGTTGTTGCAACAAATCGAGGGCTTCCTTTTATTTTTAATCAGAACTGCTTTGGTGTGTCTTCTTCTTGGCTCCCCCAATTTGCATCGGATAAAATGAAGATGCCTCTGTAACTTGTGAGTTAGATATCCAGTTGTGAGCTCAATGTTCATTTTATTTCCCACACTCCTTGCTCCGAGTTACTTTCTTATTTCTTTTCATTTCTTTCTAAAATTCCAGATTATCATCCGGAGGTTTACAAGATCTCCGACTACAGCAACGATGTGAATGGCAATGCCAAAGAAGCACAACCACTTTATTTAGGTATGTTTTCACGGGGCTTAATTTCCAGACCTTACGTTGGCACGGAGTGAACGACGTGTGTGTGTGTGTGTGTGTGTGTGTGTGTGTGTGTGTGTGTGTGTGACAATGACACAACCAGAAGCATTTCCTGCTCTTCCATAGCCAGACCTTTCCAAAGGCTTGGAGTTATTATGATCTCTTTTATTCATTAAACATGAAACTCAAGTCAATGGAACATTTAAAAATGTATCACAAATATCATTGACTAGTGTTAATGGTTAATACAGCTGCCAGCATCCTAGGTATCGACCAAGCATCCTGTTAAAACGTTGGATGTTCCGAGTAGCACAGTTTTTGCAGTTCTGCTGGTGTTATTGCAGGAAGCAGTAATATTGTTGTTGTTGTTGTTGTTATTTTTGCAGCTTGCCAGCATATCTTTTATTAACATTGGCTAAAAAAAAGTAGTTCAAATGTAAGATGCAAATGGTGTTAATTATCGCTCACCCGGAAAACCAACGCAACCAACGCTGAGTGTGCATTTTGCAGCTCTTGGCTTAACCCATATTTATTTTGCATTTTTGCTGGCGTGCTTCACTTAGCAGAAGTCGGTGTAATTGGGGGTATTATGTCTTTGACATCTGGAGAACAGGAATTCAATTTCCAAGAAGTCGCTCTTGGTTTGATTTTTGCCACGGCCATCGAAGGGATTAATGTGTTGTCTCCATGCAGTGTGCTTTCCCCTACTGCTTATCTCCGTTGCAGCAAAAAATTAAATTTAGTCAGCTGTCCGAAAGCGGCGAAGAAAAATATTAGACCTATTATATGGGTGATCCTTGACTTACGACCGCAGTTGAGCCCCAGATTCCTGTTGCTAGGAGAGACAGTTGTTAAGTGAATTTTGCCCCATTTTACAACCTTTCTTGCCGTTGTTAAGTGAATCATTGCCATTGTTAAGTGAGTAACAGTTGCGAAATGAATCTGGCTTCCCCATTGATTTCCCGGGACCCAGCAACGGTCCTAAATAAGGTTCTGTTGCCAAGCGTCTGAATTTTGATGATGTGACCATGGGGGGATGCTACCATGGTCGTAAGTGTGAAAAATGGTCGTAAGTCACATTTTTAAGTGCCATTGTGTGACTTCAAACGGTCATTAAATGAACTGTTGTAATTCAAGGACTATCTCTGGTTTGCCTGATTGGATCTTGGAAGACGTATCGATAAATTCCTGGTTGATTTTTACGATTTATCTCCTTCTCCACCTCCATCTTTTTTTTTAAAAAAAAATAGCAATTGTATCCAGCATCACAGCGATACATGGAAAGGCTAATATCGACTGCAATAAAAAAATAAAAAATAGAAAGGGCGAAGGAAAAGGGAGGGGGGGAGTCCTTCGGGAGAAGGGCGGTATAAAAATCAAAATAATAAAATAAATAATAAATAAAAAAGAGGAAAATCCAGGAAGTCCTTGACTTATCACACAGTTCATGAAGTAGTGACCGTTCGGAGTTACAACTGCGCCGGGAAAAAAGTGACATACCCATTTTTCACACTTATGACCGTTGCAGCCTCCCCATGGTCACCTGATCAGAATCCAGCTGCTTGTTGACTGACTCGTATTTATGACGGTCGCTGTCTCTGGGTCCTTCTTCCATTCGCCCTTTATATTTTCTCAGGGTCTTCTTTTTGCCTTCGCACCCAAAACATTCCAGCTTTTTTATTTATTTATTTACACATTTTTCTTTAACATGTAGTGTATAAATATTTAGTAAACAGTGTATTTTCTGGATCATTTGCAGATACATAATTGCATATACATAATCCTCGTCATAATAATATTCTTTACTTGTGTATAATAATGTTCTTCCAACTTCTAATTTCCGCATTTATTTTCTAACCATTGATAAAACAAATCCCAAGTTAGAAAATATTGTGTATCTTCTTCGTCCTTTATCTTTAATGTTAACGTACCAAAATATTTCCACGTGAGCTTAGGGCTTCCAGTGTAGGAGGAGTTGCAGAAACTGGGGGCGGAGTCAAGAGAGGCCTTAGCCTAGAATCCCTACGTAGCCACAAGCAGATTAAGCTCAAACTCCCTTGAATTCCTTTGACCTTCATCTAACTCCTAGCAGCTGCTTCAGGTGTAGACTTGGCCTTTCGCACCTGACATCCAGTGAGCAACCTGGTGGTCCTTTGTTTACTATTGGCTGGTTGGATTCTCTTGCTGTCTGAAGTACTTTCTACAGGTAGTTCTCGACTTACAACAGTTCATTGAGTGCCCCTTTAAAGTCACCATGGCAGGTGACTTAACGATAGTTTTTCCCACACTTACAACCGTTCCAGCATCCCCATGTCATCAAAATTCAGATGCTTGGCCACTGACTCATATTTATGACGGTCGCAGTCGTTGATCCCCGTTTGCCGCCTTCTGAGCAGCAAAGTCAACTGGGGGGGAGGGGGGGGAGCCAGGTTCCCTGGCTTTAACAAGCTTAACAACTGTGTTACTAACCAAACAACTGCTGTCATTGGCTTAAACACCGTGGCCGTAAAAAGGGGCAAAACTCACTTAGCAAATGTTACTCCAATTTCATTTTAAATTGTATTTTCTCCAATTCCATTTGAAATGGCTTTTATCAGATTTTAGTAATAATTTGTTTCTGGAACTCTGCACTTTGATGTGGCCCAAGGGCTAATCAATCAATAAAGATAGATAAGATACTTAGCAAACGTCTCACCCCAATGGCTCAGTTGCGGTCGTAAGTTGAGGAAGATCTGCATAATGTTCTCAGAGCTGTTAACTTGTTTTTCCCTCAGAACTTCCAATGGTCCAGGTGTCACCCCCGTATCTTACAACAGGGAAACCTTACACACCTTTGTGTCAACGGGATGCCCCTACCTGTAATATTTCGTCTGAATTTTCTTTTTTCCAACGTTGTTCTACATCCAGTAACAGATGTCTCTTTATTTTACGGAGTCTCTATGGCCAATTAGCAATCCCTACAACGGTTTTATCTCCATTATCCACCAAGTCTCAAAGGAGATATTACATCTGCTTCGAAGAATAATATTATATTAAATGGTAACGCCGAGCGTATTAATGTAACAGGATATCTCCTCATTTTAATTTATGAATAGCTATTATATTCTAGTCTCCCACCTCCGATAACGCCAAAATAGATCTTACAGTCCTGGGGGGGTGGGGAGAAATCAATGCACTTTTGTCGTTGCTTCTGTGTTTTTAGGGTTGCGTTACTTTTCACAAGCACAGAAAGGCATAGCCTTCTCGTACAGATAAAATGAACTTACAACAGTTCATCTAGGGACCATTCGAAGCCCTGAAAAAGGGGACTTGTAACCATTTCTCACACTTACGACCGTTAAAGGATCCCCACGGACGCGTGAATGAAATTTGGACACTTGCAACCTTGGCAATTTTAAGCCACGTGGACTTCAATTGCCAGAATTTTCCCAGCCACGTTCAACTTATCGAAGTTGAGAGATGCTGTCTTACAACAACCTTCCATTGTAGGCCCACCACAGCATTTTCAGGGAGTCCTCAACGTATAACCATTGTTTAGCGAGGGTTGGAAGTTACAATAGCACTGAAAAAAGTGACTTAACGACCGTTTTTCATACTTTTATGACCCATCGCGGCATCCTCACAATGATCAAAATTCGGCTGCTTGGCAATTGGCTCGTATTTATGACGGCTGCCGTGTGCTGGTGTCAAGCAATCCCCTTTTGCGACCTTCTGACAAATTCACTTAACGACCGGGTTACTAACTTAACAAGTGCGGTGATTCATTTAATGACTATGGCAAGAAAAGTCATAAAATGGGGGGGAAATACATTCAATGAATGTTTCACTTAGTGATGGAAAGTTTGGGCTTGCATAAATCGAGGATTTCCTGCAAATGTTATTTTACAACGGTTCTTAACGTGGGATTCAGGGTGCTTCTGAAAGGTTCATGCGGGAAAATCATTAGGCGGGTCTGGTATACAAATTGTGTGAGATCTGTGGAATTAAGAATGAAAAGTTTTAGGGTTTCGTAAAATACAATGCTAGGCGGTGAGCAGCCTTCAGTGGGCATTTTATTTCAAGAACTGCTGAAAAATATGCTTTTATTAGGGATATAAAGTGAGAGTCAGGTATGCTGTGGCACAGGTGTCTTGTGTTTTACAACATTTTTCTCCTGATCAGTTGGACTTTGCCAGGCCATAATTTTGCTTTGTCTTACAAGGAAGGCGTGTATAAAACAACTCTTGCTTAATCTTCTAAAACGTATCATTTTAGAAATCGGCCCTCTTAAATCCACTGGCGTTTGGCTCGTAATGAAAGATAGAAGGCGGCAGAATATTGTGATATTTTTAGCCATCCTCAGAAAAGAAAAGTGAACAGATATCTAGATCAGGGGTCTCCAGCCTTGGTAACTTTAAGACTCATGGACTTCAGGTTTGCTGGCTGAGGAATTCTGGGAGTTGAAATCCACAAGTCTTAAAAGTTTCCAAGGCTATTCTGTGTGTGGTTTTTACCTGGTGCCTGGTTGTGTGTGGCTTTTTAGTTGTCGATTAGAGTGCTGATGGCTGGCTTTTAAGTTGTTTCCTTGTGCTGCCCAGCCCTCACCTCCTAAGTACTTGATAAGCTGGTAGTAAATCAGCATTCCTGTTGACTGTGGAGGGGCCCGTTTCCCAGGCTTCGATCATTTCTCCGGCTGTTTTTGTCCCTGCTCGTCCAACAATCTTCGTAGCAGCAAAATTGAATGTGTGTCCTTATTCATTGCTGTGCGAGGCTACCAATGAGTTCGGGTCTCCTCGTCTGACTGCTCGCTTGTATTCTTGCAATCTGGTGGTTAGCTTCCTCCCCGTCTGTCCTACACGGTCACAGGAGCAATCATTATTTGTAATGTTATTTGTTATTTGCTGTTGCAATAATGGCCTGAGCTGTTAGAACATGGAACTAAGCTGGCTTTGAGAAGTTGGGAAGGCTTCCTTGCTGTTTACGTCTTTTTGAATTCTTTCCTGCTCTGCAAGAGATGAGAAGAGGGAGGAGACTGGACAAAATTAATTGAATTGTTGGGTTCCCAGATCTATAGTTCTGTTTGTCCTACAGCCCGTGGGGCATCTAGGCCCAAGATCCTGTCATTTGTAGCTAAAGCCTCTCTAATTCCTTGCTAGCTATATTGTCACTCTTGTTGACTCCAACTTCATGGCGTTTCATCAATATTGGATGACGAAGGTGACTTCACAGAGTTGGGAGGGGCTTTGGAGGTCTTTTGCACCCCCACATAAATATAGCTTGTTAACATATATCCAGTGGTGGGATTCAGCCAGTTCGCACCACTTCAGGAGAACCGGTTGTTAACTTTCTGAGCAGTTTGGCAAACTGGTTTTTGGAAGTAATCATTAGGGCAGAGAACCGGTTGTTCAATTACTTGAATCCCACCACTGCCTATATCCAATATATATTAAGAAGAGACCGGACAGTCACTTGTCTGAAATGGTATAGGGTCTCCTGCTTGAGCAAGGGGCTGGACTAGAAGATCTCCAAGGTCCCTTCCAACTCTGTTCTATTTTGAATTCTGAATACAATAAACAGCAGTGGTAGTGACGGGGAAAAATTGTCCTACTCGTCACACCAATCAATGCCAGTCTGCCTGCATTATAGGTGCCACATTCTAACTTAATGTTCCGTGTAGATTTTCTTTATTTGTTTGTTGTATTTGGAATAAATCAGCGTCGACCATCTAAACAAGAATTTACATCTGTAATTTCCCAGGCACACATATTTCATTGTACATCAGCTTTGCATAAATCGTGGAACGTTTGGGGTGCTAGTCTTAAGTATGGAAGCTCTAAAGCTTACCTGAGTTCTGCCCCAGGAGGTACCTATTTAAGAATATAAACCGTAGCTGAATGATAGACAATACAAAATAATAACAGAGCTGGAAGGAACCTTGGAGGTCTTCTAGTCCAACCCCTTGCTCAGGCAGGAGACCCTATACCAGAGGTCTTCAAACTTGGCAGCTTTAAGACTTGTCGACTTCACCTCCCAGTGATGGAACACATACAACTTCTGGTGGCAAGTTGTTCCACTGGTTCATTGTCCTCACTGTTAATTGTCCTCACTGGAATTAAGGAGAAACTGTTAGGAAATTCTTCCTTAATTCCAGGTTGCTTCTCTCCTTGATTGGTTTCCATCCCCAGGTCCATTTCTTCAGGTGGTCTGGAGAATAGCTTGACCTTCCTCATCTTTGCCCCATTGGGGAAGCGGTTTGAAAAAAAACCACACGAGGCAGTGAATCTGCAAAATTATGAATTCTATTTCCACCTTCATTTTCTCCTGCCTCCTTTTAATGCGATGCCTGTTTTTCTTTCTAAAATATAGTGACCCTTTTTCCTGACAGCCTAAACAGAGGCCCAGTGTTTGAATCAGCCTTCGTTTTTCTCTTGGACGGCTGCGATTTCCATTCTTCACTTCCTAATTCTTTGGAAACCTTTCTTGGGTGTTTAAATCTGCAAGGGATACGGCCGTCTGCAAGTTTGCTTTTAAACTGTAATGGAATATTTGTTTATTACATTTTTGCTCCGCCTTTAATACAGGTAGTCCTCCACTTACAATAGTACATTTAGTGACCGTTAGAAGTCACAACGGCACTGGAAAAAAAGCGACTTATGACCATTTTTCACACTTATGACCGTTCAAGCTTTCCCCGTGGTCAGGTGATCAAAATTCAGCTGCTCATATTTATGACAGGGGTCATGCGGTCGCATTTGCATCCCTCTGACAAGCCAAGTCAACGAGAAACTGAGGTTCACTTACTGACTTGTTACTGACTGAATCACCACGCAGTGATTCACTTAAGAACCATGGCAAGAAAGATCGGAAAACCCACAACGGCCGTCTTGATTAGCAATGGAAACTCGGCTGCGGTCATAAGTCAAGGACTGCCGGTATAATCCATGGCTACCCAAATCACTGTCTGAGTAGGTTTTGCGTTGTGCTGATAGGCCACTGTTAATTGATTATTCCACTGGGCTTGATAGACTATAAATATGGCAATAAATACATCGGAATAAGCCAAGCAAATAGAGGCGCACTGTTCAGGTTTAAAGCTGTTGCTTCCAAAATTGTAAGAGACTTCCCAGCATGCATTTGCTAGAACAGAATAATAGAGTTGGAAGGGACCTTGGAGGTCGTCTAGTCCAGCCCCCTGCTCAGGTAGGAAACCCTCTACCATTTCAGACAAGTGGTTGTCCAATCTCATCTTAAAAACTTCCAGTGTTGGAGCATTCACAAAACTTCTGGAAGCAAGTTGTTCCACTGGTTAATTGTTCTCACTGTCAGGAAGTTTCTCCTTAGTTCTAGACTGAATCTCTCCTTGATTAGTTTCCATCCGTTGCTTCTTCTCCTGCCCTCAGGTGCTTTGGAGAAGAGCTTGACTCCCTCTTCTTTGGGGCAGCCCCTCAAATATTGGAAGACTGCTCTCATGTCACCCCATCGCCTGGACGTCCAATTATGCAGCCACTGTGATACCCCCATAGATGTTTTACTTATAATTACATATAATATATACATACATACATACATACATATACATACATACATATACATTTACATTTACATATACATATACATATACATATACATATACATATACATATATATATATATATATATATATATATATATATATATATATTTGTTGTTCGGGTTTTCTCCCGTGTAAAATTGGAAGTGTCTTGGTGACGTTTCGACGAAATCCCATTTGTCATCTTTAGGCTATGTTTTCTCCTAGAAGCACGAAGCTGTAAACACCTAGCCTGAAGATGACGAATGGGATTTCATCGAAACGTAGCCAAGACACTTCCAATTTTACGTGGGAGAAAACCCGAATAACCAAAGACATACATATAAACACCCGCAAAAACCTCAGAATATATATATATATGTGTGTGTGTATTTCCTCCTCTGTTATGTTCTCATCATATGCCAAATAATAATGGTGTCAACCCCTGGTCCTTCTTTTCATTAAACACTACATTGTACCAAGAGAAATTCGCTGTTTGCGAGTGTGAAGAGGCACGCGGATAGAGTCAGCCCAATTTATTTATTTGGACTTTCAAAGAGCATTTCCGGCCCCTTGCTCAAGCAGGAGATGTTCTGTCTATGTGTCTAGCGATGGCTCATGTATCAGAGGGAACATGAATGAAAACGAAAGAGGAAGTCGGATTTGACTAACTCGATATATATCCTTCTCGTGTTTCTCTAGACGGCTTAGCAATTCCGGTGAATTTTCTGTCTTCGCTCTTCCTCGCTGAGCAAGGCAAATATTGGCTTTTGTGCTGACGCTAACACAACTGATGGGGTGGGGATTTTTTTTCCAACACAGTCGAGCCTTTTTTTTTTTTTTTTTTTGCGTTCAGGTTGTCTAATCCGGGAATCGTTTTTAATCCAGGGAGCGGTGTTGAGGTGCAGAAAAGGAAGACGGATTTTGAAGATGAGCTGGATGGATCCAGCTGGAAGCTATGGGAGAGAGAAAAACAACCCACCAGATTCTCCCAGTGGGTCTCTTGGGGGTCAAGGATGGGGCTAAATCCCCCTTTTTAAGTCCTTTTCTGGTGACACATAACCCAGAGAAGAACTACCTTAAGGGCTCATCAAACAGCCCTACCATTGAGCTCAAAATTTCCGTTGCTAAGGGAGACACTTCTCAAGTGAGTTTGCCTGATTTTACGACCTTTCTTGCCACGGTTGTTAAGTTCGGGTATTGACGAGGCAGGAGACCAGGTTAGTGACAACAGCTCTTTAATATAGTGTGACCCAGCAAAACTCTGGAGAAAAACCTCTCCTTATATACACTTCAGCCTGAGGCTGCAACCAATCAGGAACGAGATATTTCCCGCCTAAAACTCCCGCCAAAACTTACAGTAATACATTACACTCCTTCCCTCCCAGAAGGCACTTTGCCAATATTTGCATATTACTTCTCTACGTAGTCCTGCAGGTACGTGGGGCGTCTCCTGACTCTCCCGGACCTGCGCAGTTCACTTTCTGGAGTTGAGTCGAGCTTGCCGGAGGGACTTTTCGTTCCTCTGAGCTCCTCCTCCCGGCCATCCGGCCCTGGATTATTCGCCGGCTCGGACCTGCTGTCCTCTAGAGGGACCAGAGGGTGTCGCTGGACCTCGCCTGACTCAGATAAGTCTCTGTTTGGTTCTATGCTTTCTGTTTGTTCTCGGCTCCAGTCAGCTGTGGGGTTAATTAAATCATAGTCAGGGCTGTCTCGCCTAATTCTGCCTTATCGCTCAATCTGTTTCTTAATTGATCTATGTGGCGCCCAAACTCTGCCATCGCCTATTTCCACTAGATACGATTTGGGGCCCGCTTTGTCTATGACTATCCCCTCTTCCAGTTTGGGCCGTCGCTATAATTATGGGCCCACACTGAGTCTCCTATGTTTAATTCCCGGAGTCTATCTGGTTTTGTTTTGAACCCGCCCTGCACGTAGTTCGGTGTAGCCGGTCTAGCGGGCACCTTAGCTTCCGCCCATTAATAGCTCGGCTGGGCTGCGGCCGGTGGCCACACAGGGGTCCTGTGTTGGACGGTTAGGAATGCGCCGATTTGTGCCTGCCAGTCTCCGGGCCGCTTCGTGATAGCGCTTCTTGCACTCCGAACAAAACGTTCAGCAAGGCCGCTCGACGAGGGTGGAACGGGCGCTGAGAGGGCATGTCGGATGCCCTCTTCAGCCAGGTACCCTTCAAATAATGCTGCAGTGAACTGTGGGCGTTATCGGACACGAGGGTGTCCGGTAGCCCGTGCGTGGCGAATAGGTGTTTTAGTGCTGAAATGACAGCTCCAGCGGTTGTGGATTTCATTAGGATGATCTCCAGCCATTTGGAGAATGCATCCACCACAATTAGAAATGTTTGGCCGTGGAAGGGCCGCAAAATCAATGTGAATGCGGGACCAAGGGCCTTGGGGTTTCTCCCACTCCAACACTGGGGCCGAGGTGGTAGTGGTCTGGATTCCTGACATACCTGGCATCGCCAACCCTGTCACCGATTTCCTGTCCATTAGGGGCCACCAGACATAGCTCCTGGCTAGCCCTTCATCCTTACAATTCCTGGGTGACCTCATGCAGTAGTTCCAGGACTTTTTCCTCAGCTTCTCTGGAACTACCACCCTATCCCCCAGAGCAGGCACCCCTTGCACAGACAATTCCCTCTTTTCTTTACAAATTCTCTAAAACGGTCGCCCGCGCAGCGGCCATCCCTTGAACCCAACTGATTACAGTTCTTAAGACAACGTCCCGGTAGGAGGCCGAGCCACTTCCTGCGATGTGACTGGCCCAGAGTCCCAAGAGTCAATTAGTAGAACGGGGTGCCCGGAGTAGGGTCCTCGATTTCCCGGCAATGGGCATCTGCTCAGTGCGTCCGCATGCCCCAGCTCTTTCCAGGTCGATGCTGTAGTTTGTAAGAGTAGGCGGCCAAAAGATAGTCCATCTGGTCAGCCGGGTGATAGTGCCACTGGCGTTGGGCGGTCGCCAGCCAGTAAGCCCAATAGTGGTCTGTGGTCAGTGATAATGTCAAAGTCTCCCAAAACGTATTCGTGAAATTTTTCACCCTGACACTATTGCGAGAGCCTCCTATCTAGCTGGCTGTAATTTCTCTCAGCCGGGACATCGCTCGTGAATAGAACGCTATAGGGGCTTCAGTGCCGCTTTGGGAGTCTGTGGCTAAGTACAGCTCCTACTCCATAGGGGACGATCACAAACCAATACTAACGGCAGCCTGTTATTGTATTGTATTAACAGGCTATCGCTTGATAGCAAACTTTTACTGCCTCAAATGCCCTATTCTCTGACTTCCCCACGACCAAACAGTGTTTTTCCAAGCAATTTATGCAACGGTTCAGCAACGGTTGCCTTGTCTTTTAAAAACACGGCGTAAAGTTTACCAGACCCAGGAAAGCCTGGAGTTCTGTCTTGTTTTTGGGTGCTGGGGCTCTCTTTATCGCCTTGACTTTGCTCTCAGTGGGTGAATCCTTTTGTCTATTCTATAGCCCAAAATTCAACAGATTCGACCCCTATCTGACACTTGCTTGCTTTGACTTTTAATCCTGCCGACCTAAAATGGCCAAAACTTTCCTTAATCGCTTCCCAGTTCTCTTAAATCTTCCCTGATACCAACACATCATCGAATAGGGCACGACTCCGGTAACCCTTGTAGGAGTCGCTCCATCAAATTTTGAATAGCCCGGGCCACACTCACCCCGAACTGTAACCGGGTGCACTTAAAGGCACCCCGGTGCGTTACAATGGTCTGGGCTTCCGCTGTGCTAGCATCTACGGGTAGCTGTTGGTACGCTTGTGCCAAGTCTAATTTGGCGAAAACTTGTCCGTGCCCTAGTGAGTGCAATAAGTGTTGCACTACTGGAACTGGGTAGGCGCTTTTGCAATGCTTTGTTCAAAGTAGCCTTGTAATCGGCACAAATTCTTATGGACCCGTCTGGTTTCATAGGGGTGACGATTGGCGTCTCCCATTTGGCATGGTCAACTGGCACTAGTATCCCCTGGCTGACTAATTTATCTAACTCTTTGTCGATTTTAGGTTTGAGTGCAAAAGGAACCCTCCTTGCCTTTAACCTAATGGGAGCTATTTGGGGGTCTAAATTGAAGGAGATAGGGGTCCCTTGTACTTGCCTAAACGGTCCTCGAATCGTCTGCGAATTCCTCCATTAGGGCGTTTTGCAGGTTGCATCCGCTCCGGTGGACGCCAGTCACCCCATTCCCAACGCCTGAACCAGTCTAGCCCCAGCAAGCTTGGCAAGGTTCCTCGACTAACGTGATGGGCAGGGTCTTTTCGTATGTCCCGTACTTGACCTCGACGGTCGTTGTCCCTCGAACAGGGATGCGGTTGCCCTGGTAATCCTGCACCCGGAGCCGTTGTTTCTGTAGCTTGCGCTTTGCGATGTGCGGCAAGGCTTTCACAAAAGTGTCCCAGGACATGATTGTGATAGCTGATCCTGTGTCTACTTCCAGTCGGCACGGTACGCCTTCAATTGTCGGGTTTGTGAAGATCTTTTCTTCGATGCGGGTAGCTGCGTGGTCTATGGTAACAGTCATTCGGTTTGACTTCGCTTTTCTTTCCTGGCCAATCGCGGGTCGCCTTGCCGATCTCGCGCTCTGATTGGCTGGTTTGAAATTTCGGAATGTGGGGTTTGCATCTCTGACTCAGAGCCGCTCTGATTGGCCGATTTGAATTTTCGGGGAAGGTTGGGGTGCTCGGCAGACTTGGGCCAGGTGCCCTTTCTCTCACACCGCCGCAAATGGCGCCCTGAACTTACATCTTTGGCGCTGATGTCGCCCGCAACTTCCGCATTCCTCCGGGTCTTCCTTGTCGATTTTCCGTGTAGTGGACTTCTTCCTCCTCTTCGCTGGTTGACTCACGATAGGTTTCTTCGTGGTGGACTGTGCTCGCTTTGCGCCCGCCATCGGCGTGAGTCGCTTTGTAAGGTGTCTGCTGCATGGTTGGACATCTCATGGGCTCTGGCTTCGTCCAGAGCGTTTGCCAATGTCAGGTTGCTCTTGGCTAGCAACCGTCTCCTCAAACGGATGTCTCTGACCCCCCGTATAAGTTGTTCCAGCAGCTCTTCGTCCAGATCGCGGTACTCGCAATGCTTGGAGGCTTGTCTCAGGGCTGCCATGTAGTCGCTGATAGACTCGCCTTCTTGTTGCCTGCGCCCCAAACTCGTGCCGTCGAACGTATTTGGACGGGCTGGTGCGAAGTGATTCTTCAGGAGGGTCTGAAGGGTCTGCCACGACACGGAGTGTAGCGGTGTTGGCTCCGCCAGGGCTTCTGCGACGGCGATGACTGCGGACCCACAGTGGCTTATGAAGTAAGCCCGTTTGCGGTTGTCGGAGGCTCCCTGTAACTCGGTTGCCTCCAGGGAACTTTCGAAACGGGTCATATATATTCCCCATGTTTCCTGGGCAGGGTCAAACGGAGTGGGTGGCGTGTAGCCGGTCATCGCTGCATTCGCTATCACCTTGCTGGGTTTGATTCTCGTAGTGAGTTCAGCTCTGTTCTGGTGCTCTGCCTCAAGATCCCATCCTCGTCGCCAATGTTAAGTTCGGGTATTGACGAGGCAGGAGACCAGGTTAGTGACAACAGCTCTTTAATATAGTGTGACCCAGCAAAACTCTGGAGAAAAACCTCTCCTTATATACACTTCAGCCTGAGGCTGCAACCAATCAGGAACGAGATATTTCCCGCCTAAAACTCCCGCCAAAACTTACAGTAATACATTACAAGTTTGCCTGATTTTACGACCTTTCTTGCCACGGTTGTTAAGTGGATGCCCGTAATTGTTAAATTGGTAACAAGGCTGTTAGATGAATCATGAGTCAGGAGGTCACAAAAGGGGATCATCTTCTCAGCCCAGGGCACGGCGGCCGTCATAAGGGTGAGTCAGTTGCCAAGTGCCTGAATTTTGATCATGGGGATGCTGCAGCGGTCGTAAGTGTGAAAAACGGTCCTGGGTCATTTTTTCTCAGCGCTGCTGTAACTTTGGTCACTAAGCGAAGCGTTGTAAGTCGGGAATGGCTTGTACTTGGATGGGTGTGAGCTTTATGACTGTGTCACGTGCCAATTCCACACACACACACACACACACACACACACACACACATACACACACACCTCCTCCAAAAAATATTCTTGCCATTCTTAATTTGAAAGCTCTTGGTTAAGAGTATCAGCCGTGAGATTGGGGTCAAAGGAAAAAATATATAACACAGGCAGAATAATCAGGTCAGGAGGAAATATTTTTGTTCCTGCCCTGGTTAAAAAAAAAAAAGGATTTATCTGGATAACAACAGCCTTTTACTTTTGTTCTTCTTGCTTGTATCTTTGCAAAGTATTTAAGGAAGTCCTCCATTTACGGCAGGTCGTTTAGGGACCTTTCAAAGTTACATCATCACTGAAAAAAGTACTTTATGCCTGATTTTCACACTTACGACCGTTGCAGCCTCCACCTGTGGTCAAGTGATCCAAATTCAGGTGTTTGGCTGCTGACTCGTAAATACAACGGTTTTGTAGCATCCCTGAGGTCACGTGATCCGCTTTTGCTGCCTCCTGAGCAGCAAAGTCAAGGGGGAAACCAGATTCACTTAACAACCGGGTTACTCATTTACCAACTGCAGTGGTTCACTTAACGAACGCGGCAAGAAAAGTCGTAAAAATGGGGCAAGATTCTCTTAACAAATGTCTCGCTTAGTGATACAAATTTTGGGCTCCATTGTGGGTCTTAAGTCGAGGACTATCCTGTATTTGGGTCCAAGGGGCGGCCGCCAGACTAAAAAGGGGTATTAAAATAGCCGATCAGATTGAGGAGATATCATTTTATGTACGGTGTTTTTCGCCGAGAGATTTCGGTGGGGGGAAATCCATCTTGTACGACGGCAGTTGGTTTTCAATATCCATTTTCGCTCATGCTTAAAATGCTTGATGGTTTTTTTCCTTGTGAGTTTGCGTCCCACTAATGAAATGTATTTCCATGCCCCAGCAGGCAAAACAGCCTGCTGGGCCTGCAAACATGCCGAGACGCAGAATGAAATAAGTATGATCATAAATAAAATTAATACTTAAATGAGGCCGGGGACGTAATTGTTTTTAAATGGGCCATTTTGTAGCTTTCTTTCTTTCTTTCTTTTTTTTTTACATTAATGCATCAAAGGTCTTGGACGGATGCTGCGTTCTGGACATTAAATAAAATGTGGTTTTCTTTTTCCCCCCCGATTAAATTTTCTTTACTTCCTCATTTGATGCACCACCCCTGCTACCTATCCAGTTACTGCTGAGTCTTCTGCAAAAATAATACCCATATTTTCTTAATTTTAACTAGAATACAAGCACAGGGAGATCTCTCTCAGTTCTTGTAACGAGAGCAGGCGTCTGTTTTTGGAGAAATGAATCTGGTTCTCTTGACAGCTGGAAATACTGCGGAGAATAAATTGCAGGGAAGGGTTTTCAAATTTGCATTCAGAGAGTCCTTGATTTACAACCCAGAATTCAGCCCAGAATTACAATCATAAATTGTACTGGTTGTTAAGCGGCTTGTCACACGACTGATCCAGTTTTAAGACCGTCGTTATGAAAAGCCCTTGTCTACAATGTGTGATTTTTGCCAGAAAGCAGGAATAAACACCCATCTTGGCGTTAACAACTTGACCAATTGACCGCCGGACGCTGCAAACCGGTGTAAATGTGGGCCAGTGACGAAGGGCGCAAAATGTGATCACGTGACCACGAGGGATCGGCTGTCAGAATTTCTAATCTGGGTCATATGTACCTATTTGGGGGGAGGGGTGTCTTTTGCCATTTCAAATGGTCACTAATGGTGATTGGTCATAAGTGAAGGACACTCTTGCCGGTGTGTACAGCGGCGTACAGGTAATCCTCGGCTAACAACAGTTTGTTTAATGACTGTTTGAAGTTACAATGGCACTGAAAAAAGTGACTTACGACCATTTTTCACGCTTACAACCTTTGTAGCATCCCCACGGTCACGTGACCAAAATCTGAACGTTTGTTAACTGGCAAGGGTTTAAGATGGTTGATTCGCTTTATGACCAGTGACCCACTTTAAGACCATTGTAACAACAGTTGTAAAATTGAGTCTGGCTTCCTAACGCCTCGACTTATGACCCCAATGACTTACCATTGAAATTCCCGGGTCCTTTGCCGTTGTACGTTAATGACTAACTTCATATGTATATAAAAACCTTTTTCTATGGGATACAGTAAAAAAAAAAGAAAAGCCATTTGAGATGTATTAATCAGGAAGTTCTCAACTTACGACTACAATTGACCCCCAAATTTACGTTGCTAAGTGAGACATTTGTTAAATGAGTTTTGCCCCATTTTTACAACCTTTCTTGCCACCGTTGTTAAGTGAGACATTGTAGCTGGTAAATTAGTAACCCGGTTGTTAAGTGAATCGGGCTTCCCTCTGGACTTTGCTCGTCAGAAGGTCACAAAAAGTGATCACGTGACTCTGGGACACTGCGACCGTCATAAATGTGAGTCGTTTGTCAAGCATCTGAATATAAACCACGTGACCAACGGGATGCAGCGTGTCACTTTTGGGCGAAAAATGCTCATCAGTCACTTTTTTCGGCGATGTGGTAACTTTGAACAGTCCCTAAGCGAACTGATGTACGTCGAGGACTGCCTGTGGAGCAATGTTGTCACATTCCCCGATTTACAGTTTTGTTTTTGGTTTGATTCTAGGCGATGAAAGCCGAGAGATTAAAAAACAGATCACGGGGATGAGAAGATTGCTGAACGACAGCACGGGACGGATCTATCAGCGAGTCGGCAAAGAAGGAGAAAAGCTGAAGGAAGAAGAAGTCCAAGAGTTGGAGCTTGCCTGGACTCCGCGTCTCAACCCTCCCGCAGACACTCCTGGACACCTCCAGCCATTGCCAAGCGGGACCTGGAACGAATTGTCTGCCCAGACCGGACACTATTCAGGGCAGTACGGCACCCGCTCCAAAACCTCCTTCCAGAACCAGGCCAGAACCATGGGCGCAAACGGTACGATATAGATTTTTTTTTTGGCAATTTCAAATCTTTATTGTCAGTGCACAACATATGTGCAATGAGATTGGTTGAGCTCCCTCAGTGCATCCCCCAACACAACTCACAGTGAAGACAGAAAATCCCTAACCCAATAAATCATATTAACAAAATACCCAGTCCTATTGCACCAGTGTGAACATGTTACACGTTGCGCTGGCCCTGCAGTCCATCGTACTACGTAGTTATGTTGCTATTTCTCATTCAGGAGTCTTGACAGCCCACGGATAAAAACTATTCTTCAGCCTGTTGGTGCGGCCGGCTATACTTCTCTATCTCCTTCCCGATGGTAGGAGGGTAAAGGAGTGGTGACCAGGGTGGGAGTTATTCCTGAGGATTTTCCTCACTCTTCTAAGGCAGCGAGCCCTAGCGATCTCATCTAATGGTGTCAAGGGGATAGCGCACCATGTTTTGTGCTGTGCTCACCACCCTGTGTAATGTTTTTTCTATCCATGGCTGTCAGACCGGCATGCCATACCGTGATGCAATAAGTGAGGACACTTTCTATTGTGTGGACCGGTAAAAGGAGGTCAGCGGTTGTTGTTCCTGTTATGTCCTCCTCGCCTCCGTCCGAACGATGGCTTAATTAGCCGGCTCTTATCAGCTCTGGCAGCAAAAGAATCAGCGTCTGCCAGGAGCCCTCGTTAGCTGCCAAGACGCTGGTGAGTCACAACCTTCAGCTCTAGTCAATCCGTGGATTTGCCTGATACAAAGAGACACAGCAGCTCTTGCTGCCTTTTATATCCTGTGGGGTGTGGCTCCATGACTCAGCACTTCCTAGGCCTGCCCCTCCCCTGCTTCTGTTGTCCCCTTCTCTCCTGCCTACAAAACCTGGGATTGAGCCAAGCCTGATTGCTGTCCGCTGGGTCTGTAGGCGTGGCCTGGGTGGGGGGAAGAGTCAGGAGAAGGAGGCCTCGTTATCTCTTTCACTTGGCCTGCTTCTGGCTCCTGGAGCTGAGCCAGGGAGGCCGGTGCTTCCGAGGTAAGTCCCCCTCACTGTCCAAGTCACTTTCTGGCAGCAGGCCTGGCTCTGAGTCACTTTCTGGCAGCAGGCCCGGCTCCAAGACACTTTCGGGCATGGGGCCAGGTTCGGGGGCGGGAGCCACAACAGTTCCACTCTGTTTTTACGCAAGGCCCTAAGGAAATGGAGTCTCTGTTGGGCCTTCCTGGCCACCTGGATCGTGTTGCTTTTCCAGGCGAGGTCTTCCCTGAGATGGACTCCCAGGAATTTAAAGGAGGAAACTCTCTACACAGCCCCGCTCGATGTAAAGTAGGGCAGGTTCCTCTCTCTTCTTCCAGAAGTCCAACAGCATCTCCTTGGTCTTGCTGATGTTCAGGTGCAGGTTGTTTTGTAAGCACCACGTGGAAAGTTTCTGAACCTCCCCCCTGCACGCTATTTCGTCTCCACCTGTAATAAGACACAGTATGGTGGTGTCATCTGCGAACTTAATGAGCACAGTAGATGGGTCTGACGGTACCCAATCATGTGTATACAGTGAACACAGGTAGGGACTGAGCACGCAGCCCTGTGGGGAGCCAGTGCTAAGCTTCAGGGGGGTGGATGTTTCCAATTTCGGGTGCTCCCTTTTGGGCTGCAAGGGGCTCCTGCGGTGTTCATGCAATTGATAAATGAGGTGCTCCATGAATATTTGTTTAACAGGGTTCTGGTTTATCTTGATGACATCTTTATCTACACAGAGACAATGGACAAACACGTGAAACTAGTAAGAGCCGTACTCAAAAAATTACGGCGACCGTCATCAGTGTGAAAAATGATTCTCAATTAATAAAAATCGTCTAAAAAAACTTAAAATTATGGTACCCATATAGCTGACTTGTTGACTGGGAGTGGTGCGGTGGCCTGGAGATGGAGATCTCACCTCACAACCAGGAGGCTGTGAGTTCGATCCTAGGTAGAGGCAGATATTTCTCTCTCCGGGCACAATGAGAATATATCTGCTGAACAAAACTCCACACTGGTGACAAGAAGGGCATCTGGCCAGTAAACATTCTGATAGCTCCTTTCAGTTGTCCAGTCTCCACCTTGCAAGGGGTTATGGGGTCGTTAAATGAAGATGATGATTAGCTGACTTGTTGATTGAAACAACCTATGAGGATCAAAGATAGAGGGAAGATTATGGGATGCTCCAGGGGGTTGTATGAACCTCATCATGGTGCATTGAAAAGCTGGAGATGATGGCTCTGATGATGCAAGTGGTCCTTCTATGAATATTAAAAAGTCTTTCCAACTTCGCAAAGTTGCAGCTGCCACTTTGAATTCCACTTGAAGGGCCAGGATGGAGTCCAGTTTAGGTTGGTTTCTCTTTGTGATGAGAGAGAGGCCTTACTGTCCTTGCTTCTTGAATTAAATATCTAATGGCATGTATCAGTGCCTTTAAAAAAAATGAATATACAGATGAACCTCAACTTACGACCCCAATTGAGACCAACATTTGTGTTGCTAAATGAGACTGTTGTTGAGTTTTGCCCCATTTAACAACTTTTCTGGCCAGAATCTTTTAATGAATCATTGCCATGAAGTTTGTAGCAAGTTTGTAGCATGGTCATTAAGCGAATCATTGAAGTTGTTAAATTAGTCATGGGGTTGTTAAGTGAATCTGGTTTCCCCGTTGACTTTGCTGGTCAAAAGGTCGCAAAAGGGGGATCACATGACCCCCGGGGCACTGCGACCGTCATACATATGAGTCAGTTGCTAAGCATCTGAATTTTGATCACGTGGAGATAGTGCAACAGTCATAAGTGCAAAAAATGGTCCTTTTTTCAGTGCCCTTGTAACTTTGGTCACTAAACAAACTGTTGTAAATCAAGGACTGCCTGCATTATTTTCATTGTCATAAATGATAAACTAGGTAGCACAATAATATGAAGTTGATGTAATGCAGTCTGCTCTAATCTTCCGAATAAAGATTGTTTTTAAAAAAAGAAGTTCATAAATAATGTATGGTGTTAACAGAGCCCTACTTTTGATTTAAAATATTAGCAGTTTTCTTTCCTTATTTTTTTCTTCCTATTTATTGTACATAAAGGAGATTTACATGAGTAATTTCTGCCGATGCTAATGGGAATGATAATGTAATTCTCCTGTGCCCCACTGGGAAAATGAACGTTTCATTTATTTATTTTTCCTCTTTGGGGCTGTTTGGAGCTTCACACCCTCATTAGGAATGCATTATATTTGCCGCAGAAAAAATGGAAAAATTAATTTCAGCATATTTGCCTTTGTGCAAACGTGGCCACCGTCCTCATCAGAATATTAAGGAGTACGAAGGATCAATACGGATAATTTTGGGTTACAATCCTAAGGGGGACCTTGAATTTCTATTGCTAAGTTAAGCAGTTTTTAAGTAACTGCACCACTTAGCAACAGCCATTGCGACTGTGGATAAGCAGGAACCATGCAGTCATTAAGTGAGGACCATAGCAATAGCAAGAACACTTAAGACTTATACAAGCAGTCCTCCACGTACAACGACAATGGAGCCAAAATGTCTGTTGCTAAGTGAGAAATTTGTTACGTGAGTTTTGTCCCATGTTACGAATTCTCTCGCCACGTTTGTTAAATGGATCGCTGTAGTGGATTAGTTAGTAAGACCGTTGTTAAGTGGATCGGGCTTCCCTCTTGACTTTGCTTGTTTGATGGTCACAAAAAGGGATCGCGTAACCCTGGGACACTGCAACCGTCAGTTGCCAAGCGTCTAATTTTGATCACAACGGTCGTAAGTGTGAAAAATGGTCCTAATTCCCTCTTCTCAGTGCCGTTGTAACTTTGGTCACTAAACAAACTGTTGTAAATCAAGGACTGCCTGCATTATTTTCATTGTCATAAATGATAAACTAGGTAGCACAATAATGTGAAGTTGATGTAATGCAGTCTGCTCTAATCTTCCGAATAAAGATTGTTTTTAAAAAAAGAAGTTCATAAATAATGTATGGTGTTAACAGAGCCCTACTTTTGATTTAAAATATTAGCAGTTTTCTTTCCTTATTTTTTTTTTTCTATTTATTGTACATAAAGGAGATTTACATGAGTAATTTCTGCCGATGCTAATGGGAATGATAATGTAATTCTCCCGTGCCCCACTGGGAAAATGAACGTTTCATTTATTTATTTTTCCTCTTTGGGGCTGTTTGGAGCTTCACACCCTCATTAGGAATGCATTATATTTGCCGCAGAAAAAATGGAAAAATTAATTTCAGCATATTTGGCTTTGTGCAAACGTGGCCACCGTCCTCATCAGAATATTAAGGAGTAGGAAGGATCAATACGGATAATTTTGGGTTACAATCCTAAGGGGGACCTTGAATTTCTATTGCTAAGTTAAGCAGTTTTTAAGTAACTGCACCACTTAGCAACAGCCATTGCGACTGTGGATAAGCAGGAACCATGCAGTCATTAAGTGAGGACCCCATAGCAATAGCAAGAACACTTAAGACTTATACAAGCAGTCCTCCACGTACGACGACAATGGAGCCAAAATGTCTGTTGCTAAGTGAGAAATTTGTTACGTGAGTTTTGTCCCATGTTACGAATTCTCTCGCCACGTTTGTTAAATGGATCGCTGTAATGGATTAGTTAGTAAGACCGTTGTTAAGTGGATCGGGCTTCCCTCTTGACTTTGCTTGTTTGATGGTCACAAAAAGGGATCGCGTAACCCTGAGACACTGCAACCGTCAGTTGCCAAGCGTCTAATTTTGATCACAACGGTCGTAAGTGTGAAAAATGGTCCTAATTCCCTCTTCTCAGTGCCGTTGTAACTTTGAGCGGCTGCTAAATGAGCCATTATAACTTGAGAACTACCTGTATTATGTCGTATTCTCAAAAGCCGGACAAGCAAGGGCGGCTCGCAAAAATGAGGTGTGGCTGTGACTTCCGTTGTACTCCTCACGAACTCCGCTCCACAACGCAAAGGCAGCCCGCTGCGTGCTTCAAGGAGAGTTGCCGTTTTTGTGGTCTCCTCTGCGTGTTTACACAATTTGAAGAGGAAAGCCATAAACCCAGGCCTGTCACAAAGTCACGCTGGAAAGATTTAATTTCAGGGTTTTGGCTTCCCGGCTGCAAGTAGCAACAGCTTTCCAGAAGCCCGTGGAGATGTTGCGTAGGGAAAGGAGGACTAATGGTGTGAATTTCTTTCATTTTTCAGGAGAAATCCCAGCGGCCAATGCCACCACCGCCTCCTCCTCTTCCGGATCGAATTGTTGCACTTGCAATTGTCAACCTGCTCTGCAGGCCATTCTTCAGGAGCTGAAGACCATGAGGAAGATCATGCAGATCCAAGCCGGTAGGACAATCGGTCGTTCAAACCAACATACAAACTGTGTGGGATATTCTCAGACTTTCTCGCTCTCGTTTTACAGGGTTGGCCTCAAAGAAAATGTCTATGGAGATTGTCCCATAAGTGCCTTTTTTTTCCCCCGCAAGAGGCAACTGGACTTTCTTGGTGTTTCTTTGAAGAGGTTTTGCTTCTCATCCGAGAAGCTTCTTCAGCTCTGAGTTGATCTGAACTGAACTGAAGAAGCGAAGAAGCTTCTGGGACGAGGAGCGAAGTGTCTTCAAGGAAAAACCAAGGAAGTCCAGCCGCCTTTTGGAAAGACATCTACAGAGATTCTCAGTCATCCAAGCCATGATTGTCCCACAGATGGTTTTCCAAAAGTCAACTCTTCTTCCTTGGTTTTCTCTGAAGACATTTCACTTCTCATCCAAGAACCATCCAGTCAGAGCTGAAGAAGCTTCTTGGATGAGAAGTGAAACATCTTCAGAGAAAAACAAGGCAATCTAGTTGCCTCTCGGAAAAGCACTTTTGGGGCAACCATGACCTGGATGATGGGGAATCTCCACAAACACACAACTTCATGACTTTCTTTAACAATTTTCTATGGAGGTTCTCCATCATCCAGGTCACGGTTGTTCAAAAGGTGCTTTTCCAAAAGTCAGCAGGATTTCTTGGGTTTTTTTTCCTTGAAGAGGTTTCGCCTCTCATCCAAGAAGCTTCTTCAGTTCTGAGTTGATTTGAACTGAACTGAAGAACTGAGGAAGCTTCTGGGACGAGAAACAAAACCTCCTCAAGGAAAAACAAAGTCCAGCTGCCTTTTCAGGGGAAAAAGCACCTTTGGGGCCTCAAAGAAAATGTTTACTAAAGAAAAATAGGGGTGGGTTTGTTTTTGTTTTTTTGCTTTTCATTGACCAAGTGTGTTTATCGTCCTTGATTTACGACCACAAGCGTTCCTCAGTTTTGCTTGCCTTTGGTTCCACAGAAGACATGTTGCTTTCCTTAGATCACTTGGCAACTTGGAAAGTGTGTTGAGTTGAACTCTCAGAATTCCCCAGCCAGGGGGATTCCCAGTCAGGGGAATTCTGGGAGTTGAAGTCCACAGATTGACATCCACACTTGCCAAGGTTGGACATCCTTATGGACTAGGTTCATCCCAAGCATCAAGTCATAAAGCAGCTCAGTACAATTTGACTTGGAGCAGGGGTGCCCGACTTTAGCAACTTTAAGACCTGTGGGCTTCAACTCCCAGAATTCTCCCAGTTGGGGAATTCTGGGAGTTGAAGTCCACCGGTCTTAAAATCGGCAAGGTTGAAAAACACCGCCTTAGATGTTCTATCGACATCTTCGCTCGTGGTCATTCTTGCAGAGATCGCTCTCTGTATCCCCATCCTTGTTTCCTTCCGGGAATCTGTTGGACTCGTTGGGTGGAGGTGAGTTTTGAAGGGCTAATGACGAGACAGAGATGAGAAGCAAAATTTGTCAGCGGATAAAACTAGTTTTGCATGCTTCTGACCTCTTTTTTTCTCAGCAGCTGCCCAGAACAGACAACAACCTCCGGTTCCTCTGGCTACCTTGCAGAAATCCACAGTTACAAGAAAGAGGAATAAAAAGAAAAAAGCGGCCCCAAAGACTGTTGAACCCCTTACTGTGAAACAGAAACCCGGCGCTGTGGAGAACGACAGAAAGTTACCTGCGAATTCGGACAGGCTGAGCGCGGAAGGGGCCGAATCCTCCTTGAAAACGGAGCCGCCGGTTTCAGGATTCGGCATTGTGCTCGAATCTTCATCTTCGGATGTAAGTGGACGAGATGCGATGGATTGCAGGGAATCCTTGACTTACAATGGTCTGTTTAGCGACCGTTCAAAGCTACGGCACTGAAAAAAAGTGACATACGACCATTGTTCACACTTAAGACCATAGGAGCCTCCCCGTGCTCACGTGAACAAAATTCAGATTTATTTATTTATTTTATTTTATTTAATCATATTTATATACCGCCCTATCTCCCAAAGGACTCGGGGCGGTTAACAGGCACTTAAAAAACATATAAATACATAAATACAACATAAAAACAATTAAAAAACTTATTCTAAAAGCCCGATAGTTAAAATTATGATTAAAAATATAAAACTAAAACCCAATTTAAAACCCATAAATTTAAAATCTAACTCAGTCCCGCGCAAATAAATAAGTGTGTTTTAAGCTCGCGGCGGAAAGTCCGAAGGTCCGGAAGCTGACGAAGTCCTGGGGGCAGTTCGTTCCAGAGGGTGGGAGCCCCCACAGAGAAGGCCCTTCCCCTGGGCGCCGCCAGACGACATTGCCTCGCTGACGGCACCCTGAGGAGACCCTCTCTATGAGAGCGCACGGGACGGTGAGAGGTATTCGGTAGCAGTAGGCGGTCCCGTAAATAACCCAGCCCAATGCCATGGAGCGCTTTAAAGGTGGTCACCAAAACCTTGAAGCGCACCCGGAAGGCCACAGGTAGCCAGTGCAGTCTGCGCAGGATGGGTGTTATGCGGGAGCCACGGGGGGCTCCCTCTATCACCCGCGCAGCCGCATTCTGGACTAACTGAAGCCTCCGGATGCCCTTCAAGGGGAGCCCCATGTAGAGAGCATTGCAGTAATCCAGGCGAGACGTCACGAGTGCGTGAGATGCTTGGCAATTGATTCATATTTATGACGGTCACAGTGTCCCGGGGTCAGGTGATCCCTTTTGCGACCTTCTGACGAGCAAATATCAAGGGGGAAGCCAGATTTCACTTTAACATCCGTTTTACTAATTTAATAACTGCGGTGATTCACTTAGCAACGGTGGCAAGAAAGGTCGCGAAATGGGGTAAACTCACTTGACGAATGTTTCACTTAGGAAGTTTGGGCTCAGTTGTGGTCGTAAGTCGAGGACTTATCTGTATTGAAAACCTTCCATTATTGGTTAAAAATAATAATAATCTTCACGACAATTCTGGCCCGGTGTCCTACATTTTCCTAGCAATTCTTAGAACAACGTTACTTTCCTAAGGGACATTTCACTAATTCATCAGAGGGAGCATCAAAGCTAATCAAATATATGCTGTATATTTTCTTAATTTTTTTTCCCCCAGAAGAGATTGCTGTGCACTGGGTGACTTTGGGCCAATCACCAGGAGATGGGGAGTTCTAGTTCCGCCTTAGGCATGAGAGCCAGCTGGGTGACTTTGTAAGTGGAGGACTAGCCATAGTTTTGCAAGGGGACTGTGAGAGCTGGAAAAGCGGTATTTGATATATTTTTTCCCTTTGGAATCGGACGTTTTTTCGAACAATTGTCTGGGAAGGAGAAAAACCACTTTGGAGCTTTGTTGGATACGAGGTTGGCAAAGTTCACTGTGGAGGAAAAAACTCAGCCTTCGTTTCTTCAATGGACTCTTTTTTCATTTCAAGAAGACAGTTTCCAATTTCCTAAGTGCGCCCAGATCACAGAACCTAATTAAATTCACTATCAGTGATCATAAAAGACAGGAATTGTGTAGAGGATACAGTGCCTTTCTATGGAGAAGTGTAAACTAATAATGCCAGAGGAGGAGCAGTCTGATAATTCACTTACAGGGGGGGCCAGCTCTACCTGGTAATCAGATTAGTATCTCATACCCCTAAGATCGATGCATTATTATTTTTGTGCTGCTGGTCCTGTAATTAAAATTAAAATGTCTGGAAGGAGGAGGGGATCAGAAACTTCTCCTTTAGTTTTACGACTTAGTCTGAATTTTGTTTTAATTTTGGTCTTCGGTTTGATCAGAATTTTGAACACGCAGGCTCCATTTTTTTGAAGCAGATGGATGCAAAATTGAAGTCTGGTTGAAAATCTTGGTTTTCTAGACTAAGACCTTGCTCTTGTGACTTTTTGGATTTTTTAAAAAATAAGTTTTAATTGAGTATTTATTAAAGCATATAGTTCGGGCTACAAATGGACATTTCTCAATGAAGATTTCAGAAGTGCTATGATGTTTGCTTTGGTTTCATCTCAAGAATACAGCCTTATGTGAATTTGAGTCCAGCAACCGATGGACAATTTTCCTTCTAAATATATATTGTTTCAATGAAAGGCAAATATGTCAAACTCGCAAAGAAGGTAATCTGTTAATCAATTACAACATTTTATAAATGCTTAGGGTTAATTCTAATGGTGGTTTACTCATTTTAGCCCAACGAAGTTGAACAAATATTAGTGTTAATTATGTACACAATTGCCTTGATTGTTTTCTGTTATCAAACTCTTGTTTAACTGTAAAACCATACTTAGAGAATGGACGTGAGAAGCTCAATTGGGTACTGATTGCTTGCAATTGAAGGATAACTCCCCACTAAAGGAATCTGGAATAAAGCAGCATTTTATTTTATGTGACTGGAATACAGACGGATTCATTTAGGTAACATACACAAAGAAAATTGCAGATCACTTTAATTGGATCTCTAATTGAAGCCTGATCTTCCCTCTGCAGTGCCTCGATGAGGAAACTTATTTCAATCTTTTTCTAAAATAAGATTTTTGACAGATTGATAGTCCTGCTTTTTTCAGGATTATTGTTGTGGTGATATGATAGCCTCCTCGTTAGAAACTGCAGTTATAGAAGATAATGGGTGCTCGTTATAGAATATTATCCAATTTTATTCTGAATTCTGACACTGCCTTGGAATTCACTAATTACGCTGCTGTTTTTATCCTGGTTTTGGTCTGCCGGGTTGGAAGCCGAAGTGACTAGCCTAATCTCAGATCAAATCTGCAAAATTTACAATTGACATTTGAGTATTGGCTGATTATTAATAGACAGAGAAAGGGACGGTTCACAATCCAGGGCTTTGTGCGAGGGTCTCTCCAGTTAAATGTGTGTGGTGGTGTCTCCTGGGCAAACTTTTTCTGGAAAGTTGTGACTTCCAAACTCGCCCGTTGTTTGTTTACTGGATAACTGTGTTCTCAACTGCGAAATTCATCTACAGTAAGTAGGGTTTGCAGTAACCTAAGGTCAACTAGTCCTGGCACAGGAAATCCTTGACTTACAACCACAGTTAAGCCCAAAATTTCCATTGCTAAGCGAGACATATCTTAAGTTTTGTCCCCTTATGCGATCTTTCTTGCCACCGTTGTTAAGCAAATCCGTGCAATTGTTAAGTAAGTAATATGGTTGTAAAGCGAATCCGGCTTTTCCCTGGTCTTTCCTTGTCAGAAGGTCGCAAAAGGGGATCACGTGACCCCGGACACTGCGACCGTCACAAATATGAGTCAGTCGCCAAGCGTCTGAATTTTGATCACACGACTCTTGGGAGGCTGCAACGGACGCAAGTGTGAAAGATGGACATAGGTGACTTTTTTCAGTGCTGTTGTAATTTCGAATGGTCACTAATGAATGGATGTAAATTGAGGATTATCTGTAAATATATAAGCATGCAGACAATCATCTGAATGATAAGATATAAGATAATATCGATCCTTGATTGATGTTATACTATAGCTAGGCCATGTGTAATTGACAGATTGGATGACAAATTGCGATTTTAAAATACATTTTGTCTGTTATTTATTATTTTATTCTAGAATTTTTAACTGGATATTCCTTGACTGTTTTTATTTGTTCTGGTCTCTGGTCTTTGACTATAAGAAATTTGATTTGGTATAAGATATATAGGTTAACCTTTGCTGTCACTTTTTTCTATGAACACACCGGCACACATTAAAAAATGAAACTCTGATACCTGTTCTCAAAAGAAAATAAATATAGAAACACACACACACACTCTATCTATCTATCTATCTATCTATCTATCTATCTATCTATCTATCTATCTATCTATCTCTATCTATCTATCTATCTATCTATCTATCTATCATCTATCCATCCATCCATAACTATAACTATAGCTATCTATCCATCCATCTCTCTCTCTCTCTCTCTCTATATATATATATATATATATATATATATATATATATATATATATATATATATATATATATATCTATCTATCTATCTATCTATCTATCTATCTATCCATCCATCCATAACTATAACTATAGCTATATATCCATCCATCTCTCTCTCTCTCTCTCTCTCTCTCTCTCTCTCTCTCTATCTATCTATCTATCTCTATCTAGCTATCTATCATCTATCTGTCTATATCTATCTATCTATCTATCTATCTCTATCTATCTATCTATCTATCTATCTATCTATCTATCTATCTATCTATCTATCTATCTATCTATCTATCTATCATCTATCCATCCATCCATAACTATAACTATAGCTATCTATCCATCCATCTCTATCTATCTATCTATCTATCTATCTATCTATCTATCTATCTATCTATCTATCTATCTATCTATCTATCTATCTACCTACCTACCTACCTACCTACCTACCTACCTACCTACCTATCCACACACATAACTATATATATTAACCACAGTCCATTTTGAATACATAGCAAAAAAAAAAGTCTTGAGGGTTAACAAGCTTTTCCCTGGTTCTTAACATTTATTAACGATAATAATGTGTTGACCTGATAGGGAATGTATTATTTCCTACTCACATTTTAAATGGAGGGTTAACACTGTCAATCCAATGAATGAAAACTCTTCTGGCACCAGTTTAATAGATTTGTGTTGCTGTGGGTGCGTAATACGCCCGTATTTGCGCCAACTTGGTTTGTCTGCAGAATGATGACGTTGCTAATCCTACCTTGTTATTCCCTTTTTTCCTTTTTTCCGATAGCCAGAAGTACAGCTCGCTGAAGGTTTTGACGTTTTTATGCCTAAATCACAACTGGACTCTATCTTAGCAAATTACACTCGCTCAGGAAGTCTCCTCTTTCGAAAACTGGTCTGCGCGTTTTTTGATGACAAGACGTTGGCCAACTCTCTGCCGAATGGCAAAAGGAAAAGGGGACTCAATGACAACCGGAAAGGATTAGACCAAAATATTGTGGGTGCAATAAAAGGTATTTATATTTCCCTACTTTTGTATACCCCTACTTTTCAGAAGTCTCCTAAACACGGAGATCTGGAGAACAAGATACAGGTAGTCCTGTCAGCACAATTGAACCACGAATTTTATAGCTAAGCGAGACACTTATGATGTGAGTTTTACGACTTTTTTTGCCACAGCTGTTAAGCACGTTGCTGGGGTCATTAAGTTAGTAACACGGTCGTTAAGTGGAACTGGCTTCCCCATGGACTTGGCTTGTCGGAAGGTCCCTAAAAGGGATCACGTGATCCCCAGGACGCTGCGACCGTCGTAAAGACGAGCCTATTGCAGTCATTTACAACCATTTATTTAGTGATAGTTCAAAGTTACAACCTTGTAACTTTGTCATGAAAAAAAATGTGATTTAAAGCTATTTTTCGGACTTACGGCCGTTGCAGCGTCCCCATGGTCACGTGATCAAAATTCGGCCGATTGGCAACTGGCACGTACGATACTTATGACCAAGATCACCTAGTCATCTTTCTAACAAGCTAAGTCAGTGAGAAAGCCAGATTCACTTAACAACCAAGGTATTAATTTAACGACTGTGGTGATTCACTTAACAACTGTGGCAAGGAAGGTTGTAAAACATGGCAAAACTCGCCTCACGAGCATCTCACTTAGCAGTGGAAACTTTGCGCTCAACTGTGGTCCTAAGTCAAAGACTGTGTGTGTGTGGAAACTTTGAGCTCAACTTTGGTCCCAAGTCAATGCACACAGAGACTAACACATCTCAAATATGTATCTGAATCAGTTTTCAGTCCCCTCCCGCTGCCAATCTCCCTCAAGTGGCACCAGTAGGCACCGTTCTGAGAAGAAGAAGACCTCCTTTTATTGACTGGAGGGTGCCACCCGAGTGACGGGACCTGAGGAAGTCTTCTTGGCTTCAGCAGGGACTCCCCTAGACAGGAGTAGGAAGCGATGCGGTGATGGGACTCCGCTCTGCCTGGCTCCATTCAGCCAAGCTGACCTTAGAAAGCTCTTCTTCAAGAGACTGTAGACCCATTTATTTCTCCTGGTGGCTCCATCGGCCTTCAGTCACATTAAGAATCAGAAGGTCTTGTTGTCCACTTGGCAGAAAGCGATGCCTTCCAGACGGTCTGACCCCAAACTTTGCACTGCTCTTTCCCGTGAGTCCAGATGGAGCAGGTTGTGTCCGATAAATCAGTTAGAGGGGCGGGTGTAAAGACTTTTTGGCAATACAGTTCGTTTCATTTCCGATTTCCCTGTGGTGCATCTGGAGAGGAGCCTTGTTTTATTACTGGAGAGCTCATCGGCAAAGAGGATGCTAATAAGGCCATTAAAAGTATTGTGGTTGAGTGGAGTTTTTGACGTCACACCTGGGTTGCCTTCCAAACTGAATTTTTTTCCACATATTTTTATCCTCTGCTGTTCCTTCTTCTCTGTTAACCCTTTTTGTCTCTGTTCCTCGCCTCAAATACATTCTTAAGTCAGATCTCAGCTTCAGAGGTCTGGTCTAAAACTTATTTTCTAAGGCGTCCTTAAAGTTCCCAATTGTGAAAAAAATTGGTTGCATAACTTTCCACACCTCCTCCTTCCAAAAATGGGGGGAGAGAACCCTCAAACCCGGCTAAATCCACATGTGTGATGTGACTCCTGCCCAAACAACCTGAGTTGTGGTCCTCAAAGATCAAAAACAGGCTCATTCCTGCTCAGTCTAGTTCTTTTTAAACAGCTATGTTAGATGGTTTGCTGTAGCTTATGTTTTGCTCCATTTCTGAAATGCTCCTTAATTAAGGAAATATATTGGCCTCTGGCTTCCCAATACGTTGAAACGTACTCGTAAGCCAAAGAAAGGAATTGTTGGTCTGTTGATCGATGACATCATTCCTCATTTTCTCTTTTTTCATTTTTTCTGATGGCTTTTCCAAGTGGAGTCCTTGGTGCTCTCTGAGATTGATGGTTTTCTTGCAGTCGTTTCATGACCCAACTAGGGAACGTCATCCGTGCTAGAAGGAAGGGGGGTTTGCAAAGAGGAAGAGAAGGAGAGGAGAAGGACTGTGGGGTCCTTGACTTAGCGGCTTTCTTGCAGACATTTCATGACTCAGAGCTAGGTAACCTCATTAGCGAACCCCATTTCTTCTGATGAAGTTACCTAGTTGGGTCATTAAACGTCTGCAAGAAAATCATCAAGGTGGAGGATTCGTTCTCCGAGCTTGTGGGTTAGTTTCTGAATGTTTTGTTACCAGGCTAGATAACATCTTCAGGGGAATTTAGGGAAGGTCAGCTTATAAGGACTTTGTGTGGTCAGTGGGTCTTGTGGATGGGGAGGTCACATCAGGTGAGGATCTGGTGTGGGTCACATCAAGTGAGGGTCTCACTTGCTGCGACCCACACCTGACCCATCACAAGACCCTCACCTGATGTGACCTCCTCATCACAAGACCTGACCCACACCTGACCCATGATAAGACCCAGGACAAGACTCTCACTTGACACAGCCAAACCTGACCCATCACAAGAGCTACTGACCACAGAAGCCCTTATAAGCAGAACAACATCAACACTGACCTCCTCTCAAGTCCACTGAAGACGTTACGTAGCCTGGTAATGAAACGTTTGGAAACCAACCGACAAGCTCGGAGGTCGAACCTCCATCCACATTCTACCCCCGAACTACAGAAATTCGCCCCCATCGTAAAACCCCCAAGTGGTCAGAGAGCACCAAGGACCCCATAGTTCAACCCTGATCTGCCGAGGGCCAAAGCCCACACTTCTTAGACGTTTCTCTTCTTCTCCAAGTGAAAGTTCAAAACTTCTCCTGGGTCTGATGACTTCCTCTTCCTCCAGAGCTTCTTCTCAATTTACATGTCTGGGAAACAGGATGTGAGAAGCGGTGGGGGTGGGGGAGAGTTGGGGGGGGGCATCGTCTTAGAAGAGACGTTTTGTCTGCGTTTGCTTGGAATCATTGGACGCTGTCCTTTATATTTATATTTTATATTTCTCTTTCCACTTATGACTGTATGACTGTAACTTGTTGCTGGCAATCCTTATGATTTATATTGATATGTTGACCATCAATTGTGTTGTAAATGTTGTACCTTGATGAACGTATCTTTTCTTTTATGTACACTGAGAGCATCTGCACCAAGACAAATTCCTTGTGTGTCCAATCACATTTGGCCAATAAAGAATTCTATTCTATTCTATTCTATTCTATTCTATTCTATTCTATTCTATTCTAATCTTTTCTTTTATGTACACTGAGAGCCGATGCAAATTCCTTGTGTGTCCAATCACACTTGGCCAATAAAGAATTCTATTCTATTCTATTCTATTCTAATCTTTTCTTTTATGTACACTGAGAGCATCTGCCCCAAGACAAATTCCTTGTGTGTCCAATCACACTTGGCCAATAAAAATTCTATTCTATTCTATTCTATTCTATTTTATATTTTAGGAAATTTATATTGCCGCCTGTTTGCACACGGCGACTCAAGGCGGCTTACAAGAATATAAAAACCTTGTATATAAAACAATAAAACAAATAACTGATTGACTTACAACAGTTCATTTAGTGACCGTTCGACATTACAACGGCACTGAAAAAAGGGACGTCATTGTTTTTCACGTTTATGACCACTGCAGTATCTCCATGGTCACGTGGTTTGTATTCGGATGCTTAAGAACTGACTCTCATTTATAACGGTCGCAGCGTTCACACGATCCCACTTTTGTGACCTTCTGATCAGCAAAGTCCACGGGGAAGCCAGATTGGCTTAACAACCGTGTGGCTAACTTAACAACTGCAGTGATTCGCTTAACAGCTCTGGCGAGAAAAGTTGGTAAAACGGGGCCACTTAACTCCCTTAACAAACCTCTCGCTTAGCAACAGCAATGTCGGGCTCAATTGTGGTCGTAAGTCGAGTCTTGTTCTGTTCCGCTTCCTCAGTTTTGTTTTTGTTTTGTTTCCGCCGTTGCAGTGTTCACAGAAAAATACTGTACTGTAAACCACGTGGATAAACTTCCTGGCCCGAGGGACTGGGTGCAAATTCTGCAGGATCAAATCAAGCTGGCCAGAAGACGGTTGAAAAGAGGATCAGGTGAGTGAGAAGAAGCAGGGAGGGAGGGAGGGAAGGAAGGAAGGAAGGAAGGAAGGAAGGAAGGAAGGAAGGAAGGAAGGAAGGAAGGAAGGAAGGAAGGATGGAGAAAGGCAAGAAGCCCCGAGGATCCTATCACAAATTTTGAAGAAGGGAGAGTTTAGGTTCCTAAATACAGGGTTTTTTTTTATTTGAATTTATATCCCGCCCTTCTCCGAAGACTCAGGGCGGCTTACACTATGTCAAGCAATAGTCTTCATCCATTTGTATATTATATACAAAGTCAACTTTATTGCCCCCCAACAATCTGGGTCCTCATTTTACCTACCTCATAAAGGATGGAAGGCTGAGTCAACCTTGGGCCTGGTGGGGCTCGAACCTACAGTAATTGCAGGCAGCTGTGTTAATAACAGACAGACTTAGTCTGCTGAGCCACCAGAGGCCCCTTCTTTATCTTCTTCTTTTCCTCCATATTCCTCCATCTTCTTCCCTTCCTCCATATTCTCAGTCTGGAGTGAAGGCGGGAATCACCTGGATCCAGAAGTTCTCCTTTGGAGGAGAATTCAGAGGTTTTCCATGGTATCTTGTCTGGTATTGCTTTCCATGGGCGTGAATCTGAATTATCTTACGGGGTGGACTGAGAGAACTGTCGTACTCTTCGTGTACGGTCCCCTTTTTTCAGTGCTGTGGTACCCTTGAACGGTCACTAAATGAACTGTTGTAAGCCGAGGACTATGTAACAGTTTGTTTAGTGACCGTTCGAAGGTACAACGGGACTGAAAAAAGTGAGTCGTGACCATTTTTCACACTTATGACTGCCCAGCATCCCCGTGGTCACTTGATTTACATTTGGATGCTTGAAAACTGACTCACATTTATGACGGTCGCAGTGCCCCAGGGGGTCACCTGATCCCTTTTTGCGACCTTCTGATGAACAAAGTCAATGGGGAAGCCGGATTCACTTAACAGCCGGGTCACTGATTTAAGAACTGCAATGTTTCACTTAACAAATGTGGTGACAAAGGTCGTAAAATGGGGCAGAACTCACTTAAGAAATGTTTTGCTTAGCAACAGAATTTTTGGCTCCATTGTGGTCATAAGTCGAGGACTACCTGTATTTTAAAAGTCTCGGTATCCCAGCATCCTGAACTGGTGGGGCATTATGGAGGTTGCAGTGCAAAACATGGCGGGCTACAGGTTGGGGGTATGCTGGCTAGTTTCTCTCTCATCTCTAACTCCAAAATTCTAGCAGATAATAATGAGGCTACAGAGCATTTAAGATTTTTTTTAAAAAAAAATTAAAAATGCATTTGGTGCCCTTTGAAGTTAATCCATCTCCAGGATTAATGTTCCCCAGGTAACATTTCAAAGCAAAATACACAACTCCTCAAAAGAGCATCATTCGCATTTTTTAAAAAAAATATTTTTTCTCCGTTCTTAAAAGAATAGGACACAAATGGAATCAAGTAATCCCTGCTACATTAACATTTCAAACAGCAGCAGCAGCAGGAGGAAAGAGAATAAAAATGGTTTTTAAGCCCATCAAAAGACAGACTAACAGAGCTGGAAGGGACCTTGGAGGTCTTCTAGTCCAACCCACTGCTCAAGCAGGAGACCTTGTATCATTTCAGAAGAGTGGTTGCCCAGTCTCTTCTTAAAAACCTCCAGTGATGGAGAAGGAAGGAAGGAAGGAAGGAAGGAAGGAAGGAAGGAAGGAAGGAAGGAAGGAAGGAAGGAAGGATGGAAAACAGAACAACAAAGTTGGAAGGGACCTTGGAGGTCTTCTAGTCCAACCCACTGCTCAAGCAGGAAACCCTCTACCATTTCAGGCAAGTGACCGTCCAGTCTCTTCTTAAAAACTTCCAATGTTGGGACATTCACAACTAAGAAGAGAGGTGTATGATCACAAGTTCACAGGTTCTCGCTGCTTTTACCAAAAGAATGGGAATGACATCACAAATGTTGCATTGCAAATTCCATCCTTTCTGGGTATACAGGTAGTCTTCAACTTACAGCAGTTCTTTTAGTGACCGTTCGAAGTTACAACGGCCTTGAAAAAGGTGACTTGGAGCTCTTTTTTCACACGTATGACTGTTGCAGCCTCCACGTGATGAAATTTCAGAGGTTGGCAACTGACTCCTCTATTTGTGACAGTCGCAGCGTCCCAGGGTCACGTGATTCGCTTTTGCGATCTTCTGACCAGCGGAGTCAATGGGGAAGCCAGATTCCCTTAACAATTGTGTTACTCACTGAACAACTGCAGTGGCTCACTTAACAGCCGTGGCAAGAAAGGTCCTAAAATGAGGCAAAGCTCACTTAACAGACATCACGTTTAACAACAGAAATTTTGGGCTCAATTGTGGTCGTAAATCGAGGACTACCTGCACTTAAGACAAAATGCCGCAGACGAAGGAGCGACTTAGCTGCGGTGCCCTCCGGCTCTGCCTCCGCTGGCATCTCCAGAAGCATTTTAAGAATGAGGAGACAGGTGGGGACATGTTTGGATCGACCCTTAAGAGCCAGAAAAGGATTTTGCAGTGAAGGTTTTAAATGGGAAATAATCTCAGCTAGGCTGAATCACTATAAAACCAGTGGGGCGATTTAGCATTGTTTCCATTTTAAAACGGCAAAGGCCAGGCCTGTAGCCAGAACAAGAAGCAACGGGTGGAAACTCATCCAGGAGAGAAGCAACCTGGAATTAAGGTGAAACTTCCTAACATTGAGGACAATTAACCAGTGGAACAGCTTGCCACCAGAAGTTATGAGGTGCTTCATCACTGGAAGTTTTTAAGAAGAGACTGGGCAGCCATGTCGCAAATGGTATAGGGTCTCCTGCTTGAGCAAGGGGGGTTGGACTAGAAGACCTCCAAGGTCCCTTCCAACTCTGATTGACTGATTGACTTTTCTGATGCCCCTAGAAACAGCCCTGCCCAGATTTACTTTGGCCTTTCAGAGTTTTGCGTCGTTTTGTCAAGCGGTAGTTATGGTCTGCTGCGTACCTTTGTTTTCAAAGTTTGGCCTTTTTCCTAGAATTCATTGCAGCAAAGAAAGGTTTGGCTGAGAAAAAAATGTTATCAACAAAAGTGCACTGAAGTGGATTTTTGGAATGCCGCTTTAGGAATTTAAAGTCATATTTTCCACTTTGTATCCTTAATGCAGTGGTGGGTTTTTTTAAAAAAATGTAATTAAAGTATTTTTATGTGGCTTGGCATTTTTCCTGCTCAGTTCAGTTATTGATTTACATCCGAAAAGGATTTCATGTATTAGTGTGTGTGCATAATGTAGCAGTAAAATCCTTTCCACTTTAAAAGTTGATTAGCCTTCAGTCAGGGACGAATTTAACTTTGGTTGAAGCAGCTCTGTTACCCAAATCCCCTTAAGCAGAAGTAATACAGGAGCAGTGTTAAAAAAAAAAAGAGGTAAAGTTGGCAACTGCACAACTGAAGCTCTGCTCATACATGCATGAGTCGGGTTTTTTACCTTCACTGGATGACAAATTTGGGGGGGAAAATACACAAAACTAAAGAAAGTACTAAAGTGTTAAAACCAAAAACAACTGTGAAAAAAGAAAAGGATTAATCATAATCAATAACCCCCCAAAACAAAATTCTGAACAATCTAAGCTTATCGCTTATATATCAAATGTTAAACAATATACGATATACTGATGAGGTTACCTAGTTAGGTCACGAGATGTCTGCAAGAAAACAATCAAGCTCACAGAGCACCAAGGGCACCACAGTTCTCCTCCTCCTCCCCACTCCCACTCCCCCTCTCAGCAAACCCCTCTCCCTTCCAGCACTGATGATATTACCTAGTTGAGTCATTAAACGTCTGCCAGAAAACAATGATGTTCAGAGAGCACCAAGGAGCCCAGTTTTCTTTCCTCCTCTGAAGAAACCCCATCCCCTTCTAGCACTGATGCTGTTACCTACTTGGGTCATGAAACATCTCAGGCAAACCACCAAGCTCAGAGAGCACTGAAGACCCCACAGTTCAACTTGAGCTACAGAGGGTTGAAGTCAACTCATCTTAAAGTTGCTGAGAAACACTTTAAGAGAACATCCATAATTCCTTGACCAGCTTGGTGAAGATGGTACCGGGGTGGTCTCTGAAAAAAAGGAAAAAAACCCTAGACAACAGTTCACTATTTTTAAATAAACATCCATGTTTCATATCTTTTCCGCAATTACTCTTTTTTAAACTCCCAAGTAAAATAGTTGTAGAATAATTTTCTTTTCTTTGTTATCTGTCTTCAGCAGAGACGGCTGATGGTGATGAGAAACTGGACATTTCTCTGCTAGAGGCAGGTAAATGGCGCCGAGGTTTGTTTCCTTGTTTAATTTTGTTTAATGTGAGATATACTGTACCACTAACTGCTGGAACTTCTTGGCAGCTTAGCAAGAAAAACAAATTTAGTATCAAGAACACTTAAAATAAACAATGGAAAACAAGTAAACCCAAAAGCCTGTTAGAAAATAAGTTATTCTGAGGACTTTTTAAAAAGGAAATAAAAGCGGGAAGGAGGAGGCCACCAGATGAGTTCTCAACAATCCCTTGAGATCATTTCCTGGAGCAGAGAGGTTTGTGGAGAAAGAGGTCCTCTTTTTCAGACCACCTGCAGCTGAGCCACGGAGGGCTTCAGCGCTAATGGCCAGTCCAAGAAATCAGGTGAACTGTGGCCTCCTGCTTTTTCTGAGAGCAGCTCAATTGTCAAGTCTTCTGCCAACTGATTTATAGATTAGATGCTTGTCAAGAATATGCCTCTTATCAATAAAGGAGAATATTAGTAGCTCAGGGTTGAAATGAGGGGTCCTTGGTGCTCTCTGAGCTTGGTGGTTTTCTTGAGGACATTTCATGACCCAACTAGGGAACACCATCAGTGCTAAAAAGGAGTGGGTTCTATTATAAATAACCAAAGCGCAAACCCCACTCCCTTCTAGCCCTGATGATGTTACCTAGTTGGGTCATGAAACGTCTGCAAGAAAACCACCAAGCTCAGAGAGCAGCAAGCAACTCTCAACAGGCATCATAATTATAGTTGCTGAAAATGCTAATTTTCAACTTTTAACTCTTTTTCAGGTACCCTCCTTGAAGCCACGCCTTCTGCGCCAGTGTTTCATTAGCATATTCAAACCTTGGTTTGAGATGATGCCAGCAACCTTTCTAGATTACTTCACTATCCGTGCTCTCCTATTTCATGATCTCCGATCAATATTTTTTTTTCATGCTTTTCTAATGTGGATAATAATTAAGTGACAAATCACTTTTCCTTTGGATTTAATCAAGATAACTAGATTTGTTCGTAGAGAGGCTCTAGTGCAATTAGTCTGGTAACCAATGTGATAGGATGAATTTTGATTTTATGATGGCATTTTCCCACATAAATACATGCGTGCTAGCTCTTCTATTTAAATAGAAAAAAAGAGAAATTAAAGTCTCCTCTTAATCTTACAAACAGCTCTTAACACCTCCATTTCATAAAGAGTTTTTGGTGCAGAAGTTATGGGATCAAAAATAAAACTTCTAAAACATTTAGTGTGTCTTAATTTAATGAGTTTCTGAGTTGAGCCTTTCTTTCCACCCCCAGAAAGTAAATTTCTACTTGGATAAAATTATTTTTTTTCCCAGAAGCAGAATTGCTGTCATTATATTTGACCATAAGATATTAATTAATATTACTTGTGATGTCCCATTTAATTTAATATTCCTTGGATGGATACAGGAGTGATAAATAATGTATTTTATTCCTTTTTTAATGAACTAAGAACAATCAACTCTGTGTGTTTAGATTCCATTCTCCTTTGTTTTGCTAATTTATGGGGATTAGAAATTGTGAGAACCTTTTTGGAGGATACAACTTTGAGAAGATTCTTTCCATCTGCACACATTTCCTCTCCTTATTCCATCCTTCAGAGCTGATAAGATATTTGGGGGTCTACGCTAATATTTCTCTTTTCAAACAAAAGCCGGCAGGAGTATGGCTAGCAACTCTCCACAAATCTTCAAAACTTTCCGATATCTCATAAACACCATCTGAATTTATTGGCATTTTTGTTACTCCCAGTATCTCCTACATTCTACATGAGAAGGTCTCTTCATACCTTAGATCGGAGTCTCCAACCCTGGCCGCTTTAAGACCTGTGGACTTCAGTTCCCAGAATTCCCCAGCCAGCCTTGCAAGGCTAGCTGGAGAATTCTGGGAGTTGAAGTACACAAGTCTTAAAACAGCCAAGGTTTGACACCCGTTTTACATGAAGGGTTAATGCCACATACATGACAAATTCATTGATGCCATCGTAGACATCTCTAGCAGAGTCTAATGGTGTGTTTAGGAATCCTCTTCTTCAGCTTGCTAAAAATAATCATTTCTGCAATTCAATAATGTTTTTTATAAATTTCTAAACTTAATGCAGTACAAACAACTTACCATTGAATTGTGGTTGTCTTTGCTTGATGACTTGATAAACCTGGGCTAGTGCTGTAGTCTGTAAGGATCCCGCATCCTCTTTTGGATGGGATTTTCTTCCACAAATGAAATTTCTTGGTCTTTTCCATAAATCTACAAACAAAGCGTACCTGTTGTAACCATTAACCCACAATCAGCAGTCTTACAAATCTTTAAAAACAATTGTACTTGTGTTGACTTTAACTGTGACTACTATTAAAGCTTTTTTCCGGGCGTCTTTTTTTATAGGTTTTATTAGGAAAAAAAAATCATCCCATATTTAGGTAAAAGTCTCAATCTTATGTATATATGTTTTATTAATATGTACATATTTAGCTATTTTTTAAATTACTATGTTCTTAATAAAACCAACAAGGGACTAGTTGTGAAATGGTGCATTAAGATTGTGTCGTGTTATCAATCTCTGGGAATCTTTGTCAAGTTCAGCAAAATAATAATAATAATAATAATAATAAATTGCTCTAATTTAATCAGAGTCCTTATGCTTTTTTTCACAGATTTTTTAAATTACTGTACACGTTTCTAAACAACTATACCTCTCTCTGATTCCTTCATGTGATTAATCCATTGTTGTATCAGCCAGGAAATTAGCAATAAGGCTGATAACTAGCTGCCCCCAAGGCAGGATTAAAACAGTGTTTTGCTTGTCTGTGGAAGGGATGGAATTTGCTCTTAATTTATAACCTGGGAATGACTTGTCCATGTAAGACAGGATGGGGAGAACGAAAACAATTGTGGTTTTGTTTATTTAAATAATGGCACGCTGTGATTGTGTGTGATACATAACCAAAGGCAAGATGCAGGTAGTCCTCAACTTACAACAGTTCCTTTAGTGACCCTTCAAAGTTACAACATCAAAGTGACTTATGACCATTTTTCACACTTACGACCATTGTATCATCCCCATGGTCACATGATCAAAATTGAGATGCTTGGCAACCAACTCATATTTATGACGGTTGCAGTGACCTGGGGTCCTGTGATCCCCTTTTGTGACTTTCTGACAAGCAAAGCCAGATTCACTTAACAATCGTGTTACTAACTTAACAACTGCAGTGGCTCAATTAACAACTGTGCCAAGAAAGGTCGTAACATGGAGCAAAACTCACTTAACCATCTCACTTAGCAGCAGAAAATCTGGGCTACAATTATGGTTGTAAGTCGAGGTTGGAATGCAGGATTGCAGGCTAAAATCTGCTGACTGCCAGCAGTTGGATCCCGACCGGCTCAAGGTTGACGCAGCCTTCCGTCCTTCCGAGGTGGGTAAAATGAGGACCCAGATTGTTGGGGGCAATATATTCACTCTGTAAAACTGCTTAGAGAGGGCTGTAAAGGCAATGTGAAGCGGTATAGAAGTCTAAGGGCTATTGTTATTGCTACCTGCATTGTAAACTGAGAGCAAAATCAGAAATACTTGGGAGCCAGCCAGCAGCCAGCAGCCGAGTTCATGGAGAGAGGATCCGAGAGAATTGTAAACAGGTTTGGCAGGCAGTGTGCCCCGAGCATCACAACGTGGCCATTACTGGACCAACCGGTTTGTAATGTCATCTGGTAATGCCAGCTACGAAAACCTCCTGTCTTAAAATTAGCCATTTTGCCAGACCGCCCTTTCACTGGGCTTCCCTTGGGAAAGCTTCAAGAGACGGCAAGAAGAGTTATTTTCATCCAGATTTGGGACACAGAACAAGAAGCACCTCATCTGAGAACAACAATAATTCCACATTCTGAAGTTTTGCGTTCCCACCTAGATCAGTTTTGCAAAACTGTCTGAGCCACAAGTACACAGTAGCTTCCTCCATAACTTTCTCTTTTCAGAGACTCCTGCAGCCAAGAGACCAAAAATCCGGGGACAATCCTGAATTTTGCAACCAGACCTGCTAAGTCTTAAGCCAATATCTATTTCCTTTGTCTTATTTGCTGCCAGCGTTTCCTTGTTTTTCTTTTGCCTTGCCACTTTTGTGGATGCCTGGGAGACGTTATGTGTTCGCCACAGAAACAACAATAGTGCGAAATAAGGTGAGACAGAAGGGCAGCATTAAAACTCACAAGGAAAACACAACAGCCGCTTTGTGTTTGAAGGCGGGGTGTGTGTGTGTGTGTGTGTTACCCAGCAAGCCCACTCTTCTATTGCTCAAAGTGTCCAGGTTTTTTTTGCGCAGTTAATAACTCAAGATGGTGGGCACACAATAGCTTTGTTCTATATAAATTAACCTCAGAAAATCAATTATGGAAAAATAGTCTCCCTGCTCGATCTGTAATCACAGCAAATGAGACAACCGAGAGGATTTATTTGGAGAATACCAATGTAAAGGATTTAGAATATTAGAACACTATTAGAACAATATTAGAACACTCAGGGTGCCGTCAGCCAAACAGTGTCGACTGGCGGCCCCCAGGGGGAGGGCCTTCTCTGTGGGGGCTCCTACCCTGTGGAACGAACTTCCCCCTGGACTTCGACAACTATCTGACCTTAGGACCTTTCGCCGCGAAGCTTAAAACCTATTTATTCCGCCTTGCTGGACTGGCTTGATTTTTAAAATTTTTAATTTGATTTTATGGGTTTGAAATTTCTGTCAATTTTATAGGGCATTATTACATTTTAAATTTGGCCATTTGAATAAGTTTTTTAAGGGTTGTTTTTTAGTATTGTATGTATTGTTTCTTTTGTATTTTATTTTGGCTGTTCACCGCCCTGAGTCCTTCGGGAGAAGGGCGGTATACAAATTAAAATATTATTATTATTTATTATTTATTATATATTTTATTTTTTATTTTTTATTTTATAGAATTTTATTGGCCAAGTGTGATTGGACACACAAGGAATTTGTCTTGGTGCATATGCTCTCAGTATACATAAAAGAAAAGATACGTTCATCAAGGTACAACATTTACAACACAATTGATGATCAATATATCAATATAAATCATAAGGATTGCCAGCAACAAGTTATAGTCATACAGTCATAAGTGGAAAGAGATTGGTGATGGGAACTATGAAACGATTAATAGTAGTGCAGATTCAGTAAATAGTCTGACAGTGTTGAGGGAATTATTTGTTTAGCAGAGTGATGGCCTTTGGGAAAAAACTGTTCTTGTGTCTAGTTGTTCTGGTGTGCAGTGCTCTATAGCGTCGTTTTGAGGGTAGGAGTTGAAACAGTTTGTGTCCAGGATGCGATATTTTTTATATATATTTGTTTTCTGAGGTTTTCGCGGGTGTTTGTATGTAGGTCTTTGGTTATTCGGGTTTTCTCCCGCGTAAAATTGGAAGTGTCTTGGCGACGTTTCGACGAAGTCTCATTCGTCATCTTCAGGCTTCAGCTTCGTGCTTCTGGGAGCACTTCGTGCTTTGGACTGGTGGTCATATATCCAAATACAAACGAGATACAAGAAAGGTGCAGAAATATACGGATTCTATAAAGAACCCCTAGAATTAGATCAGATATTTCTAGGGACAGGTGATAAGCTAATAAAGAAATTATATAGCTATTATTGAATTTTAAAATGGAAGAAGAACATGTAAAAGAAACCATGACAGTATGGGCCAAAAATTTTGGATATACTATTGGTAAAGGTAAAGATTCCCCCGCACATGCATACTAGTAGTTTCCGGCTCTAGGGGTGGTGCTCATCTCCATTTCTAAGACATCTCCATGGTCATGTGATCATGGTCATGTGGTCATGACTACATGCCGAAGGCGCACGGAGCACTGTTCCCTTCCCATCAAAGGTGGTCCCTATTTTTCTACTTGCATTTTTATGTGCTTTCGAACTGCTAGATTGGCAGAAGCTGGGACAAGTCACAGGAGCTCAACCCCATTACGCGGCATGAGGGATTCGAACCGCTGAACTGCTGTCCTTTCGATCGACAAGCTCAGCGTCTTAGCCCCTGAGCCACCACATCCTACTGGATATACTATAGAATTAGGGCAATTGGCAAAAACTTCGGGAAAGAAACTACAAGCTAACGAATAAAACCTTTACAAAATGTTCTACAGATGGCATTTGCCACCAACAAAAATGGCAAAGATGTTCCAAAACACATTGCCAGCATGCTGGAAATGTAAACAGATACCGAGTTCCTATTTCCACATGTATTGGACCTGTGGTGGAGTATTACATTGTATGTATTATTTTCATATTATGAGAAAATGATTGTCATTATGGTGTGTATAAAACTATGTGTATTTAAAAGAGATGTGATACAATGTACAGTTATATACAATTAATATAACTGTACATTGGATGAGCTGTTTGATATGATTGTAAAAATGAAACTTTTTTAGCAATAAAAAGAGATTTAATTGCAGTAATACTAGAGCAACTAATAGATTTAAACTTAATGTCAACCGCTTTAATCTAGATTGCAGAAAATATGACTTCTGTAACAGAATCATCAGTGCTTGGAATACTTTACCTGACTCTGTGGTCTCTTCCCAAAATCCCCAAAGCTTCAACCAAAAACTTTCTACTATTGACCTCACCCGATTCCTAAGAGGACCATAAGGGGCGTGCATAAGCGCACAAACGTGCCTACCGTTCCTGTCCTATTGTTTTTCTTTTCTTCTTTCTATATATATGCTTATACCTCCTTATATTTACCCATATATGTTTATATACTATATAATCTTTTGTATGATTCCTACATATATTGTTGTGACAAAATAAAATAAATAAATAAAATAAATGTGATACAGACAGTACACTGTCGTTACAGAAATAGAATGTTATGTGTAACAAAGGAAAATGCATAATAAAGACAGTTTTAAAAGAAAAAAAAAGAAATTGGCACAAACACAAGCAGATATTTGTGGGAGGGACAGAGTTTCCCTTCCATTTCCCCATCCCCGTGTAAAAATAAATCTGATCATAGGAAGTTCTTCCCTGTCTGCAAATGAAAGAACAATTTTCTCTTCTCTAATAAAGCCCAACAGCCTCTGCTGCAGCTCCTCCCGATGACAAATGGCTCTTCAGCTAATGCCATCTCGTGGCACCTGACCTGTTATGCATTCATTTCACCTGTAATAGTCTCCTTTCGAATACTCCCAGGCAATTCTGAAAAGGAATGGAAACGAATTAGAAATGCCTACAGCAGATCCATTAGCATAAATCCAATCAAGAAGGCTTTGTTTAAGTTGTTCAGGAGGATTTTAACTTTGCAGCCCTGTCAAGGGCTGTAAAAAAACGTGTGTGTGTGTGTGTGTGTGTGTGTGTGTGTGTGTTGTTTGCTTGCCTTGCTTAAGATTGGAAACAAAAATGCTTTTAGGTTTATGTAATTCTGTTACGGAAATAATAATAGCAATGCTGAAAATAGGTGAACGGTGTAGAAAACGCTGGAAAAATCATACCCTACCAGAACAACGTACAGATAATCCTCAACTTAGAAGCATTTATGTTGCTAAGTGAGACATTTGTTAAGTGGGTTTTGCCTCATTTTACAACCTTTGTTATGTTGTTAAGTGAATCGCCGTAGATGTTAAGTTAGTCACATGCTGGTTAAGTGAATCTGGCTTCCTGATTGACTTTGCCTGTCAGAAGGTCACCCGAAGGGGATGATGTGACTCCAGGAAGCTGCAACTGTCATACACACCGGTCAGTTGCCAAGCGTCTGAATTTTGATCATATAACTATGGGAATACTGCGATGGCTGTAAGTGTGAAAAACGTAAGTCACTTTTTTCAGTGCCGTTTGAACGGTCACTAAATGAACTGTTGTTAAGTCAAGGCCTCTCTGTATTATATATAGAACGTGGCTTATAAGTGTTCTTCCTTGATTCTTCCTTTCAAAATGATTTAAGGGTTAATAAACACTCTTGCCAACCATTTACTGCTTAAAACAAACGATATATTTATCCAGATGTGCTATATCACAACCTCACCCCGATTCCCCCAAAGTACGATAAGCAGTTCTCAGTAAATTACAAACGGCGGGAAAGGTCATTTTTATAACTAAAGCACAAACTGTCACAAAGCACATTTCATAATATGACTCTGAATGATTCTTATCTCTCGATGAAGCCAAAGCACATCACTCAGTTATGGCCACTGGCTTCACAGTTAAACCATGGTTTAGCAAATAATCTACCAACCATACATTGTTTTTTTACAAACCACAATGACTGAGTTCATAAAGCACACTAAACAAACAACTTTTGGGTTTAAAGATCTGTGTCTGCTCACTGTGTCATCTCTTTTATTAGTGTTTATTGCCTCTGTTCTGAAGGAGGCTCAAGAAAGGCGATTCTTTGGTTGTAGCGGCTGCTGGATCTGTGGGTGGCTGCAGCAAATTGCTTCAATCACCTTGTTTTCAGCGGACACATTGAGAGAGATAGAAGTGCATAGCTTGATGATGTCAAGTTGACAATGTCCAAGTTAGCACGTTGGGCAGAGGGGGAAGGAAGGAAGGAAGGAAGGAAGGAAGGAAGGAAGGAAGGAAGGAAGGAAGGAAGGAAGGAAGGAAGGAAGGAAGGAAGGAAGGAAGGAAGGAAGGAAGGATGGATGGATAAGGGAGGAAGGGATTTGATGGTTTTTAAAAATATATTTTTATATGTATGTTTTGATAACAAAATTGCAAGACATCCTTTGTAAATAGAAGGCTCTCTTTATCAGGCGTGACTTGGACAAATTTTATTAACAATTCCTCTGTTTGGCACGTTTACCTTCACCAGAGACTTGAATGTTTTACTAATTAATATGAGAAATTGTATAGTTTGCCAGCCATTTCCCTGAGTGGAGATGTACCAGGGACTGTAATGCTGATTTTGTCACTATAAATGATACACAGCAAAAACCAAGAACAAGAGAGGGAAACAAGTATTCTTTTAAATTGGATTATTTTGCTCACATATACCTCCCTGTCTCCTTAGCTGGAGACTTTGTCATCTTTTCAATTTAAAGAGTAACTTTTAAGAAATCATTTCCTAACTCTGTCATTCCATGGACAGAACATCTAAAACAATGTTCAACTTGAGCCAAAAAACCTGCTTGACAAAAGAATGGTCCTCACTACAAATAGAGCTGACAAAACGCAGAAAATTCGCTCAAGAATTTCATACCCCACTCAAGTAATTACAGTACATAGGACTGTTCCACGAACCAAATATGGGGGGGTGGGGGTGTCTCAAATCCTAATTTTTGTGGCGGCTGATCTGATGTTTTTAAAAATATTATTTGAAAGGCCAAGTTAAAGATTAAATCCCCCACATTAAGCCTCGGTGACTAACTTTTGGTCCTGTCTGGAATTTCAGATGGCAAAAGGTGAAGTCAACAGTCCGAGGCTGAGAACCAACACTGGCACTTCAGTAGGAAAGATTAAAGTCCAGTCCAGATATTTATCTAAAGGTTCAAAGATTCAGAGGATAAGGTTGTAAATCGAGGACTATCTACATGGTTGTTATGAGTTGATACATTTGATGATCCATGAACTCAACACGCTATTAACAGCTCCGTAAACCTCCAATTTAAGATTTTATACGCTGTCTAGAAATTGGCTCCCATCAAGTCTGAATTAGCTAAAATCTATATTTAAAATAAATATTTTAATAGAAAACCTGAGTCAGAAAAATACCGGTCACTGATTCTTTGAAACTGGGTTCACATGTTTAATGGCTGTTAGCTGAATTAGCTGAGGTTCCTACAATATGCAAAGTCAAACCCAAACTATGTAATTCTAGGTACAGCCTTTGAATTCAACGATCTGGCCACAAGCAAGATCCCGTCGTAATTTCCTCGGCGGCTTGGCCAAGGTGTAAACTTTCTGAACGGTAGCCAAAATAGGAAGACAATGAAAGAAAAAAGTGAATGTGCACACAGGGCTACTTAATGACATTCCATAAATTGGCATTACTTTTAAAATAAAGGTGGGCTGTCATTTTAATCTGGGAAATCAATGAGTAAGCTCTGAGGATCTTTTAAAAACAACTTTTCAAACATTTACAGTCACATATTTATATGGAACAAAATTATCCTTGCATATTTTCTTTGCTGCATCAATTCCGGTTTAGGTGCGATTACTCAGGATGTATTCATTGGTTTGAGGGTTTGATTTATAATTCATCTATAAGAGCTGTGGCAGATTACTATGGGATCGTCCTTGTCTTGTTGCAACAGGAATCCTACCAGGTAGGTTGCCAGGACTGAAAATGACTGGCCCAAAACCACCCAGTTATAGGTAGTCCTCAGCTTACAGCAGTTCATTTAGTGACCGTTCGAAGTTACAACAGGACTGAAAAAAGGTACTTATGACAGTTTTTCACACTTAACGCATCCCCATGGTTCTGTGATTCACCTTTGGATGTTTGACAACCGGTTCATATTTATGACAATTGCAGTGTCCCAGGGAATCAGGTCATCCCTTCTTGCAACCTTCCGACAAGGAAAGTCAATGGGGAAGCCAGATTCACTTAACAACCGTGTTACTAACTTAAAAACTGCAGTGGCTCACTTAACTGTGCCAAGAAAGGTTGTAAAATCACTTAACAAATGTCTTGCTTAGCAATGAAAATTTTGGGCTCAATTGAGGTCGTAAGTCGAGGACTATCCGTAGCGTGCATGTCATCAAGACTAGATCCAAACATTGTACTAATTTTGCTGAATTACAGACAGTTCAGCTGCCAGTTTGGCTGGGCCCTTGCAATTTGGCAAGGCTAAAAATTCTGCACTTGAAAATCCCGGAGCTGCATTGTGCAAATTACAAGAAATACTTTCCTTTCTTTTTTCCCCTTCTTCTTTGCCTACTTTGAGAGAGGAAATGCGCTCCGCCAACAGGCATAGATTCTTGGCAATCCCATATCCGTATTAAAGGGTTGTTCCATGAGCTTCCCTGGATGTGCTTCAAAGGATTCAGCCTAAATTGCTAGTAAATAAGGTCAGCCTGTCTCTTTCAGGCTGGAAGCGCGTTACGCACGGGTGCACCGAGAGCCAGGCATTCTGGTTTTGCCACGCAGAAGCCCTCTGCACATGCTTAGCAGAATTCAACCTGAGGAAGACAAGGGGAAAAAAGGGTGGGAGGGCTTATTTGCATGACTTTATTTATTTTTGTCACAACAATATACATAAGCATCACACAAAATGGTTATATAGTATATAAACATATATATGAGGAAGTATGAGGAAGTATAAGCATATATGTATAACAATAAAAAAACAACAGGACAGGAACGGTAGGCACGTTTGTGCTCTTATGCACGCCCCTTATAATTCCTCTTAGGAATGGGGTGAGGTCAATATTAGAAAGTTTTTGGTTAAAGCTTTTGGGAGTTTGAGAAGAGACCACAGAGTCAGGTAAAGTGTTCCAAGCACTGATAACTCTGTTACAGAAGTCATATTTTCTGCAATCTAGATTAAAGCGGTTGACATTAAGTTTAAATCTATTGGTTGCTCTTGTATTAGTGTAATTGAAGCTGAAGTAGTCTTTAACAGGATGATTCTATGAGTTAAACTTAGGTCTTGTCGAAGGCGATGGAGTTCTAAGTTTTCTAAAACTAGGATTTCAAGTCTGATGGGATAAGGTATTTTGTTGTTTTCAGAGGAGTGGAGAACTCTTCTTGTAAAATATTTCTGGACATGTTCAATTGTACTGATGTCAGAAATGTGGTATGGGTTCCAGACAGGCAAGCTGTATTCAAGGATTGGCCTAGCAAATGTTTTATATGCTCTGGTTAGTAGTGTGGTGTTTTTGGAAAAGAAGCTACGCAAGATTAGATTTACAACTCTTAGAGCCTTTTTTGCGATGCAGTGGGCTTTGGGACTTAGATCATTTGATATGAAAACTCCAAGGTCTTTAACAGGGTCGGGGTCATCTGTAAGGTAATGTCCATCAAGCATGTACTTAGTGTTTGGGTTCTTTTTTCCAATATGTAAGACTGAGCATTTGCTGGTTGAGATTTGACTTCAAGCGGCTTCTTTGAAAATAGAAATCCGGAGACAGGTAGGTGAGATTTAGTGACATTTGAGATCCCTTTCAATGCCAGCTGGGCCCAGCGCTTTTCTTTCTTTCTTTCGTCTTTTTCTCTTTCCTTTCTCTATCTCTCATCTCTCATCTACATACCTACTATAACCTTCCTTCCTTCCTTCCTTCCTCTATCCATCATCCCTCTCTCATCTATCTACATACCTACTACCTTCCTTCCTCCCTTCGTTTCTTTCTCTATCATCTAGCTGTCGTCTACATACCTACTTATCACCCTTCCCTCCTCTCCTTTCCCATCTCCTTTCTTCTTCCCTTCCCTTCCCTTAGTCTCAACTTACAACAGTTCATTTAGTGACCGTTCAAAATTACAACCGCCTCAGAGGGGAGGGGAGGGTGCTGAAAAAGTGATTTATGACCATTTCTCACACTTGGGACCATTGCAGTAGGGGTGGGTTGCTACCGGCTCGGTCGAACTGGTAGCGGCAGGAGGCTCCGCCCACCTGCCCGGATGTCTCTGCGCACGCGAAGCGTTGCACTTGCGCCCACGAGAAAACCACTATTTATTTATTTATTTATTTATTAATCATATTTATATACCGCCCTATCTCCCGAAGGACTCAGGGCGGTTTACAGGCACTTAAAAATACATAACACAAATACAATATAAAAACAATTAAAAAACTTATTCTAAAGCCCGTTATTAAAATATAAAAACAGAACCCAATTAGCGACGGGATTTGAATCTCACCCACCCACCCATTGGCCAAGTGACCAAAATCCAGACTCTTGGCAGCCGATTCCTATGTATGACCGTTATAAGTGTCATGGGTGGGTGGGTGTCACGCAATCTCCCTCTTTCTGCCTTCTGACAAGCAAAGAGAACTGGGAAGCCAGGTTTACTTCACTAACTTAACCCAGCAACAATTCAATTTATCGCTGCTGCAAGGAAAGTCCTAAAGTGGTGCAAAAAAGAAAGACATCTCGCTTAACGACATAAATATGGGGCTCTGTTTTGTGGTGGAAAGCCCAGGGCTGCCTGTATTATTATTTTTTTCCCCCTTAGTTGCAATTAGAAGCCCTGGATCACCTGGTGGCCTCCCATCCGCGCAGAAAGGGGGCGGGGTTTGTGCGTGTGTGTGTGAAGACGAGAAAGTCTCCCCTGAGGCGCCCGCCTTTGCCCCGCCCCGCCCCGCCCTTCCGAAGCTCGAGCCGCCTCAGTGTTTTCCCGCCTTTTTCCTGCGCAGGCGCCCTCGGGGGGAAAGGGGGCTTGTCCGCCGCGCGCGCGCGCGTGCGTGCGTGCGTGTGCGCAGGGAGGGGGGCGGCGCCCTCCCTCCCCTCCGAGGCGGCGCTCGGGCTCAGCCGTTAGTCTCTTGCCCCCCCCCTCTCGGCCGTTTGAGGGAGGGGAAGGAGGCGGGGAAGATTAACCCCCTCGTGCCCGCCCCGACGCTCCTTTCTCGTCTCGCTCTCTCTCCCCCCCTCCTCCTGCGACTGAGGCGGCGCTGAGGGGAGAGGGCGAGCGCGAGCCGGGGCCGGCCAGGCGCCCCGGTGCATTGTGGGACGGAGTGGGGGCAAGCCGGAGCGGCGCGGGGAGTCCCGTCGGCGGGCGGGAGAGCAGCCGAGACGCGGTAAGGAGAAGGCCGCGGGGGGGGGGGAGGGTGGAGAGAGAGAGGGAGGGAGGGAGGCGGGTGAGGAGGGAGGGGTGCTTAAAGGGGAACGCGCCCCCCAGGGTGGGGCGGGGGGAAGCGCGCGAGAAAAGGCCGGAGGGGGCGTGTGTGAGGAAAGCCCGGAGGGGCCCCTTAAAGAAGGCGCTCCTTTAAAAAAAAAATAAATCTTGCCCGCCCCCGGAGGGGAAGAGGTTAATCTTTCCGCCCGCCGACATCTTTCTTTTTTTTTTTTCCCTCACTCCCTCCGTCCCTCCCCGACGGGCGGGGGGAGCGGGAAGGCCTCGCGCGTGCGCACTGCGCCTGGAACGCCCGGAGCGCGAGCCTGGCCTGGCTTCGCGTCGGTCTTTCTCCGCCGCGGCCACGCCCCTCGGGGGGAGGAGCGAGGGTCGAAGCCCCGCCCCCTCTCAGCCGGGCCAGGAAGAAGGCGGCTGGGAGGTGGGTGTGATGGGAGGGAAGGAATGGGTTTCTGCCGCCCTCGGTTGGGCTCCAGGGCGGCTGGGCTTCCCGGTTCCCCGAAAGGCAGGCAAGGACTTCCACCCTGGCTTTTGCTTCGGAGCGTCTCCGGATCAAGCGGGTCCTGGGAACACGACTGGCTGGGCTGCTGCAATTGGGACTGACCAGAAGAACCCACCTTTGCCTGGTCTATAGAGAATCCCTATAGATCTTCCAGGTCCTGGTGGTCTCAAAGGTCTCCTGCTGGAGCAGGGGGTTGGACTAGATGACCTACAAGGTCCCTTCCGACTATTCTCTTCTATTTTCCGTTCTATTCTATTTTCTGTCCTATTCTTTTCTATTTCTATTCTATTTTGCTTTTCTTCCAAAAGGCAAATTGACTTTCTTGGGGGTGGGTTCTTGAAAATGTTCTCAGCCAAGAAGCTTCTTCAGTTCAGTTCCAGTTCAGTCAGTAGGGATGCCTATAGAGAGTCTCAATCATCCAGGTCATCGTTGTCCCAAAGGTGCGAATGAAGGCAAATGCAGGTGGTCCTCAACTTACAACAGTTTGTTTAGTGACCGTACAAAGATACAATGGCACTGAAAGAAGGGATTCGGGATCGTTTTTCACAGAACCATTACAGCATCCCCATGGTCACGTGATAGAAATTCAAACGCTTGGCAATTGACCCATATTTATGATGGTTGCAATGTCCCGGCGTCACGTGATCCCCCTTTGCAACCTTCCAGCAAGCAGTGGGGAAGCCAGCTTCACTTAACAACCATGCTACCAACAGCTGTAGTGATTTCACTTAACAACTGTGGCACGAAAGGGGCAAAATTCACTTAACAAATGTCTCACTTAGCAACAGAAATGTTGATTGGCTCAACTGTGATCGTACCTGTACTGGACTTTCTTGGTTCTTTTTTTTTCTTGAAAACACTTCGCTTCTAATCCAAGAAGCTTCTTCAGTTCTAAACTTTTGTTTTCAAAGAAAGACAAGCAAAGTCCAGTTGCCTTTTGTGGGGAAAAAGCACCTTTAAGACAACCATGACCTGGATGACTGAAAATCTCCATAGACATCCCAGTTGACTGAATTGAACTGAACTGAAAACATTTTCGAGGAAAAAGAAACAAGAAAATCCTGTTGCCTTTTGGAAAAAAAGCACCTTTGGGGCCTGGGTTGCTGGGTTCCTCTAGTGTACCGTACATTTTAGCCAAAAGTATTATATAAACTCAGCGCTCGTGTCTCCACCCATCATTTGGCTGGAAAAACTCTTTCTGTTTAACTTCATGGCTTTTCTGAAGAGCCAGAATGACACGCTTGGGATTCTGTAGCCATCTCTCCAAAATTTTGTACCATTCCTGATATGTGTGTGTAATATTGCACATGTATAATGCCTAGAAGCTCCATTGATCTCAAAAGCCTATAAGGAAGGTCATGAAGAGCTTGGTTATCTGGAGTGTTTGTAAAAGGAATGGTGGTGCCTCATTTGGAAAGAGAAGAAAATGGTTAAAATATTTCTCCTGTTTATTAGTCTTGAGATGTTTAAAACTTCAGCTGTACCATGGCATGATCCAGTTGAATGTAAACTTTTATGTAATTTTCTTTTCAATTTAACTGACCTCTTAAAATGTATTAAGCTCTGACTTTGTTTTAAAGTATCACTTTCTTCATTGAAGTATTTCAGTTGAGTTTCTTTACCAATTTATCTGGTGCAACTCAGTAACATTTTCTCCTAAACATTTTTGTGATTGTGATTTCAAGTATTTTACAACTCTGACATTTACTGGAAGGAGTTTTAATTAAATTTAATTAAAGTATGTGATTACTAAATTCACAAGTATTGGGAGATTATTTTGATGTTCAACTAATCACTTAATTATACAAATACCTATTTATGTGAACTACTTTAGCAAACCAGAAAGTAACAATCTTGTGTTTTCTGTAAACTAGAAAAATGTTTTCCCCCCTCTGATTATGGAATGAAACAAATTGTTCATGTAAGCAGTTATTGACACAAAATAGTAACTCACTGATTGCCAGAACTAATCTGCAGTGTAATGTTCATTCAGACTTTTAATTTGCAATAATAGAGTTACATCTATTTATATATTTGACCGGGTACCACAACTGAGTAGTGCTTCTGCTAGGCCAGAGTTTGTGGTGCTCTGGAACAGTTTTATCTAGAGGAGACATCAATAGCATTATTGACACAGGCTCCAGTTAGATAGCATTTGTGGCACTGCCTGAAACAGTCAGACTCGGCCGTTAATGTTCATGGTTTTCCCTGGGTATTCACTGTTCCTCTGGTTCTCCAAACTCACATACAAAGGATCTTTTCCCAATCATAAGCATAATAGCAAAGTGTATTCATTGGGGACTCAATGTTTGGGTGATAGTGGTTTCTAATTGATGAATGGGGATTAATTATTTCAAATATTTTACTACAACTCACTACATTAAAGAGAATTGTTAAGCACTCAGACCTAACAGTGATTGAATAAACAGTATCCAGAAGCAGTACACATTTATTTTATCCACACACCGGCGGAGTTCACAACATAGAACATCAAATTTAAGGAGGGGGGGAATCTGCAGCATTGTGTGGTCTCCAAACTACCTCTAAAATATGCAGGATGAAAATATTTTCATTTTTTGGTGTTTGGTGAATGATCTGTCAACTATGTTTGTAGCTGATTAGATCACGTTCCTCCACTTTTTAATAACTATTTAGGAAAAGAAGGGGAAGCCAACATTTGCCTCCCCATTTCTCCTTTTGAATAACAGAATTGGTTAGCCAGCAAAGCAGATAAAATGACGATCTAACAAATATCAAACTAAAGAGGCAGTTAGCATATTCACTGTCACTAAGAATGTGGCAAGAAAAGTTTATTTGCTGCCCCCATTTGATGTACAGTTGAAGTTTTCCAAATTGTTTATTGCTGGCCCATTGGGTAAACATTCCAGTTTTGAAAACCTGTTTGGCCTCTTACCATTACAGAATATTTTACAAAATTGTTCATATCCAGTGCCCTAGTTTCAAGTAATAAGAAATGGATATAGGCACTATATTGTTTGATATCAAGGTCTAGAATCATCTGGTAGCTGTCATTTTTCAGATACTTTTGAAGAATATTGATTCTCCGGCATTCATTCCAAATTGGATCCATTCTAGCTTGTCTTGTCTGAATTTAGGGTAGAAAATTAATTGAGTCCTATTGATAGATGGCATAGATCCCAAATTGATATGATTGGCATCCTTCAGGGCATTCTTTATTTCACTTAAACTGCTGGAATAAATACAAATTACAATAATTTATATTGTATTTGTACATTGTACAAAATATTTATAATTCCAAGTATGGTGAAAAGATGACTGAAATTCTGGGATATATGTAAGGTAAACAAATTGAAACTTTCTTTGGGCAAGACCCAAATGTTATTGATGGGGCATTTTCAGTGTGAATGGAAAAGAGGATATGATAGATGTGGCCCTTATCATGGAGACAAAATGTTACCAGGAATTTTTTAAACAAGCAAACAAAAGCAACATATGGATGATTCCTCAACTGCAGGTGTGAATTAAATATAAGATTTGCCAAGTTTTGAACCTTTGATTGTTTAGCTTTAAGCTGCTTTTGTTTTTATGTTTTAACAAACAAATTTCATAAGGCTTCTGAATTATTCTGATATGACCATCAATAATTTATTTGTCTCTGACTTCATTGCTCTTTTCCCTGTCAACCCCTGATAATTCCACATTCATGCACTAAGTTCAGTTGAATTGATGTCTTGGTCTATATTTGGAGTGGTCTCAACAATTCATCTCAACCATCACAGTTTGGCAGGGATTAACATCTACAAAATGCATACAGGCTAACTGAAAAGAAAAATGTCTACTGCTTGAACAGGCATTGCATTTTGGTCTTCATAAGGAATTTCAAAGAGTTTATATGGCCCTTTATTTCTAAATTATCTGTAGTGCACTACAAATGCAAAGATTAAGAACAAAAATCAGTTTGTAATTACATATAATAAGATCAGAGTTGTTTCATTGGTGATTTAACTCCACTAGATTGTCACTGTACAATTTAGCAGACAAAATGAAATCTAATAGGCTGTTTCAGAAAGAATTTTGATGTATTTTCCATACAAAAACAGTTGGGAGATCACATTTTTATATAGAATATGCGACTGTCATAAAAGACAACTTTAATGCTGTATGTTTGTATTTTTTTAAAAACCTAGGATAACAGCCCAACCTATTTCATAAAGAAGAAGAAAATCTGCCGTTACTAACAGTGTGAGAATCATGTCTGTTCGAGAGTCCTTTAATCCAGAAAGTTACGAACTTGACAAAAGTTTTCGGCTAACCCGATTCACGGAACTTAAAGGCACTGGCTGTAAAGTGCCTCAGGACATTTTGCAGAAATTGCTCGAATCTTTACAAGAAAATCATTTCCAGGAAGATGAACAGTTTTTGGGGGCTGTTATGCCAAGATTGGGTAAGAACCTTTTACTGATTATAATTATTTCTTGGGTCTCTGATGCACGTTATTGAAGAGTGGAACGTAAGAGATTCGACTCTCTGTGTTCCACTCTTTTAAAAAATCTTCTGCCTAAAATCATAAGGGAACATTGGCAGTCAGTATCAGCAAAACTGCTCTAGGATTACTGGTCTGGCTCAGTCCTAAAGAAGCTTTAGTTATCCCTCAAGTAGTGATAAGAAAACTTGGATTCTATAACATTTTAAAAACCTTTTGACTTTTTTTTTTATAACCAAAAGCTTTTATTTGTCAGATTAATGTATGGAAATGCTGTTAGCATAAATCTTTTTATCTTTATGGGTGTCTTCTTTTATTTTTAATTTTAATATCGGAATCTTTTCTTTTTATTTTATCCTGCTAATGGTGAATTTAGTTCAAGTTAATTATTCTGTTTTTCTGATTTTGATGTATGTGGCTTAGACACTCACAAATGAAAAATCAAACAATATTAAAAACCAAAGCCATCTATTGTCTATTAATTCAACATTCCAGATATAGATAGTTCTCAACCTACAACCATTCATTCAGCAATTGTTCAAAGTTATGACAATCCTGAAAAAATAGACTTGTAACCCATGGCCAAAATTATGTCTTTAGCAATACCCTATGGTCATATGATCAAAATTCAGGCACTAGAAGATGGATTCTATCTGAAAGCTAAGGCAAAACTCATCTACCTATCTATTTTATTTTTCTAACTATCTTATTTTCCTTCAAAGAAGCAGTGTTGGTGGAGGTTCTGATGTTTTGATTAATTTCAAAACATGCTTTATATTGCTTTTTAGAGTATGGAAAATAGAACAGGTTTGCATGACAAATCTGTGTCTTAAATTTATCATGCAAAGAGGAAATTCTCACTGGTATGATATAGAGATATAGTCGTGTAGCTGTCAGGTAATTTGACATGTATTTTGTATGGCTGTTGCTGCAGGAGGAAAAATCGAAAGCTCTTAAAAGAACATTTGTATGAATAGATTTATTTACATGTAGTCCCTGACTTAACAACAGTTCATTTAGTGACCGTTCAAAGTGGCATTGAAAAAAAGTGACTTCTGACCATTTTTCACACTTACAACCATTGCAGCATCCTGGTGGTCATGTGATTTACATTCAGATGCTTGACAACTGGCTCATATTTATGACGGTCGCAGTGTCCCGGGGTCCTGTATGATCCCCTTTTGCAAGGAAAGTCAGTGGGGAAGCCCGATTCACTTAACAACCATATTACTAATTGAACAACTGCAGGGATTCACTTAACAAATGTGGCAAGAAAGGTCATAAAACAGAGCAAAAATCACTTAACAAATTTCTCCCTTTGCAACATAAATTTTGGGCTCAATTGTGGATGTAAGTCAAGGACAGCCTGTATAATCATTATGTAGCCAAGTGCATGTTACACTTTTTCTCAGGAAGACAATGATGAAGAATGTGGCAGCATCAATGAGAAAAGAAACACTGAACTATCGTTCAGGGCTTTCAGAGTCACACACAGGATATGCACAGTTTGGATTACCTTGTCTGCTAGGAATATGTAGAAGTAGAAAGGCAATTACAAGAACAGGCCAATAATCTGAAAAATAAAGCGAGTTACTTTTATTACAGGGATTGGCATGGATACTTGCGTTATTCCTTTGAGACACGGAGGTCTCTCTTTGGTCCAGACAACAGACTACATTTATCCCATTGTGGACGACCCTTATATGATGGTAAGATGCCGTAAAATGTTGCTCATTTTTGTCAAATAAAAACTCTGGAGGAATTCACCTGGCTTCGGTTTAGTCTTTCTCAGTTTTGTCCATAACTACCAGGCCTTTGAAGAAATTCCTTTCTTTTTCCCAGCTGGGGACTGATCTTGGGTTGAGCATTTAAATAATTTCTACTCTTAACTAAATAAATGCTGGCCTTATACAGTGGTACCTTGGTACTCAACTCCTTTGAAATTCATCAAATTTGGTACTCAACGCAATTTGTCCCACTATTCATTGGTACGCAACGCACAAGCTAGAACTTGTTGCTGTCAGCTGCCTTGTGAATCTCACTATGGTACATTACTCCTTATGGGAAAAATTTGTTTGGTACTCAGCATTGTTGGTATTCATCGTACCTCCTGGAACCAGTTAATGATGAGTACCGAGGTACCACTGTGTAAGGAATTCAGTAATATTCTACTGCATTCATCTAAACTCAGAGCAAAAGGTTTTAACAACTAAAAAATAAAAATGTATTAGTTTACCCAATGGAAAATAACATACAGAGAATTTCTGTTTGGTGCTTAACTTCTCTCTCTTATTGACTATCCCAAATCACTCTGTTGATGCCAAAATTTGGGGGCATCTGATCTGTGACAAGGCCGGTGAAGCATAGGACTGGGCAAAATGTTCAGCGGATGTTCTGCAGTGGATATTAGTGTCGACCACTTGCGTTTCTGGTGGTGTCCCCTAGACAGCTGCTTTGCTGTGCCAGGAGAGGAACTTACACACTGTCTGAGAAAGCCTTTGAAGCAACCATTCTGAGATTTCTGAGAGACGGAGCTGGCAAAGCGATTTAGATAATGTTTGTCCCCATGCATTTAAATACTTTGCACATTCCTGTGATGTGTTTTTTTTTTCTTTAAAACAAATCATTTTTTACATATGTTGCTTTTTAAGGTTTGCTGGTTTTTTTGTGGGTTCTAACTAAGATTGCTTTAATGGTCAAAACTGTTTTGCATCCCAATAAGTAAATAAATTGGTGCATTGCTTAGTCTGCTCAGTATACAACAAGAGCTAAATGCAACAGCAACAGCAATTCTGTTCATTTCTTTCATTAATTATAGTTGCTTCTTCCATCTGCCACCTCAAATTTCAGTTGGTAGATTTTTTGGTCTTGCCCAGTCTCTTTTTAAGGTTAGCTTGGGAAGCAGGTTAAGCATTAAAATAGCCATTCAATAACAATTGTTTATGTTGCTTTTTCCAGGGACGCATCGCATGTGCCAATGTCCTTAGTGATCTTTATGCCATGGGAGTCACCGAATGTGACAATATGTTAATGCTTCTTGGTATCAGTAATAAAATGACAGACAGGGTAAGTTTCTTTAAGTGTGATGATAAATACTAATACGTTATTCTGTGTACCTATAAATTAACATTAATCTGCACAATACAAGTAAATGGTATTTCAAGCATCTATAATCCTGAATCTGCCAATTGTCCACCTCTGTTCTTTCGATTATTAGTTGCTCTTGCTTATATTACCGTCCTTGAAAATTCTAAAAATTATGCTTGACTAGGCAATTGATTTTTCCTACTTGGGTTTTGTTTTGTTTTGTTATTTTTCTCTGAAGGAAAGGGATAAAATCATGCCTCTAATTATCCAAGGATTTAAAGATGCCGCAGAAGAGGCAGGAACATCAGTGACTGGTGGTCAAACAGTATTAAACCCTTGGATTGTTTTAGGAGGAGTGGCCACAACTGTCTGTCAGCCTAATGAGTTTATAATGTAAGTTGGAGCATTTTATGCCAAGGAAAAGGTCCTGAAAGTATTAAAAGAGGTAGCTACTTCTAAAATTCTGAATTGTTTTCTCTTATGTGTTGTTGACTTTGAAGAAATTAAATGCTTGCCTTTGGTTCTGGACTGGGGAGATGAATAACTGCATGTTTTTCTGGTGAAGCTTTGCAAATTGATTAAGAGCGTTCATCTTGCAAAGACACAGTTGATTTAATCGTGACTTGTTTAAAAAGTGAACCCTTGATCAGGCTCACTCAGGATGCCAATCAGTCAGCTATGATTTGCAGTATTCAGTGTTTGGATTAAAATAATGCGGTAAATAAAACAAAAGGAAAAATCATATTGCAGTTTCAGTGATAACTTTAGAACTCATTGTGAGAGCAGTTCTACAATATACCGTGGTTATATTGAGTTTCTATGTGTTCACTGATGAGAACCATAGAGGTAGCTGGTCTATTTCATCCAAATTGGAAAAACAATGTGACTGTAAATCATTTCATGATTCCAGCAGTTAAAAATCTGAGCGCTGAAAATCTGTCTTATTTTCAGTGTCTAAAATAAAGGCAACAAAATCTTACCCAGACAGTCTGTTTTTATAGAGGCAGCAGACACTGAAACTAGTAACAATTTCCTTTTAGGGCAAAATTGTCATATTAGCATTCAATGTGCCTCAGATAAAAATCTACCAATAATCTTCATTACATATTTATAAGCCTTGATGATTATCTAAGGATACATGAAAAATGATAACTTGCGGTAACTAAATGAGTGCCTTTTTTGGTTATATTAATTCTAAATAAGATCTCTGGATAATATTAAATAAACCTGTGGAACAATTACTGAAAAATAATGATGGCATATGTGCTTTTTAATGATATATGTTCATTACTTCTAGGCCAGATAATGCAGTCCCGGGTGATGTGCTGGTGTTAACCAAACCATTGGGAACACAAGTAGCTGTAGCTGTCCATCAGTGGTTAGACATCGTAAGTAAATCACTTTAAATATAAATCCAACAAAGGAGTAGCCCCTATCTGTGACTAAGCTATGCCAAACTTTGATCAAAGTAGGCTAAATGTAATTTATTTCATACCAACCTGTTCTGTTGGTTTATATTATTTTCATATATACATTAAATATCTGGAGATAACCTTGGAATATGGTTTTATATATGTATGGAAAGTTGTCGTTGTAAAAACAAATTTCTGGATGTACATTGACTATGTAGAAATCTGTTTCAGAAAAAAATACTTTTTATTGTACTTGAAGCAAAATTTATTGAAGAAGAGGAAGTGTAGAAAAGCAATAAGATAACCCTGTTTTTCAAGTTTGCCCTTAGAAATTTGTTGTGTAACTGGAAATAAAATACATTCTAAAACTCTGTTTTAGATGCTACTAATTCTCTTTGGTCCTCATCCAGCAAACAGAAAAAGCAGTTAACCAGAATCGGTTTATAAACAAAAGATTGTGGCCGTTCAGATAGTGAAAATCAAAATGCAACAGGAAGTGCTTCAAAGGATTTCTTCAAGTTGGGAGAATTGGCACTTAATGTTGTTCAAATATTAACTGCACGTGTAGATTGTTGAGCTTGAATTGGTGTGCAACCAAGAAAGAAATATTGAGTATTCAGTAAAAAGATCATGCTAGCATGCTGCTAATAACCAATTTTGTTGTATATATGATGTATGATGACAGTAAAGGCTATAAGTGTCCAATCCCATCCTAAGATTATCAGGAAAGGATCAGAAGTAACTGTATATAAAAAAAACCTAAAATACCACAATATAGCTGTACGTAGCCTTTCTCTTTCCTTCTGTGCCTTAGCCAGAAAAATGGAATAAAATCAAGTTGGTCGTGACACAAGAAGACGTGGAACTTGCCTATCAAGAGGCAATGATGAATATGGCAAGACTCAACAGAACAGGTAAGGGAATGGGTGGCCAGTTCGTTTCCGTCAGTGACCAGGAAAAAACAGGGTTTACAGGGGTGCAGTTCTATTTAGATTGCTAGAAAGTCATATGATGAAAATGGCTCTCTGGAATGTTGTACAGATAGTCCTCGACTTACCACAGTTCACTTAGTGACCGTTCAAAGTTAAAACAGCACTGGGGGAAAAAGTCATTTTTCACACTTATGACTGTTGAAGCCTCCCTGCAGTCATGTGATCAAAACTCAGATGCTTGGCCACTGACTCACATTTACGACTGTCGCAGTGTCCCTGGGTCATGTGATCCCCTTTGGCGACCTTCTGATAAGCAAAGTCAACGGGGAAGCCAGATTCACTAAACAACCGGGTGACTCACTTAACAAATGCAGTGATTCGGTTCCCAGTGGTGGCAGGAAAGGTCGTAAAACGGAGCAGAACTCACTTAACAAATATTTCACTTACCAAAAGAAATGTTGGCCTCAGTTGTGGTCATAAGTCCAGGACCACCTGTATTACGTATGTTTCTAGCTATAGAAGAAAGACACGTTGATGCAATGGTAAAGGCCTCAGGACTAGAAACCTGGAGGATATGAGTTCCAGTCCTGCCTTCATGCTGTCGGATGTCTTAAGGCATGCCACTTTCTTTCAACTTCGGAAGAAGCAGGGCAAGCCACTTCTAAACAGGTTGCCAAGAAAAATGTGTGGCTTGGTTCAGGCGGTCACTCAATCATTCGGTCTCTCTGTCTCCCCTATCCCTCGTCTCACACACACACACAGACTTTTTTCTCATATTATCTGTTACTGTAGATACATACCAGACATGGTTGTAATTTTTTCCAAAGAAGAAAATGCAACCATTCATGTTGCGATTGGAAATAAACGTTTGGAAAGAAAAAAAATGATTTCTACAATGCATTTTCAGAAAATTTAAGGCTGTCCCACTCTTAACAGCAATTGGGAATATTTTTTTTAATCTATAAATCTTCTGAGACAGGACGATATTTCCAAACGATTTTGCCAAAAGGAGATCAGGAATAGATCGTCCATATGCGGGAATGTATGGGGTTTTTTTTCCTCCTGAAGAAGTTTTATTCTAGTTAACTTTAACAGACAGATTAACAGACAGTTGGAAGGGACCTTGTAGGTCATCTAGTCCAGCACACACACACACATGGCCCAAGTAGGAGACCCTACACCATTTCTTCAACTTTATTTGAAGGGAGCTTGAAATGTAAACTCTGATCTAATACTCAGAGGTAGGCTGAATTCTGAAGTTGCTTAACCATTTTCCTCTCTTTCTCTCCTCTCAAGCTGCAGGGCTCATGCATACGTTCAATGCTCATGCAGCCACGGACATCACCGGCTTTGGAATCCTGGGACACGCACAAAATCTAGCAAAGCAGCAACGCAACGAAGTGTCCTTCGTTATCCACAACCTCCCTGTTCTTGCCAAAATGGCTGCAGTTAGCAAAGCTTGTGGGAATATGTTTGGTCTCATGCATGGGACTTGTCCAGAAACATCAGGTAATATACATACATACATACATACATACATACATATATACATACATATGTAGGTCTTTGGTTATTCGGGTTTTCTCCTGCGTAAAATTAGAAGTGTCTTGGCGACGTTTCGACCAAGCAGACTGACACCTACCATGAAGATGTAGCACGACCATGAACACGAAGCCAAACAACAGCAATGCAGTTCACCAGCTCAAATCTCCCTGCAACTCAGACTAATCTGAGTACAACCAAGCCCCCACCCAAACAGGACACACCCCCAGCCAATCAGAGCACAAAAAAAACCCCATGCAATCAGAACACAGCCAAGCTCCCACCCAATCAGTTCAAACCCCCATTAGTAGTTAAAAGGAAGAAACAGCTGCGATCACACATTGCTCCTAGAAGCATGAAGCTGAAGCCTGAAGATGACGAATGAGACTTTGTCGAAACGTCGCCAAGACACTTCTAATTTTACGCGGGAGAAAACCCGAATAACCAAAGACCTACATATAACCTCCCGTGAAAACCTCAGAAAAATACATACATATATACATACATACATACATGCATGCATACATACATACATACATATATATATATATATATATATATATACACACACACACTTAATTTTTCAATCTATTTCTTTCCCTCTTTTCCGCTACCTTAGCAACTTTAAGATGGGTGAACTTCAACTCCCAGAATTCCCCAGCATGGTCTAATAACAATGTCTGCAACACTGGCCCTTATTCTCTCTCCAATAGGAATCCACTCTTCTCTGGAGAAGAATATGAATTGGCTATCTCATCTTCCACAATAGGAAATTTGATCTATCTCCTCATTAGATGCAGACCCCGGGGAGATACCACTGTCTGAAAACATGTCTGCCTGGAATAGATAGCGCCCCCGTAGCCATTCCCTTCACGCTGAAATCCAGCAGTCCTATCAGCCGCTCCAAGATTTGGTCTTCAGAATCCCCGGCCATGCCAATTCTCATAATGGTGCTTGTAGCTTCCTAAATAGGGTCAGAGATGAAAGGAAGGAAACGTCTAGGCAGCCAACAAAGAAAAAACGCTCCTCATTCTGTTACCATGTAGGTTTTGTTCCTTTGGCATATTGGTTCAGTAGCTAGAGCAGAGCCCAATCTATCTATGCATCTAAAATAGAGAAGCATTAACGAAATGTGAACATGACTTCTAGGCCATCTGTTTGGTGATAAAAGATCTTTTAAAATATCCAGGTTTTCTTTGCAAAAGCTCCTTAGTAACAGGCACAATTGATAGTGTGAATGACATAAAAATAAATACATAGAAACGGACCCTAGAATACCAGTGACATGTCAGAGCTTCCACCAATGCCTCTTTTAGGTATAGTTCAACCTGTGATTCTTACCAACTAGAATAATATTGGTGCTTCCTTATCAAAGTTCTAGCAATTTTGTTCCTGACCATTCCTGTTTATTCCAGTGCTAGAATTTAAACTTTTTTATTGATTGATTGATCGATCAAATTTATATAGTGAAGCTGATTTATTGTTCTGCAATACATGAAAAATACATAAAAATCCCTTTCAGATCAACTGAATTTTCATAATGGAAGATATTATCTTTGATGTCCTGTTACAAATAGAATACTTACGAAAGAAAATGTGTGCAACACATTATTACTCCAGGATGCCTGTGCCACATACTGGTCATTGTGCTGCTAAAAAAAATGGTTCCTTAGAGATTCTTATAAATGGTCAGTGGATGGCGCTGTTTCTCCAGATAACCCCAAACAACTGGACTGTATCTTGGAAACCTGTGCTAAAAAAAATCTGCGTTTGACAGATGTGGATTTGGCTATATACACATCAGAAGCAATATTGTGCAAGTCAGAAATTCTGCCACGCAAAACAAATTCCTAATTACTGCTTTTTTCCCCCACACTGTGTGTTAACATCGCTTTGCATTTAAAGCTATAATAGCAGATTGTCCACACTTCAGAATGATCAATGATGATAGTTTACGTTCCTTTGAATTTGAGGGCTTACTGGATGAATAGGCATTGCCATTAAATGTTTAAATTATAAATTTAAATTGTATTAATTTATATGAGGAATTGGTATTAAAATATGCCATTGGCATTGTTTCTACCCACTTTCCTGATGGGGTTTGGATTCCGTACCATTCAATTTAGTGGCTTTGCTCAAGATTTTCTCCAATTTGTCACTGTCCTTTTCAAACTGTTAAACACAACAACTTAGAACCCAATTTAGAATTGCAAACAGGGTTTGATCAGGGAGAAGTAGAATGGAATAATTGTACTGTAAATGATTTGGACTTCACATTGTATTAATCCATCCCAAGACAGCATTTGCCTTTTTACCAGCTACTTTGACCTAGTGGCTCACTTCACATTTTTCCCTGTCCACTTCCATCCTATTCTTTTTCATCCCACTGCTAAAGGCCTGTCTAGATTATTTTTTGTTAATCTCCTGCCAAATATCAGCCATTTCTCCCAGTCATCTGCAGACCTGATCCAAGTCACTAATAGAAAAAGTTTGGGAATCGCACTAAGCCCTGCGGCATTCCGTTCAGAATTTCTCTCTAAAGTTGAAGTGAAAGCCATTAAAGAGCCTTCTTGAATCTGGCTGCTTCATCTGTGGACCCCATCTGAAAGCAGAGAAAAGAATAGGGATAGGATAGGATAGGATAGGATAGGATAGGATAGGATAGGATAGGATAGGATAGTAAAATTGTCACTTTGAATGTACACTAATCAGCATACATTAAAATGAAATTTCTTCTTTTGTATTGAAAAAGTTTTATAACAAACAAGTTTTTTTAAAGAAATTCTCCCCTCCCCCCCTCCCCCCCAGAGACTTCCCAGAGCAAAATACAGGGTATAACATCTAACAAACATACGCTAAAATACTACAAAAACCATACCCCATAATCCCTTCTCCCCCATTGATCCCTTAACTCCCCATTCCCCTTTTAAACTAATACCCAAATACAATACAATCCCTACCATCATTCATATGCTATTTGATACGTTTTGGTCTGATACTTATTTTGAATATAATCAATCCATTTTCTCCATTCCACTATGTATCGTTCTTGTGAGTAGTCTTTCAAATACGCAGAAATTTTTGCCATTTTTGCTAAGTTTGAAACTTTTAAGTGTTTCTTAAAAGTTCTTCAATTGTAGGCAGTTCTTCTTTCTTCCAATGTTGCGCCACCAAAAGTCTCGCTGCTGATATTAAGTTCAATATCAATTTAGTCTCTATTACTGTACAATCTGTGATTATGCCTAGTAAAAACAGCTGTGGTGTAAACTTTATCTTCTTTTTCAAAATGTTCTGCATAATCCACCATATTTTAATCCAAAAACGATTTAATTTTTTTACAAGTCCAACATATATGATAATAAGTAGCATCTTCACAATCACATCTCCAACATTTGGGTTGCACATTCGGATACATATATGCCAACTTCTTAGGATCTAAATGCCATCTATAAAACATTTTATAAAAATTTTCTCTTAAATTTTGTGCTTAAGTAAATTTAACATTCCTAACCCAGATTTTCTCCCACGTTTCCAACATTATAGGTTGTTGAATATTTTGTGCCCATTTTATCATACAATCTTTAATTAATTCCGTTTCTGAATCTATTTCTATCAAAGCATTGTATAACCTTTTAATATGCATTTGACTTTGATCTCTAATTTGTTTTACCAAATTTTCCTCAATTAGCTCAATACCACTTTTCTGGTCCGCACTCCATATAGATTGCAATTGTCCATACTGAAACCATGTGCATTAAAATGAAATTTCATTGCATTTATTGCATTCTCAAAGGGTCACCACTTCCAATATACGCTACATAAACATGACTAAATAAATTAAAATAAATTTATTTATTTATTTATTTATTTAATCAAATTTGTATACCGTCCTATCTCCTGGAGGACTCAGGGCGGTTTACAGGCCAATAAAATACAAATATCAAACAAAGTAAAAACTGATTAAAAAACTTATTAAATAGGCCATATACCCCATATATTATATGACACAGAGAGACCACATAGTTCGGATGTATACGTGGTACACGGCAAGAAAAACAACTCTTGTGCGTTTACCAGAGGGATGGCCTAGGGCAGTGGTGGCTTTTTGCCGTCGCGTGCCAAAAGCGGGGGAGTGCAGGGGGTTGCGCATGCCCACACGCATAATTCAATGCGCCCCGCCCCGTCCTACCCTGTGCATGCGCACACCTCCTGCGCTCCCCCCGCTTTTGGCACGCAGTGGTACAGTGGGCCCGGTAGGCCCTTTTTTTCCCCATCCCCAGGCTCCAGAGGCTTTTTTTGAGCCCGGGGAGGGCGAAAACCGCCTTCCCCACGCCGAGGCCCTCCGGAGGCTGGAAATGGGCTGTTTGCCAACTTACGGTGGCAAAGAGCTGAGCTGTGGCAACGTTTGCGTGCCCACTGATATGCCTCCGCATGCCACCTGTGGCACGCATGCCATAGGCTCGCCATCACAGGTCTAGGGAGTGAAGCTGTTGCAGAATCTGGTCATCCTGCTAGGAATACCATCACAATTGGTGCAAAGTTTAATCAATAGATAACCGTTAAAAATCCGAGCAAGCCTGGCAGCAACTTTGATTTGACCTTTGAACGAGAGCTAACACCCTCCCTTCTCCTTTTGCAGGAGGCCTCCTTATCTGTTTACCCCGGGAACAAGCAGCCCGTTTCTGCGCTGAGATCAAGTCTCCAAAATACGGCGAAGGTCACCAAGCATGGATTATTGGGATTGTAGAAAAGGGAAACCGCACTGCCAGGATTATAGACAAACCTCGAATCATCGAAGTCGCACCCCAAGTAGCCACGCAGAACGTAAACCCCACGCCCGGGGCAGCTTCTTAATCCTAGAAGAAATAGTTCTCTCTCTCTCTTTTTTTTTTTTGGTTTTGTTTTGTTTTTGTTTGTTTCATTTTTAAAAAAAACAAAAAATAGATCTATTTCCTTTATCATCTTACAGCCTAAAGAACTGTGTATAAAAAAAAAAGAGAAGAAACACATTGTGTCTGCAAATCTGGTGGCCTTAGGTTGGTTGGAGCGAGTGAATTTAACTCCCTTGCCTTTTTTCCCCTCTTTTTTTCCTCTCCCCTCCCTTTTCCTGTTACATGAACTGAAGATGCTCCTATCTCGAGGCAGCTTCTGAGTTGAGAATGATATTGTTATCCAATACGGTTGATTCATTTTGAATCTTTAGACACTGATCTCTCGCCGCACGGGCTCTTTTCTTAAAAGGTGCTTTCACGTAGCGTCCGGCATTGCCCACCGTGGCATCAAATGCAATTTGTGTCCTTTTTTTTTTAAATAAATATTTTAATTTTTTTTTTTTGAGGCTATATGTATATTTATCACTAGCTCTAATTTTGGATGCCTTGAATGAAATTCCAAAAGGCAATAAAATTTTGATGCACAAGGAACTGAACCCGGAAGCAAAGAGGGTTGTATGTCTACCTACGTTCCGTCTTTTCATTTATACGATTTAGTCGTCTTCTCCGTGAAAATCTACGGCCTCGGACTTAGCATGGTAGTACAGTCTGTTAACGGAAACACACAAGTGCTGCCTTCTACAGAGAGCACGTCAGAGTGTGAAGGAAGGAGTAATTTTGTTAGCTCAGACAATGTTTACTTTGTATTACCAATAATCATTTCCTTTTTATCGATGGTATAAACGACATGTCAGTTTTCAGCGGGATGGGGTGTGCTGAGAAGCAGCAGAAATATTGCCAACTGAAGGGGAGGGTATTCTATAATCATTTACAATTCACTATATAATTACACAATTAATTTTAAAAATATAACCAATTTTTTTTTAAAAAAAACCCTGTTCTGTGGATGGTAGTGTTTAATACATTTTATATTTTGTATAGTGATTATATTTTTTTGCTTTTCTTAAAACCGGCTGTCTAGTATGATGCTTAGTATTTTTGTTCGGCCTACATTCTTGTGCACGCTTTTGTGATGTGTTTAAAAGCTACGTTGCCAACTTTGCAGCCTGAACTTAAGCTTATTATTTGAATAAATATTTAATTTTTTTATTGCTCTTGTGCAAGTGGATGACTTTTTAACTTGTATGCCTAAACTCTACTGGGAAGTGAGAACAAAGTGTTTAAATCAGGTTGCTACCTTTAAATTAATTGCCACAAGTTTTTAAAAGGGTTTGTTTTTTCATCTAAAGCTATATAGTATTTAATTCCCAGTATCATAATGTAAAATGTGACTATTCAAACATCATGATAGGTCATATGAATACCTCTTCCTGCTAACAGTTGCACATATACAGTAAATGTTTCTGATTCCGGAAGCGTTTACTGAAAACCTGTATTTTAATCTGGTTGGCTTTTATGTATAAAAATGTTTTTAAAAAAGAGATTGTAACAGGCAGCTTTGCAATAAGAACCTCTTCTTATGCTTATAGTTTTTAGAGAATGAATGAACCTGAAATAGAGAAGTTATTCTGAAAGATCTCATACATGCAACAGCTCTTTTTGAGTGAAGATACTTGTGTTCTTTGGTGGTTGGATTTTACCTTTTTTTATTTTTTTGTACACAATAATTTGGTATTACACTCTTGCACATTGTGAACTTGTCCTTAAATTGTGATTATATAATTTTAAAACACAAAAATTTTACATGTGAGGTTGTGTGCCATATTGCGAGAAATGGCAGCAATATATATATGGAAGTTCATATGTATTTCAGTTCCTATTCTGTATTTCTCCACTTGAGAATACATAATTATTGAAACTCGTACTACTCCTATATATAGGAAATCAATGCAAATAAGAGCAAATATTTGCAGCTCAGGGTTGAATTGGCCGGGGAGTGGGGGCACCTTGGTGTTGTTTAAGCTTCAACTGTTTTCTTGCAGATGTTTCATTACCCAACTAGGTAACATCAGAGCTAGAATGGAGTGGGGTTTGCTCTCTTTAGATAGATAGATAGATAGATAGATAGATAGATAGATAGATAGATAGATAGATAGATAGATAGATAGATAGATAGATAGATAGATAGATAGATCTTTTTATATGCCCCGTCAGTGTTGGCGGGAGTGTTGTTTCTTGATCATTCCTTGATTGCGCTGTTGTGTAGTGCAAAAGTTACAATGGGACTGGGAAAAAAAACTTACTTACGACCATTTTCCACAGTTATGACCATTGCAGTATCTATCCTCCGTGGTCATGTGATTTACATTCGGATGCTTGGCAACTGGTTCACATTTATGACGTTCACCGTATCCCGGAGTCACGCAATCCCCTTTTGCGACCTTCTGACAAGCAAAGTCAGCAAGGAAGCCCGGATTCACTTAACGACCGTGTGACTGAGAACCGCAGCGATTCGCTTAACAAATGTGGAGAGAGAAGTCGTAACGTAACAAATTCCTTACTCTGCAACTTAAATTGTGGGCTCCATTGGGGGCCGCAAGTCGAGGACTCCCTGTACAAGCCACACAAGCTATGAGAAGGATAATGCTATGTTATATTTCAAAAACATCCGATTGTAATGGCCACATGGTATCACCGAAGCACACCAACCAACTCCCATCAACGGCTGCAAGGAAACAGCCAAGCTCGGACAGCAACAAGGACCCCTCAACCAATGCAAAATGACTCCGGATATAGTTTGTATAGCTTGCTAAGTCTTTTCATCAACTTCCTCTAGATCCTTGAACCATCATGGCAAAAGGCGTTCTACACTCTCTTAAGAAATCCTGTGATTTATAATCTGCACTGGTTCAAGTAATTTCTGAGTGGCAAATGAATTTTAGCAACTCTCGCATGCCAAACACCTGTTTAATTCCACAATGTACAGTGGGCAATTGGAAATATAGAGCAGATTTTGTCGAAATTATTTGGTACACAAGTCTTCCAAGTCACCTTATATTTTTTTTTTCACTAATTTTTTTTTTAATGTTCAGAAAGAGCTATTTCAAACGAACAATTTTTTTTAAAAGTGTAATGTTTGATTGTGTTTTGCAAAAAATGCGGTGGAATAAATTACCAATTCAGTGATAATGGAATCTGACTTCTGTAGTTAAATGGTTTGTTTGTTGAGTTGAGAAAAATTCAAAAAATTTATTCTCCAGAAGGGCTTCTCGAAATGTAATTCTTTGGTTTTTGATTCTGCTAGAGACGTCGTAGCAGAGACAGCAAAATGCAACACCTTGTTCCACGTTATTTTATCTACCACATTTATATACAACCCACTCCCATCAGGTTTCAGATCATCTTTTAAAAATACCCCTAAAAACAATAATTGTGTAGGAGCTTATACAGTGATGCTAATTTATTTGTGGAGGATCGAAAGCTACATCATTAAAACAAATATTTAATTCTGTTTCTGAAATATTTAAAACTTCACCGGGTTAGGACAAATTCTGAATCAATGTTCAATATTTGGATCTCGGATGTAAGGGCCAAAATACCTTTTGAAATCAGTGAGTCCGTTTTCAAGGTCTAAATATTTTCATTTAGATACTACTGACATATAGAAGACAAATTTGGTAGGATTGCAACCTATCTTAATGTAAACATAGAGCTAAATTAGTTTCCCTATCTTACATGTGTTAAATTTCAGCTTCCACAATTCTTGGCAAGGTCTAAAGAGGTTGTAGAATTAAGATATCTTGAAGGCAAGTAATTTTAAAATGTTAAAAAGTTCTCTGAATTTCCTTGATTAATAACATTTTACTTTCTTTGTGGCTTATATATTGCAATTTTACAAACAGGAAACAGCATCTTTTAAGAGATTAACAGAGTTGGAAAAGACCTTGCTAGTCATCTAGTTCAATCCCCTGCCCAAGTAGGAGACCCTGCATCTGCCTCTACCTAGGATCGAACTCACAACCTCCTGATTGTGAGGCAAGAGCTCCACATTTTAACATCTATCTGGTTGGTTACTGCATAAATATTTCTGGATTATAATCCGTGTTATTTTTATTAAATCTGTGTTTCAGTGTGATGTGTGCATTTTTATACTGATTAATGTGACTAAACATTCTGTGTTTTTTTTTAAATCTGTAGGAAGTTTTCTAATAAATTCTTTGCTTAGCAGTCAGAATCTTCTGTAAACTTTAATCCATGAGAAATGGATTTTGGAACAAAGCAGAAAATCAGGGTTATTTGGATATGGCATTAATAAGTCTTTTTTAAATGAAAAAGACAGTTGTGAATCTAGATAACTTCATTTTTTTTCTTTCCCAATTGAGAGGTTTCTGATAAGATAATAAATTTCACTCCAACCCATTTCTTAGTGAGAACTGAAAGTATATTTAAAAAAAGAACACCCCACCTTTACTAAATCAATTTTCTTTTATTTTTGTAATGACCATTTTTATTATAACATGTTTTCTCAGAAGTACAATTAGAATAGAATAGAATTCTTTATTGCCCAATTATGATTGGACGCACAAGGAATTTGTGCATATGCTCTCAGTGTACATAAAAAGAAAAGATACATTCCTCAAGAATCATAAGATACAATACTTAGTGATAGTCATAGGTTACTTATAAGCAATCAAATTATAGTAGGAAACAAAACAATATAAATTGTAAAGATACAAGCAACATGGTTGTAGTCATAAGTGGGAAGAGATAGGTACTAGGAAGGAAGAGAATAATAGTAATAATACAGTCTTGGATAATTTGACGTTGTGGGAATTAGTTGTTTAGCAGAGTGATGGCATTCTTGTGTCTAGTAGTTCTGGTGTGCAGTGCCCTGTAGTGTCGTTTTGAGGGTAGGAGTTGAAACAGTTTATGTCAAGGATGCGAGGGGTCTGTAAATACAATATTTTCACGGCCCTCTTTTTGACTCGTGCAGTATACAGGTCCTCAATGGAAGGCAGGTTGGTAACCATTGTTTTTTCTGCAGTTCTAATGATCCTCTGAAGTCTGTGTCTGTCTTGTTGGGTTGCAGAACCAAACCAGACAATTATAGAGATGCAGATGACAGACTCAATCATTCCTCTGTAGAACTGGAGCAGCAGCTCCTTGGGCTGTTTGAGCTTCCTGAGTTGGCGCAGAAAGAACATTCCTTATTTGATGAAGTTTTTGATGTTAGCTGTCCATTTTAGAACTTGCGATATGGTAGAACCTAGAAATTTGAAGGTTTCTACTGTTGATACTGTGTTGACTAGTATTGTGAGAGGTGGAAGTATAGAAGGGTTTCTCCTAAAGTCTACCACCATTTCTACGGTTTTGAGTGTCTTCAGTTCCAGATTGTTCCGGTCGCACCACGAGACAAGTTGTTCAATCTCCCGTCTGTATGCGGATTCATCATTGTCTTGAATGAGACCAATCACTGTTGTGTCATCTGCGAACTTCAGTAGCTTAACAGATAGATCGTTAGAGATGCAGTCATTGGTATACAGAGAGAAGAGAAGTGGGGAGAGCACACAGCCTTGGGGGGCCCCTGTGCTAATTGTACAGGTATCTGATGTGATTCAGCCTAGCTTCACCTGCTGCTTCCTGTTTGTTAGGAAGCTTGTGATCTACTTACAAGTGTGTTCAGGTACCTGTAGCTGGTTTAGCTGAGTGTCTGGAATGATGGTATTGAATGCTGAACTAAAGTCTACAAAGAGGAGCCTTGTGTAGGTCTTTGGAGATTCAAGATGTAGGATGTAGTGCAGAGTCATATTAACAACATCATCTATTGATCTATTTGCTCGGTAGACAAATTGCAAGGGGTCTAACAGCAGATCCATGATGGTTTTCAGGTGGGCCAGCACTAGCCTTTCAAAGGTTTTCATGACTACAGATGTTAAAGCAACTAGTTTGTAGTCATTCAGTTCCTTGATGGTGGGCTTCTTCGGCACTGGGATGATGGTAGAGCGTTTGAAGCAAGAAGGAACATAACACATCTCTAGTGATTTATTGAAAATATGGGTGAAGATGGGGGCCTATTGGTCAGCATAGACTTTTAAGCAAGAAGGAGTTATCTTGTCTGGCCCTGGTGCTTTTCCTGGCTTTTGTCTGTGAAACCGACCTTGCACCTCATTTTCTGTAATCACCAGAGGTGTTGGGCCTAATGGGATGGGGTCAGTTGTAGGAGGCTTAGCTGTTGTTGGTGTGAGATGGGTGGCAGTTGTTTTCTCTCAAACCCACAGTAAAACACATTAAGGTCATCTGCCAGTTGTTGATTTCCTTCAGCATGGGAAGGAAGGAAGTTTGCTGTAACCGATTATATTTTTAAGAGTTTTCCATACGTTTGCTGGTTCATTTGTTGAGAACTGATTCTTTAGCTTTTTAGATCAGCTTCTTTTTGCTGCTCTGATCTCCCTTGTTAGTGCATTTCTGGCCTGATTGTACAGCATTCTATTGCCTTTTCTGTAGGCTTCTTCTTTGGTACAACATAGCTGCTTAAGTTTAGGTGTGAACTAAGGTTTATTGTTACTATATATTCGCAGGTTTCTGGTCGGCACACATAGGACTTCACAAAAACTGACATAAATAAACATAAGCCTCCTCCCTTCTTTTTACCAGATGTTTCTGCTCTGTCTGCTCTTTGTATCTGAAATCCTGGGATATCCAGACTGCTATCATCAGTTGACTCATTTAGCCAGGTTTCAATGAAGCAGAGAGCTGCTGAAAATTGTAAAAGTCAGAATTGCATTTATTTAAAAGAAGTATTTCATCCATCTTATTAGCGAGTGAAGGTAAATTAGTCAGAAATAGTGAAGGGATTTATTTATCTTTCTATTTATCTGATATAAATTTATCTTTTTATGCAAAAAAAAAGAATAAAAAGAAAAATAGAAATACTAAGGAAAATGGGACGTTGTATGCTTTTAAAAATATACAATTCAATCGAATCAATCAGAATAGAGTTGGAAGGGACCATGGAGGTCTTCTAGTCCAACCCCCTGCTCAAGCAGGAAACCCTATACTATTCCAGATAGATCGTTGTCCAATCTCTTCCTAAAAACCTCCAATGATGGATCATTCACAACTTCTGAAAGCAATCTGTTCCACTGGTTAATTGTCCTCACTGTTAGGAAGTTTCCTTAATTCCAAGTTGCTTCTTTCCTTGATTAGTTCCCATCCATTTTTTTTTTATCCTGCCTTCTGGTGCTTTGGAAAATAGATTGGCCCCGTCTTCTTTGTGGCAGCCCTTCAAATACTGGAACACTGCTATCATGTCCCCCCTAGTCCTCCTTTTCTCTAGACTGGCCAAACCCAAAATCTGCACTGTTCTTCGTATATTTTAGTCTCCAGGCCTTTAATCACCTCAGTTGCTCTTCTCTGCACTTTTTCCAAAGTCTCAACATCTTCTTTTGTAATATGGTGACCAAAACTGGATGCAATATTCCAGGTACGACCTTACTAGGGTTTTGTAAGGCAGTACTAATACTTCACCTGATTTAGGCCTCTGTTTATGCAACCCAGATTTATATTAGCTTTTCTGGCTATTGCCACACATTGTTTAAGGGCTCAGCCATTAGGACTCCCAAGTTCCCTCTCACAGTTCCTGTTTTTGAGTCAGGTTTTGCCTAATCTGTACTTGCACAAATTGTGGCAAGTTCTTAAAGAGATGGGAGTACCAGACCATCTTATTTGTCTCTTGAGAAACCTGTATGTGGGTCAAGAAGCAACAGTGAGAACTGGACACAGAACCACTGATTGGTTCAAAATTGGGAAAGGAGTCTGGCAAGGCTGTATACTGTAACCCTGCCTTTTAACTTATATGCAGAGCACATTATGGGAATTCATGGGATTCATCTGTGGGTGGGGGGAGGGGGCTAGATGAATCAAAAATTGGAATTAAGATTGCCGGGAGAAATATCAACAACCTCAGATATACAGATGATGCCACTCTAATGGCAGAAAGTGAAGAGGAACTAAACTGCCTCTTGATGTGGGTGAAGAAGAAGAGTGCAAAAGTTGGCTTGAAACTCAACATTAAGAAAACTAAGATCATGGCATCCAGCCCTCTCAATTGCTGGCAAATAGATGGGGAAGAAATGGAGGCAGTGACAGATTTTAATTTCCTGAGCTCCAAGATCACCGCAGACGGGGACTGCAGCCAAGAAATTAAAAGATGCTTGCTCCTGGGGAGGAAAGCTATGGCAAAGCTAGACAGCGTACTAAAAAACAGAGACATCACCCTGCCAACAAAAGTGCGTCTAGCCAAGGCTCTGGTTTTCCCAGTTGCCATGGATGGCTATGAAAGTTGGACCATAAGGAAGGCTGAGCACCAAAGAATGGAGGCCTTTGAACTCTGGGGCTGGAGAAGACTCCTGCGAGTCCCTTGGACTGTAAGGCAATCCAACCGGTCAGTCCTAGAGGAGGTCAACCCTGACTGCTCTTTAGAAGGCCAGATCCTGAAGAGGAAACTCAGATACTTTGGCCACCTAATGAGAAGGAAGGACTCACTGGAGAAGAGTCGAATGCTGGGAACGATGGAGGGCAAAAGAAGAAGGGGACGACAGAGAAGGAAGTGGCTGGATGGAGTCCCTGAAGCAGTCAGCAGGCGTGAGCTTAAATGGATGGTAGAGGACAGGAAGGCCTGGAGGAACGTGGTCCATGGGGTCGTGATGAGTCAGACATGACTTCGCAACTAACAACAACAACCACTTTTGATTTTTCTTGCCCATGTGTAAAACCTTGCTTTTCCCCACATTAAACTTCATGTTGTCTGATAGGGCCTATTGTTCAAATCTGTCAAGATCTTTTTGGATGCTGAGCTTGTCTTCTAGGGAGTTGGCTACTCCTGCCAGCTTAAGTGTCATCTGCAAATTTGATGAGTTCCCTCATCTAAGTCATTTATAAAAATACTGAGTACTGGGCCTAAGACAGAATCTTTTTGAATTCAGTTGAATAGTTGAATAAACTGAATATTTATTCAATATATTTATTGAATTTATAATATAAATATATTTAAGGGATTTGGCTGAATATTTGAATAAATCATTAAAACTAGATCCTGAGAAAATCAATCAGGTTTTTTTCCCATTGACCATTTAGTCCATTTTCATTCGGAATAAGAAGTTGATTAAAGCCAGCCAGGTGCAGTAGCAGCTGCCAAAAAAGCTAATGCAATCCTTGGTTGCATAAACACAGGCACAGAATCAAAATCACGTGACATATTAATATTGCTTTATAAAGATTTAGTAAGACCACACCTGGAATATTGCATCCAGCTTTGGTTACAACATTACAGAAAAGATGTTGAGACTTTCGAAAAAGTGCAAAGAAGAGCAACTAAAGATGATTAAAGGCCTGGAGACTAAAACATATGAAGAACGATTGCAGGAGTTGGGTATGGCTAGTCTAGAGAAAAGAAGGACTGGGGGGGGGACATGATAGCAGAATTCCAGTATTTGAGGGGCTGCCACAAAGAGGAGGGTGTCGATCTATTCTCCAAAGCACCTGAAGGCAGGACAAGAAACAACGGAGGGAAACTGATCAAGGAGAGAAGCAACCTGGAATTGAGAAACTTTCTAACAATGAGAACAATCAATCAGTGAAACGGCTTGCCACCAGAAGTTCACACAACATAGAATACAACATTTCACACAACAACATAGAATTTATTGGCCAAGTGTGATTGGACACACAAGGAATTTGTCTTGGTGCATATGCTCTCAGTGTACATAAAAGAAAAGATACCTTCATCAAGGTACAACATTTACAACACAATTGATGGTCAATATATCAATATAAATCATAAGGATTGCCAGCAACAAGTTATAGTCATACAGTCATACTATTTAACACCACAGACAATACTTCTATCATTCAAAACGACCTTGAACATCTATCCGCTTGGTCTAAAAATTGGCAGCTCCAAATTTCAACCAGCAAATGCTCAGTCTTACATATAGGAAAAAAGAACCCAAAAACTAAATACATACTAGATGGACATTACCTTACAGACGACCCCCATCCCGTTAAAGACCTTGGAGTTTTCATGTCAAATGATCTAAGTGCCAAAGCCCACTGCAACTACATAGCAAAAAAAAGTTCTAAGAGTTGTAAACCTAATTTTGCGTAGCTTCTTTTCCAAAAACATCACACTACTAACCAGAGCATATAAAACATTTGCTAGACCAATTCTAGAATACAGCTCGCCTGTTTGGAACCCTCACCACATCTCTGACATCAATACAATTGAACGTGTCCAGAAATATTTTACAAGAAGAGTTCTCCATTCCTCTGAAAACAATAAAATACCCTATCCCACCAGACTTGAAATCCTAGGCTTAGAAAACTTGGAACTCCGTCGCCTTCGACATGACCTAAGCTTAACTCACAGAATCATCTATTGTAATGTCCTTCCTGTTAAAGACTACTTCAGCTTTAATTGCAATAATACTAGAGCAACTAATAGATTTAAACTTAATGTCAACCACTTTAATCTAGATTGCAGAAAATATGACTTCTGTAACAGAATCATCAGTGCTTGGAATACTTTACATGACTCTGTGGTCTCTTCCCATAATCCTAAAAGTTTTATCCAAAAACTTTCTACTATTGACCTCACCCCATTCCTAAGAGGACCATAAGGGGCGTGCATAAGCGCACAAACGTGCCTACCGTTCCTGTCCTATTGTTTTTTTTTCTTTTCTTCTTCCTATATATATGCTTATACCTCATATATGTGTTTATATACTATATAATCTTTTGTATGATACCTACATATATTGTTGTGACAAAATAAAATAAATAAAAATAAATAAATAAAATTGCCAAGGGGGAGAAAAATGGTTATAGAGATACAATATATTGTAACTCTCTAAGGCTGTCCAGAGCTGTCCTCAAATGGAGTGTCTACAATCTCAGCTTTTTAATAGAACAGAACAGAAAATAGAAAGAACAGAACAGAATGCAGGGTAGGGTAGGGTAGGGTAGGGTAGGGTAGGGTAGGATAGAATAGAATAGAATAGAATAGAATGCAGGGTAGGGTAGAGTAGAGTAGAGTAGAGTAGAATAGAATAGAATAGGGTAGGGTAGGGTAGGGCAGGATGGAGTGGAAAGGAAAGGAATAGAATAGAATAGGGGTAGGGTAGGGTAGGGTAGGGTAGGGTAGAATAGAATAGAACAGAACAGAACAGAATCGAATGCAGGGTAGGGTAGGGTAGAGTAGAGTAGAAAAGAAAAAAGAAAAAGAAAAGAAAATAGAACAGAACAGAACAACAGAACAGAATAGAATGCAGGGTAGGATAGGGTAGAGTAGAGTAGAGTACAGTTAGTCCAGAATGCGGCTGCGCGAGTGGTAACGGGAGCCGCTTGTGGCTCCCACGTGACATCACTGCTCCGTAGTCTGCACTGGCTTCCTGTGGTTTTTCGGGTGCGCTTCAAGATTTTGGTTACCATCTTTAAAGCGCTCCATGGCTTAGGACCCGGGTACTTACGAGACCGCCTGCTGTTACCCTTTGCCTCCCACCGACCCGTACGCTCTCACAGAGAGGGTCTCCTCAGGGTGCCATCCACCAAACAGTGTCGGCTGGCGGCCCCCAGGAGTAGGGCCTTCTCTGTGGGGGCATCGACGCTCTGGAACGAACTTCCCCCTGGCCTGCGTCAAGTGCCTGATCTTCGGACCTTCCGTCGTGAGCTCAAAACATATTTATTCATTCAAGTGGGACTGGCATAATAGGGCTGAATTTTAATTGGGTTTTCTTAATATTTTAAAATTTAAATTTTTAATTATCAGCCTTTATAATTTGCTATGTTTTAAATGTTGTTTTAATTGTATATATTCTGTTTTTTATTTTGGCTGTACACCGCCCTGAGTCCTTCGGGAGAAGGGCGGTATAAAAATTTAATAAATAAAATAAATAAAAATAGAGTAGAGTAGAGTAGAAAAGAAAAAAAAGAAAAGAAAAAAGAAAATAGAACAGAACAACAGAACAGAACAGAAAGAACAGAACAGAATAGAATGCAGGGTAGGGTAAGGTAGGGTAGGGTAGGGTAGAGTAGAGTAGAGTAGAGTAGAATAGAATACAATAGAATGCAGGGTAGACTAGACTAGACTAGAACAGAACAGAACAGAACAGAACAGAACATGGAAGGGGAGAAGGGAGGGGAGGAAGAGAACAGAAGAGAAGAGAAGAGAAGAGAAGAGAAGAGAAGAGAGAATCCCAATTCCGTGGTCAGACACTCAAGGAAGGACTTTTGTCTCCGGTGCAGAAGCTCTCAGTCTGCATACAAGCAACAACGGATCAATCCGGATCATAAAATACAACCCCGATTAATCCTAAAATACAAGACTCTTCTCAAAGGTCCTCCTGCAAGGCGCAGTCTCCGCTCAGGGAAGGGCCGAGCGTGGACTCCTTGTGGCCCGTCCGTGTCCCAGCCGCCCTTCGCTCCGCGGTCCCTTCGCTTCGGTCCTTTCCAGCCGGGCGAGCGCGCAGCGGGGGCGCGTCTTGGCCGCTCGCCCGGCCTCTGGGGCCGCCCCTGGCCGCCGACTCCGCCTCCCGAGCAGCTGGGCTGGCCTGCTTACCTTCTCCGCCCCTTCCCGGCTACATCCGAGCCCGACCAGCGGGCCACCGAGAGCCGAAGCGGCGGGGCTGAGCGGTAGAAGCGCCCGACTGTTTGGCCAAGGACGCGCGCGCGCCATGGAGAGCCTCGGGAAGCAACCCAGCGCGCCCGTCCGGCTGCGGATCTTGCTCCGGCACCTGCTGCCCCACGCCGGATTCGTATCCTTCTCCTGCTCACCTGGGCCTCTGGGTGCACCTTCTGGGCCCCCGGGACTGGCAAAGCCCACGAATTGGAGCTGGCAGCGTCGAGGGGGGCGTCCCTTGATGGTCTCTAAACTTAGGGGTTTTCCTGGAGACCTTTCATGACTCAACTAAGTTACATCATCAGCGCAAGAAGGGAGTGGGGTTTGCAGAGAGGAGGAGGAGGACTGGGGTGGGGGGGGAGTCCTTGGTGCTCTCTGAACTTGGGGGTTTTCTTGCAGACATTTCATGACCCAACTAGGGAACATCATCAGTGCTGGAAGGGAGGAGGAGGAGGACTGTGAGGGCCCTTGGTGCTCTCTGAACCACATGGTTGTTTTTCTTGTAGATGTTTCATGACCTAATTAGGGAATGTCATCAGTACTAGGAGTGGGGGTTGTGGAATGGAGGAGGAGGAGAACTTTGGGGTCCTTGGTGCTCCCTGAGCTTGGTGGTTTTCTTGCAGACGTTTCATGACCTGAACTAGGTAACATCATCAGTGTTCAGAGAGGCATGTGTATTCCTTTCTAGCACTGATAATATTACCTGGTTTGGTAATGAAATGTCTGCAAGAAAACCACCAAGCTCAGAGAGCACCACATGTCAACCCTGAGCTACCAATATTTTCTTTTATTGAAGGAGGATTTTTTTTGACCTTCTTCCTGGCAGGGGACCCCAAAGCCGATCATCGATCTGGGCTTCCTTTGGAGTCCAGCGGTGGAAGAAGATTTACATCATCCCCGCACAGGATTGACCTTCTCAGATTGTTGTCTCTGACAGCTGGATCTCAGCCTGGAGAGGCATCAAGCCAACTTCTTCTGGGTTGGTCAAAAAGTAGGGTTGGCGGCCATACCGGGGCACCCCAATTCTGAAGTTTAGCCTGGGGAGAGGGCAGCTTCCAGGGCAAGGAAGTCAGGACCAAGGCCTTCTATGCTCTGGGTGAGAAACGGCTTCCAACTCCTCCCAAGTTTTAAGTAAACATACTGGTACTGTAAACTAAGCTCCCCAACTAATATAAGTTAATATGCACTAAATGGCATCCGTTGTTTGTTTTGTCCCTCTGATGTTTCTATTTTATATTTCCTTATGTAGGAAGGAAATACTCCACTGGAGCCCAAAAAAAGGGGGAAAAAGGAACATTTTCACAGCTTCTTTATCTATCACGCTTTTAAATTTCAAACTGGCCCCAGCTATAAGATAAGTGTGTGTGTGGGGGGGAATAATTTAAATGGGAAAATGCTATATTATGTTTAATTTCTTTCTGCTTTATGAGAGCAACTCCTGTGATTATAAATGTGTTCTGAGTGTGTTTCCCACGGGAACATCTGCCGTCAAAGCAATCTTTTTAAATTTTCTTAATTTGATGTCAAGACACCTTTTCCAACTTCAGCCCAGGTTGCTCCTGTGGCATGCCCAACGCAGTTCCGGTAAGTAAAACTTTACTCCGATTTTCCTCGGATGAAAACACAAATTTAAAAGTTTGCTTCATTTTGCTCCGTTTGTGTGTTTTTGTTTTGTTTTATTTTTATTTTATTGTGTATGTTTATGTGTGGTTCAGTAGTTTTTGATTTTGCTTTGTAAAGTGAACTACTTCTCTTAAACTGGTCTTTCCTTTGGTATGTAGTTTAGAGTTGAGCCAGGTTGGGTATTTTTTTTTTATGAATATGTCTCATTTCCATGCCCCAGTAACATGTAGAAGGCATCCCAAAGATGCTTTTTTTCAGTAGGCAACTGGACTTTCTTGTTTTTTCTTTTGAAGACGTTTCGCTTCTCATCCAAGAAGCTTCTTTAGCTCTGAGGAATGGAATCTTGTCAAGAGCTGAAGAAGCTTCTTGGATGAGAAGCGAAACGTCTTCAAAAGTAAGTCCAGCTGCCTCCTGAAAAAAGCACATTTGGGACAACTGTGACCTAGAGGATGGAGAATCTCTACAGACGTGTAGAAGGCATGTGCAACCACAATACCAAGTACAGTAGAACCTCTGGTCACGGACGCTTCTGACCACGACCAAATCGGGGTTTTTTGTAAGTGCCAAATTTCCTGTTGTTTGTTTATGAAACAGTTTATGTCCAGGATATATATATATATATATCCTGGACATAAACTGTTTCAACTCCTACCCTCAAAAAGATGCTATAGAGCACTGCACACCAGAACAACTAGACACAAGGACAAGTTTTTCCCGAATGCCATCACTCTGCTAAATAAATCATTCCCTCAACATTGTCAAACTATTCACTAAATCTGCACTACTATTAATCTTCTCATCGTTTGCATCACCCATCTCCTCCCACTTGCGACTGTATGACTGTAACTTTGTTGCTTGTATCCTAACGATTTATATTGATATTGATTGTTTCCTGATTGCTTCTTTGTACCCTATGACTATCATTAAGTGTTGTACTTTAGGATTCTTGATGAACCTATCTTTTCTTTTATGTACACTGAGAGCGTATGCACCAAGACAAATTCCTTGTGTGTCCAATCACACTTGGCCCAAAAAAAATTCTATTCTATTCTATTCTATTCTATTCTATTCTATTCTATTCTATTCTATTCTATTCTATTCTATTCTATTCTATTCTATTCTACTTACTTACTGCTTCCACTTATGACTGTAAGATTGTAACTTTGTTGCTTGTATCGTTATGATTTATATTGATTGTTTCCTAGTATGATTTGATTGCTTATTTGACCCCTATGACTATCATTAAGCGTTGTATCTTATGATTCTTTACGAATGTATCTTTTCTTTTATGTATACTGAGAGCATATGCACGAAAGACAAATTCCTTGTGTGTCCAATCACACTTGGCCAATAAAAAATTCTATTCTATTCTATTCTATTCTATTCTATTCTATTCTATTCTGTTTATATACACACACACACACACACACACATAAATATGTGTATGTACCAAGTATTAACACAGGATCAAGTATAGTCCTGATGCCATGCAAGACTTCAGCATGAGCAAACATTTTGCACTTTACAAAACACCGCCAAAGATTCACACAAAAGCCAGAAGCAACAGTTCATTTAATCACCATTGGAAGTTACAACGGCACTGACAAAAAGGGATTTATGATGATTTTTCACACTTAACGACCACTGCAGCCTCCCCATGGTCATGTGGTTTATATTTGGATGCTTGGCCGCTGCCTCGTATTTATGGCGGTCGCTGTGTCCCAGGGTCACGTGATCCCCTTTTGCGACCTTCTAACAAGGAAAGTCAAGGGGGAAGCTGGATTCACTTAACAACCGTGTGGCTAATTTAACAGCCGCAGTGATTCACTTAACGAACGTTAAGTGTAAAATGAGGCAAAAATTTTACTTGACAAATTTCTCACTTAGCAACTTAAATTCTGGGCTCGACTGTGGTTGTAAGTCGAGGACTGCCTGTTTTGGCTCTCCCTCTATAATTTCCCTTTTCCTCTTTAGGACATTATTTCACATTTCAGGATTTTGATCTGAAGAATATCTTGTCTTAATGTATCTTGTTTTCAAGACTTTTTTTTGCTGGGGGCGGGGCTTGTATTTATTGCGTGGTTTTGTAAAATATCCCAAGGCTGCAAGTTTTAATTCCACAGCAGTACAAAAAACCAATATTTCATGTTCCCGCAGTTACACCTTGGATAATGACGTCCTAACTCTAGCGCAAAGACGTTTCTATGAGGACAATGGATATCTCCTCATCAAAAATCTGGTGGCTGATGAAGATATTGAGCGCTTCAGGTAAAACAAAGACAGGTATCTTTGACTCATGCGGCTGAAATCATTCAACCCAACACCTTGAATTGCTCTAAGACAGGGGTCTCCAAATTTGGCAACTTGAAGACTTGTGGACTTCAACTCCCAGAATTCCTCCGCTGGCCATGCTGTCTAGGGAATTCTGGGAGTTGAAGCCCACAACTTCAAGAATTCTGGGAGTGGAAGCCCACAACTCCAAGAATTCTGGTGGTTGAAGTCCACAACTCCAAGAATTCTGGAAGTTAAAGTTCACAACTCCAAGAATTCTGGAAGTTGAAGTTCACAGCTCCAAGAATTCTGGGAGTGGAAGCCCACAACTCCAAGAATTCTGGTGGTTGAAGTCCACAACTCCAAGAATTCTGGAAGTTAAAGTTCACAACTCCAAGAATTCTGGAAGTTGAAGTTCACAGCTCCAAGAATTCTGGGAGTGGAAGCCCACAAGTCCAAGAATTCTGCTGGTTGAAGTCCACAGCTCCAATAATTCTGGTGGTTGAAGTTCACAGCTCCAAGAATTCTGGAAGTTGAAACCCACAACTCCCAAGAATTCTTGGATTTGAAACCCACAGCTCCAATAATTCTGGTGGTTGAAGTTCACAGCTCCAAGAATTCTGGAAGTTGAAACCCACAACTCCCAAGAATTCTTGGATTTGAAACCCACAGCTCCAAGAATTCTGGAAGTTGAAGTCCACAACTCCAAGAATTCTGGAAGTTGAAGTCCACAACTCCAAGAATTCTGGGACTTGAAGTCCACAAGTTTTAAAGTTATCAAGTCTGGCGACTCCTGCTCTAAGAACTCAATTGGAAACCATGTCGTTTGAACAAACTAGGAATTGCTCTTAATTAACTATGTCACTGTAGTCAAAGTTTCTGTAACTCCAGAACTCCAGTTGTAACTGGATCATCTGGAATTGTGCAAAAAGATGATTTTCTTTTTTTAATTAACGACAGGGAAGTTTTAATTGCTATTTACTGTGCTGTTGTTGTTTTTTATTATCATTGTGACATGGGAATGTCCAGCGGCGTGCAGAATAAATAAGCAAGTAAGGACGTAAGTGTAGGTGGCAGATTGCAGTCTACAGAATCCTTGGCTTAGATCCTGTGAATTTTTAAAAATAGATCTCTTACAACATAGAATCATAAGGCTGGGAAGGAACCTCAGAGGTCTTCTAGCCCAAGGCAGAAGATCTTACACCATACTGCTAAAAAGGTTTTCCAGTCAGGGGTGACATGCTCCCAGTTCCCACCGGATCACCTGATCTGGTAGCGATGGCGGCAGGTGGTTCAGAGAACCGATAGCGAAAATCCCTGCCCCTCCCCCCACCATGCCTAGCTGAGCCGCGGGATCATAAAGTTTTTTTTTTTTTTAACTTTTAAAAGCATTTTTTCTTCGGCCAAAAAAAAATACTTTTAAAAGTAAAAAAAAAAAACCACCCTCTGATGATCCTGCGGCTCAGCTGGGATCGTCAGAGGCTTTTAAAAGCATTTTTTCTACAACCTCTTCGGCCGAAGAAAAAATGCTTTTAAAAGGTAAAAAAAAAAAATGTTGGCCACACCCACCCAGTCACATTACATCCTCACCACCACCACCAATCCACGCCCACAGAACCAGTAGTAACAAATTTTACATTTCTCCACCGTTTCCAGTATGGTTTTTGAAAACCTTCAGTGAGGGACTACCGGCACCTCCAGGAGACAAGCTATTCCATTGGTTCATTGTTGTCAGGAAGTTTCTCCTTACTTCAAGGTTGCATCCCTCTTTAACAAGCTTCCACCCACAAAGAAGAAGGGGGACAAACTATCCTCCAAGATACCAGAAGGCAGAATAAGAAACAACTGGATGGAAACTAACCAAGAAGAGATCCAACCTAGAACCCAGGAGGAATTTCCTGGCAGTGAGAACAATTACTCAGTGGAACAACTTGCCTCTAGAAGTTGTGGGTGCTCCATCGCTGGTGGTCTTCAAGAAGAGCTTGGACAGCAATTTGTCGGAAATGATATAAGTTTCCTGCCTGAGCAGAGGGGTAGGACTAGAAGACCTCCGATGTCCCTTCCAACTCTTGTTATTCTGCTTCTCATCCTAACCTCATGTGCTTTGGAGAATGAGTCAATCCCCTCTTCCTTGTGACAGCCCCTCAAGTACTGGAAGATGTCTGTCATGTCACCCCTAGTCCTTCTCTTTGATAGCTAGACATTGTTCTGACCTAGGCTTCCTGTGAAAGCATAAATCACCATCTTAGTCCCATCTTAGGGCCTCTGGTGGCTCAACAGACTAATGCAGTCTGTTATTAACAGCAGCTGCTTGCAATTACTGCAGGTTCAAGCCCCACCAGGCCCAAGGTTGACTCAGCCTTTCATCCTTTATAAAGTAGGTAAAATGAGGACCCAGATTGTTGGGGGCAATAAAAGTTAACTTTGTATATAATATACAAATGGATGAAGACTATTGCTTGACATAGGGTAAGCCGCCCTGAGTCTTCGGAGAAGGGCGGGATATAAATGCAATTTTAAAAAAAACCTCTTTTATTGAGCCCGTAATGATGCACAACCAGTCTGTGAAGATTCCGACAGATGTCTGCTCGAGTTGACACCGTGGTTCAGGGTAATGTTGATAAGATTTTATGTCCCTTGAAATGCTGCCAAAGACCTAATTGTCTATTAGTTTTGCAAGGCCAAACGGCGCACAGAGTCAAGCGCTTGAATTGACTATATGAACTAATTGCTTCCTCCAAAGGCTCACGTCCTTTTGCTCCTCTTTTATGTCTTACGGGAGGGGCCAATCATCTCCAAGCCTTACTCCTGAGTCGCCCTTTCTTTTCTTAATTGTTCGTGCTCTGCGCATGCGCACATTGGGAACAGGCTCCAGCTGTTCTTCTGCCTCGCTGATGTCAGATTCCGGAGGCTCCGGAGACAGCACATAATTACCAGATGGCCCCGGCCCCCTCTCTGCCTCCAACGCAGAGCCCTCGTCCGAGCCTTCCCCAGACTCCAGGACTGGCCCATGTTCCTCCCCAACCTCCTCACTGTCTGAATTTGCTGCCACCTCTGCAGGCCGCCGGCGGGCCACAACAGACGTATCTAGCTCCTTCGACCGTTCATCGTACGATTTAGCCTCCAGTACTCTGGAATAATTCCTTTTTGATTCTCAATGGAAAGTTTTACGCGGAATGAATGCAACAGTAGATGCCTTTAGAGCAGGGGTGAAATCTACTTACCTTCCTTACCGGTTTGGAAGTACACACGCCTCGTGTGCACGCTCACTTCACTCACAAGCACTTGCGTGTCATGCACGCACACCCTCTGCGCATGTGCAAAACCTTTCTGCGCAGGCGCAGGGGGTACAAAACACAGGCGGGTGGGTGGGTGGAGCCTCGCACCGCGATTGCTACCGGTTCTTCAAACTCTCAGCCAGGATCGCTACCGGATCGCGCGATCCGGTCCGAACCGGGAGCATTTCATCCCTGCTTTAGAGGAGTTCCGGGATGCCAATTTAAAATGCTTTCCCCTTTTCTTTTCTTTTTAAACCCTGTTTTCAGAGCGGAGTTTGTAAAGATATGCAGAAAGGAAGTGAAGGTGACTGGAATAACCGTCATGAAAGACATCACTATTGCCAAGTCTGAAACCAATGAGAACAACGTTTCGAAATTGCAGGATTTCATAGGGAGCGAAGAGCTCTTCCGATACTGCACTTTACCTCAGGTGAAAACAGGACTCTTCCAAAATCTGAAATCCTTAGGCACAAACATCTGTCCCCATCTCAAAACAATTCACCTTGCGTGCAGTAAGTTAAGGACTGGGTTGTGTTAAATGGCATTTCACACAGCCCAGTCCTTAAGCAAAACGGTTCGGTTGAGATTGTCATGCGTGGGATTGATTGGGGTAGATTGCACGGGTGACACCGAAACATAATTTTATCGTATTTTATCTGTTACCTTAAATTATTGTTATTTCATTCCAATGTCATTTGACAGTGTATTTTATTCCAATTTCATTTTAAACGGTAACTTATCCCAATTCCATTTTAAATTGCTTTTATCAAATTTTAGTAATCATTTGTTTCTGGAAGTCTGCACTTTGATGTGGCCCAAGGTCTAATCAGTCATTAAATAAAATAAAGCCCCCCAAAAACAAACAAACCCCAAAACAATTCTAAAGATGGGATTTTGGTATAAATGACCAATTTCATTCCAGATCCTTTGTATTTGTGTGTGCAAAATTATTGTTTGCTTGTTGCCCAATTGACGTCCTTCAATAAAATAGATAATGAAGCGCTAACTTCTGTTGTGCTTAAATGGAGCAAATGAGAAAAGATATAATGTTTGAGGGTCACCATAACTTTAATTATCTCTGTAAATTTAATCAACAGGCAACTATCAAATCAATTCAATTCAATTCAGGATAGAGCTGGGAGGGCCCTTGAAGATCTTCTAGTCCAGTCCCCACTCCTCAAGCAAGAGATCCTATACTGTTTCAGACAAAGGATTGTCCAGTCTGTTCTTTAAAAACCCTCCAGGAATGAAGTGCCCAATAAGGTTCAAATTGCAAGTAGTCCTCAATTTAAGACTGCAATTGAGCCCAAAACGTTGTTTTGTTATTTTTCCCTAACCGTGTATGTATCCCCCTGCCCCACATTTTACGTCAGGCTGCCATCAAAGCGAAGCACGGCTGAATAATAATAATAATAATAATAATAATAATAATAATAATAATAATAATAATAATAATAATTATTATTATTATTATTATTATTATTATTATTATTATTATTATATAATTTTTATACCGCCCTTCTCCCGAAGGACTCAGGGCGGTTTACAGCCAAGTAAAACAACAATAAATAAATACAAAATACAATTAAAACCAAAGCTCCATGATGGCAGATATTTATTTATTTATTTATTTATTTAATCACATTTTTATACCGCCCTATGTCCCGAGGGACTCAGGGCGGTTTACAGCCTGATAAAAACACAAATATAAATACAAGATAAAACACTAATTAAAAAACTTATTGAATAAGGCCGAATTTAAAATTATAATGAAAATAATAAAACCCCGTTAAAAACTAAATTTAAAATTAAAATTCTAGTCCAGTCCTGCGCAGATAAATAGATGTGTCTTAAGCTCGCGGCGAAAGGTTCGACGGTCAGGAAGTTGACGGAGTCCTGGGGGAAGTTCGTTCCAGAGGGTGGGAGCCCCCACAGAGAAGGCCCTTCCCCTGGGTGTCGCCAGTCGGCACTGCCTGGCGGACGGCACCCTAAGGAGTCCCTCCCTGTGAGAGCGCACGGGTCGGTGGGAGGCAATCGGTGGCAGCAGGCGGTCCCGTAGGTAACCCGGCCCTAAGCCATGGAGATATGACAATTACCGCCGACTATTTTCGTTTCGTTTTTTTTGTTTTCAGTCATTTCCATCTTAAGGATTTGTGGCAGGTTTAAATATAACTTTCTTTTCTGAGCTGGTTTTCTTTCCTTTAGATCGTAAAATACGTCGAATGCTTCACGGGGCCCGACATCATGGCTATGCACACCATGCTGATCAATAAACCTCCCGATACAGGTGAGACGCAGATGAATTAAATAAACATTTCAAAAGAGCTGACGGGCCTTCTTCTGTTCGCAGATGTCAATTGCAGCTTTTCGCTGCACGGAGTCTGGAGGCGGGGACGTCAAAAGTCTCATCAAATGTCTGCAAGAAAATAACCAAGCTCAGAAAGCAGCAAAGATCCCACAGTCCTCCTCCTCCTCCTCCTCCCTCTCCTCTCTGCAAACCCCACTCCATTCTAGCACTGATGCTGTTACCTAGTTGGGTGATGAAACATCTGCAAGAAAACACCCAAGCTCAGAGAACACCAAGGACTCCCACATTCCTCCTCCTCCTCTCTACAAATCCCACTCCCTTCTAGCACTGATGATGTTATCTAATTGGGTCATGAAAGGTCTACAAGAAAACCACCAAGCTCAGAGAGGACCAAGGACCCTACAGTCGTCCTCCTCTTCTTTCTCCTCCTCCTCCTCCTCCTCCTCCTCCTCCCTCTCCTCTCTGCAAACCCCACTCCCTTCTAGCACTGATGCTGTTACCTAGTTGGGTGATGAAACGCCTGCAAGAAAACCACCAAGCTCAGAGAGCACCAAGGACTCCTTCCTTTCAACCCTGAGGCAGAAATAATTCTCCTTTATTACTAGCGTTCATCCTTCTTTTTGAGACCAAGGAATTTCTCCTTCTTTCCAGGCAAGAAAACCTCCCGTCATCCTTTGCATCAGGATCTTCATTACTTCCCCTTCCGGCCAGCCGACCGAATTGTTTGTGCCTGGACCGCAATGCAAAAGGTGGACCGGTCAAACGGATGCTTGGTTGTGCTGCCTGGGAGCCACAAGGGCTGCCTGAAGGAGCACAAGTACCCGGATTGGGAGGTAAACGGCGGAGAGACGTGATTGGCGTCAAAAAAAAAAATTTTTTTTGTTTATTTTTATTTTTTTTAATTTGCATTTATATCCCGCCCTCCTCCGAAGACTCAGGGCGGCTTACACTATGTCAGGCAATAGTCTTCATTCTATTTGTATATTTATATACAAAGTCAACTTATTGCCCCCAACAATCTGGGTCCTCATTTTACCTACCTTATAAAGGATGGAAGGCTGAGTCAACCTTGGGCCTGGTGGGACTTGAACCTGCAGTAATTGCAAGCAGCTGCTGTATAGTCCTCGTCTTACGACCAATGAAATCACTTAGCGACCAACCTGAAAAAGAGGAACTTGCAACCCGGATTCGAAGTTCTGACAGTCACCCCGCCCCCTGCAGTCATGTGACTGCACTCCAAATGTTTGGCCACATTTACACATTCACACGACCATGTTTTATGACGGTTTTGCCAGAAAGCAAATTCCAGGTTTTGGGCAAAACGGCACTCAGAGGGAATACCGCAGGGGTGAATTGTAAAATTTGTTACTACTGGTTGTGTGGGTGTGGCTTGGTGGCGGGCTAATAAGACTGAGTGGGCGTGGCCAACTTTTTTTAAAAAAAACTTTTAAAAGCATTTTTTTCTACAACCTCTTCGGCCGAAGAGGTTGTAAAAAAATGCTTTTAAAAGGTTCTGGCGATCAGACAACTCAGCTGGGATCGCCAGAGGGAAAAAAAGCTTTTAAAGGGGTTCTGACGATCTCAGCTGAGTTGCCTGATCGCCAGAACCTTTTAAAATCATTTTTTTCTACAACCTCTGAGGTTGTAAAAATATGGAGGACCCTCACAGTTCTCCTCCCCCCCCCTCCCCCTTCCCCTTCCTCCTCCTCCTCTTCCTCCTCCCTTCTAGCACTGATGATGTTCCCTAGTTTGGATCATGAAACGTCTGCCAGAAAACCACCAAGCTCAGAGGGCACCAAAGACCCTCCCAGTTCTCCTCCTCCTCCTCCTCCTCCTCCTCCTCCTCCTCCTCCCTTCTATCACTGATGATGTTCCCTAGTTGGGTCATGAAACGTCTGCAAGAAAACCACCAAGCTCAGAGAGCACCAAGGACCCCACAGTTCAACCCTGAGCTACAAATATTCTCCTTAATTTGGCCTGTTTGTGTCTCTCGGGAAGCTTGGAAGGTAATTTCTACGTGGTGGTTGTTGTTTTTTTAATCCAGGGCGGTGTGAACAAGATGTACCACGGGATCCACGACTATGACGAGAGTCTTCCCAGAGTCCACCTCCCCATGGAGAAAGGAGACACCGTCTTCTTCCACCCCTTGATCATTCACGGCTCCGGAAGAAACAGGACGGAAGGATTTCGGAAGGTAATCCAAGCCGTAGCCTGAGTGCCTGAAGGTCTCCTGAGACCTCACCTGCGTGGTTCCAAGCAAGGACTTTCTCGGCCTTACCTGAACCTTTGGGCCTCTTTCTTATGGGGTTTATGGTTAGGAAGGCTGGGAACGTTCAAATGAAAAATGGTATAAACTTCTCTCTATCTTTTTCCCTCCCTCCACCCTCTCCCACTCCCCTCTTCCTCCCTCCCTCTCTGTCTCCCTCTCTCTTTCTTTCTTTCTTTCTCCCTCTCTCCTCCTTCCTCTCCCTCTCCCTCTCCTCCTCTCTCTCTTCCTGTCTCTCTCTTCCTCCCTTCCTCCCCCTTTCCCACTCCCCCCTCTCTTCCCCCTCTCCTCCTTCTCCCTCTCTCTCCTCCTTCCTCTCCCTCTCTCTCTCCCTCCTCCCCTTTCCCTCCCCTCCCCTCTCCTCCTTCTCCTCTCTCTTCCTCCTTCTCTCTCTCCTCCTTCCTCTCACTCTCCCTCCCCTCTCCCTCCCCTCTCTCTCCCTCCTCCTTCTCCTCTCTCTCCCTCCTTCTCTCCTCCTTCCTCTACCTCTCTCTTTCTCTCTCTCCTCCCCTCCCCTCCCCTTTCCCATTCCCCGTCTCTCCTCCTTCTCCCTCTCTCTCTCCTCCTTCCTCTCCCTCTCTCTCTCCCTCCCTCCCTCCCCTTTCCCACCCCCTCCCCTCTCCTCCTTCTCCCTCTCTCTCTCCCTCCTTCTCTCTCTCTCCTCCTTCCTCTCACTCTCTCTTTCTCTCTCTCCCTCCCTTCCCCTCCCCTTTCCCACTCCCCTCCCCTCCTCCTCCTTCTCCTCTCTCTCCTCCTTCCTCTCTCTCTCTCCCTCCCTCCTCCCCTTTCCCTCCCCTCCCCTCTCCTCCTTCTCCTCTCTCTCCTCCTCTCTCTCTCTCCTCCTTCCTCTCACTCTCTCTCTCTCTCCCTCCCTCCCTCCCCCTTTCCCATTCCCCCCTCTCTTCTCCCTCTCTCTCTCCCTCCTTCTCTCTCTCCTCCTTCCTCTCCCTCTTTCTTTCTTTTTCTCTCCCTTCCTTTCTCTTTTAATGCAGGCTATTTCTTGCCATTATGCCAGTAGTGACTGCTACTACATTGATGTCAAAGGGACCACCCAGGAAATCATAGAGAAGGAAGTGGAAGAGATTGCAAGGCAGAAGTATAATTTGGCTGATTCATCAGTGGATTTAAAAGTAAGTATTGTCTTCCTTTTTTTCTCTCTTTTTTTTTTTTTAAAAACCCACCACATTCAAAAGCGTTCGGCCCTGGGCTTCTCTGATAAGGCGTTAAATCATTCTCCTATAATTCAGAAGTATGTAAAAGGGTGCCATTTCTGCAGAATTTATATCAGAATATCTTTTGATGCTGAGCTTGTCTGCGTATCGCTATTTCTTCTCTTGGAAATTGGAAGAGGATAAGTTTCTCTATGAGCATCCAGGGCTGTAAAACTGGAATAAATCCTGAATTATATTTCCTGGAACGATACCTTCGTTTGGAGGCTAGTAGTACAGGCAGCCCTTCACTTATGACCGCAGTCGGGGCTAGGATTTCCGTTGCTAAACAAGGCAGTTGTTAAGCGTGCCCGATTTTATGACCTTTCTTGGCCACAGCTGATAAGCAAATCACTTGCCGTTGTTAAGTGAATCTGGCTTTTCCCCTTGACTTTGCTTGGCAGAAGGTCGCAAAAGGGGACCACGTGAATCACACACCCACACCCCGGGGACACTACGACCGTCATAAATATGAGTCAGTTGCCGAGCGTCTGAATTTTGATCACGTGACCACGGGGAGGCTTACAACGGTCGTAAGTGTGAAAAAACGATCCTAAGTTGCTTTTTTTCAGCGCCGTTGTCACTCCCAACGGTCACTAAATGAACTGTTGTAAGTCGAGGACTCCCTGTATTGCGTTCCGAACATGGAAAAATCTTTTTAAACGAACGTTCAAGGCATTAACTAAACTCAACCTGTTTATACCTTCAGGACAAATCTCATTTATTTCTGTTTTGTTTCTCAGCTCGCTTCTATAGTACGGTCTCGACTTGTTAAAGGAGAGAAAAAAAATCTTTAAAGCACCGTTGAGATCCATTCTCCAATCAGCGAAGGAACCCTGGAGAATTCAGCATTTATTTTTTCTTACTTTTTGGGGGGGAAGGGCTGTGTAATAATCTCGAAGCATTTTGAAGGCTATCTGCATCTGGGAATCAATTCAAGGCTGCAATTCTAGGCACATAAATTGTTAGTTACAAAGAATACAGTGAAATTTATTTCTGAATTTTTTAAAAAAAGGAATGGTTAGAATTTAAGCTGCAATTCTATACAAATTTTTACTTAGATTGAGCCTTTGTCGATTAGATTCTAAGAATTTAAACTGATGTCCTAGTCTTGTTTAACGATAAGAAACCTTATCAAGCTGAGCTCAGATGGACTTTTAACTATACGTGCATAGAATTATATTTTTAATTTAACAACTGTAACTGATCTATTTAAGTAATTTAAATACATTATATTTTTGCAGTATTTGGAAAAACCTCAATACTTCTTTAAACAGTGCCTCATTTCTCAGAGCTAGAGCAATTTTAGATTTTTCTTCGAAGGAAAATCTTTATTTTAATGGCAAGCATTTCTTATCATAGTTTTTCACCAGAGTGCAGAGTTTTAGATAGTTAACTTGGTTTTTCTGGTTTTCAAAAGTTGAAACGAGCTGTTTTATTTGAGAAGAATATCATGGACTGGAAAAGATAGAAGAGGAATCAAGCAATGATTGAAAGCAGATTTCTAGTTTCTGCATATGAGCTTTTTTTTTACATTAAAAGAAAAACAGCTAAAAGACGGCATGAAAAATGGATTTGTTTTTTCCTCTTGATCCTTTTCAGTTAAAGTTTCTGAAATATTTCTTCCTCTTCCTTGAAGAGGAGGAGCAAGGAAAATCCTGTCCTAAGCAATGAAGTGATATAATTGTGATGCCAAAATAAAACAATAAAGGACAACAAACATGGTTTCCCTGTTTTGAATAATTTTACTTTTCTTACGAGAAATAAGCAAAAGGTATCATTGAGTCAAATGAATTGGATAACCACAGGATTTCAAACCAAATCAAACTAGAATAGAAGCTCGCCTGTTTGGAACCCATACCACATTTCTGACATCAATACAATTGAACGTGTCCAGAAATATTTTACAAGAAGAGTTCTCCATTCCTCTGAAAACAACAAAATACCTTATCCCACCAGACTTGAAATCCTAGGCTTAGAAAACTTGGAACTCCGTCACCTATGACAAGCCCTAAGTTTAACTCACAGAATCATCTATTGTAATGTCCTTCCTGTCAAAGACTACTTCAGCTTTAATTGCAATAATACAAGAGCAACCAATAGATTTAAACTTAATGTCAACCGCTTTAATTTAGATTGCAGAAAATATGACTTCTGTAACAGAATCATCAGTGCTTGGAATACTTTACCTGACTCTGTGGTCTCTTCCCATAATCCTAAAAGTTTTATCCAAAAACTTTCTACTATTGACCTCACCCCATTCCTAAGAGGACCATAAGGGGCGTGCATAAGCGCACAAACGTGCCTACCGTTCCTGTCCTATTGTTGTTGTTTTTTCTTCTTCTTATACCTCCTAATATTTACTCATATATATGTTTATATACTATATAATCTTTTTGTATGATACTTACATATACTGTTGTGACTAACTAACTAACTAACTAACTAACTAAATAAATAAATAAATAAATAAACCTTTATTGTCAATGCACAACATGCGTACAATGAAATTGAATTTCAAACATTTTTTGAAGTTAAGTTAACCAGGCTGGGGGCTAGATTTTGGTAGTGCCATCTTGTGACTGAGTGGTATAGAAAATTGGTGAAATGGAGATCAGTCATTCATCCCAATCCCCCTTGAGAGAGAAATCAATCTCACAAGAGGTAAACAAAATCAAGCTAATATAGCATTTTACTAGATGCAATAGCTTGCACTGTACAGTATAGACCACAAGGTGGCAGTGGTCTGCTAAAAGTTGAAAAGCTTTCTGCCCAAAGTATTACTGATCCCTCTGCAATAATTCCAACTATTACAGGTTACACGATAGAATCTAAAAAAACAACAACCACATCAGGCACCCATTATGTACTGTCTATTGAGAATGAAAGAAAATGAGACTTTGTACCACGTAGAAAAAAAGTAATAATTAAAACGCAGCTGTAATCCCTGAAATCTTTGTAGCTACGTATTTCTAAAGAAATCCAAAGTATCCTGAAGCAATTTCCTGACATCTTCTGACTTCTTCAACAGTTCCATCATTAATTCCAGGTGGTTGGATGATGGGAACCCCTTTATTTATCCACCTTCTCTCTGTCCTGAAATTACCAAACCAGTTTTACACGTGGCAGGAACTGGGATGATCTTACCCTGTGTGAGACAAGGAGCTGTTTCTTACTCGTAGGGGTGTGCATTGTGAGTGTGAGGCCTTTGTGTGTATAATTCAGAAGAATTATTCATGAGGTGTCTTGTTTCTTTTGCTGGAAGAGAACTATTGAGCTGTAGGCACCACAGGAGGAGAACCAGGTTAGCTTTACGCAGGAAAAAAATATCAGGGCTCAGACAGCTGTTTTTTGCAACCTATAAATGATCTTAGGCCATACTAAGGACGCACTGCAATGCTTAACTTGAATAAGGTCTGGAAAAGCGGCTATTGATATAAATAAATGAATTGGGCTAGTTTACTTCCTTTCATGGGTGTGAAGGTTGGGACGTTAGGAATGGCCGATCAAAGAGGACCCAGATTGTTGGGGGCAATACGTTGACTTTGTATATAATATACAAATGGATGAAGACTATTGCTTGACATAGTGTAAGCCGCCCTGAGTCTTCGGAGAAGGGCGGGATATAAATGCAAATAAAAAAAAGAAGAAGAATTTGTGCTGGCATAAATTATTGCACATACCCTGGACAGCTGGAGTAACCAACAGAGATGTGCTCAATTGAATAAAACCAGACACATCGCTAGAAGCTAAAACCACAAGGCTACATCTGGTTTACTTCGGCCATGTCATGAGCTCAAACTCGGTGGAGAAGTCCATTGTTCTGACCCAGTTCCCCAAACATGACAAACTCTCTGAATTTAAATCAATAATTCCTTTATTGGGAGCATCAGCAACCCCGGCAAAAAGTTTTCTCTCTCAACGCAGACTAACAAGTCCATCCAGAAGATGAATAATTGTCTGCCACACCTATTCATCTCCACCCCCTGCCTTTGATCCCCAGAGCTAGGGTGGGGCTTCGCTAGCAGCGGTGGCTCTTCAGTCCCGAGGACCAGCCCATAGATTTCCACTGGTCTCCTCTCCTCTCCTCTGCTTTCTGAGCATCCGCGCATCAGGCACTGGAGCCAGCTGTTTCTCCTCTTCCTCATCAGCCACCTCCAAACCTGGGGGGTGTTGACTCTCCATCTGAGGGCTGACGGACAGCCCAGGCTCTGCCTCTCTCTCTCTCTCTCTCTCTCTCTCTCTCTCTCTCTCTCTCTCTCTCTCTCTCTCTCTCTCTCTGCCAGCTCCATTCCCTCTTCCCCCTCGGAGCTCTCAGGTTGCCTTGATGCCGACCCTGACTCCCACGCCTCTTTCTCTTCTGATTGCTGGAGAGGCTGGTGGCCGACAGGCCACAACATCCATGTTGGTAGGAATGGTCAGTGGAGCAAGAAGAAGGGGCAAGCAGAGAACATGCTAGCTGACACAAAACTGACACAAAGTTGAACATCAACAATGGAAAGAAGCCATGCTTGACAGGGTAGCATAGAGAGCCGTTTCCAAGAGTTGGACACAACTAAATGGCTCAGAGAACAACACAAACAAGACTATTGCTTGACATAGTGTAAGCCGCCCTGAGTCTTCAGAGAAGGGCGGGATATAAATGCAAATTTAAAAAAAACGTTATTAAAATGGTATCGGTGAAAGGGTTAGAGTCAGGGTTAGGAACCATGGAATTACTTGCCTTCAGAAGTTGTGGGTGCTCCGTCCCTGGAGTTTTTAAAGAAGAGACTAAAGAGCCATTTGGTACAGAGTCTCCTGCTTGAGCCAGGGGTTGGACTAGAAGACCTCCAAGGTCCTTCCAGCTCTATTCTGAATTAAATTACATGGTTCAAATAACACAAATGTTCTTATTAAAGAAAGAATGATTGCTGGAAATGAATATGTCTAATTTGATGAAAAGAAGGACTAAGGGTGACATGATAGCAGTGTCCCAATATCTCAGGGGCTGCCACAAAGAAGAGGGAGTCAAGCTATTCTCCGAAGCACCTGAGGGCAGGACAAGAAGCAATGGATGGAAACTCATCAAGGAGAGAAGCAACCTAGAACTAAGGAGACATTTCCTAACAGGGAGAACAATTAAGCAGTGGAACAATTTGCCTCTAGAAGTTGTGAATGCTCCACTGGAAGTTTTTGAGAAGATGTTGGATAACCATTTGTCTGAAGTAGTGTAGGGCTTCCTGCCTAAGCAGTGGGTTGGACTAGAAGACCTCCAAGGTCCCTTCCAACTCTGTTTCGTTTCTGTTCTGTTGTTCTGTTCTGTTCTGTTCTATTCGGTTCCGTTCCGTTCCATTCCATTCTTTACTTTACTTTCTAATTCTCTTCTCTTCTCTTCTCTTCTCTTCTCTTCTCTTCTCTTCTACTCTACTCTACTCTACTCTACTCTACTCTACTCTACTCTACTCTACTCTACTCTACTCTACTCTTTCCCAATTTCATTTTATTCTGTTCTGTTCTGTTCTGTTCTATTCTATTCTATCCTATCCTATCCTATCCTATCCTATCCTATCCTATCCTATTCTATTCTATTCTATTCTATTCTATTCTATTCTATTCTATTCTATTCTACTCTACTCTACTCTACTCTATTCTATTCTATTCTACTCTACTCTTTCCTAATTTCATTCTATTCTGTTCTGTTCTGTTCTGTTCTGTTTTGTTTTGTTTTGTTTTGTTTTGTTTTGTTCTGTTCTGTTCTATTCTATTCTATTCTATTCTATTCTATTCTATTCTATTCTATTCTACTCTACTCTACTCTACTCTACTCTACTCTACTCTACTCTTTCCTAATTTCATTCTATTCTATTCTGTTCTGTTCTGTTTTGTTCTATTCTATTTTATTCTATTCCATTCCATTCCATTCCATTCCACTCTACCCTACTCTATTCTGCATTCTATTCTATTCTATTCTGTTCTGTTCTATTCTATTCTATTCTATTCTATTCTATTCTATTCTATTCTATTCTATTCTATTCTATTCTATATTTTCTACTCTATTCTATCCTATCCTATTCTATTCTAAAAAAGGAATCAGCTTTCGTGAGCTGTGACTTTAAGTCCTTATCAGTGTGAGCAGAACATTGAGTCTCTCCCCCCCCCCCCGAGAAACCCCAGGGACATTTTGTCACAGCAGCCCAGAAAGAACAAAGGTCTGTTGAAACCACAAACTCCCCATTCCCTCCCTCTAATCGTCCCTCAGTCAGGAACACAGCGGCTCCTTGTTTCCCGTCCTATCTCCGAATTCCATCACTTGCCAACAGGGGACAGGGGATTGTTGAACCGTCAGTTTAACTCACCTGTGAACCGAAAAAAATTTCCTTTTTTTTCTCACCTTATTTCTTCTTGGGACACTTCTCCCTTGCTGTTCTGACCTAGGCTTCCCGAGAGCACGAAGCCGACTCCTCGTCCCGATAAAACCTCTTTTATTTAGGTTAAAGGGAAATTCCCCTCCAGCAAAGCCCCAGCACACAGTTTTTCAAGATGATTGCACAACTACAGACCTTTATCAGGCTCGGAGAACAGCCAGGCTGATATCTTCCAAACGCCAATCTGTAGCAGCAAATACTTGGCAAAAAGTCAGGAACAGATCTTCACCCTCATGAATTGAACTAATTGTCTCCTGCAAACTCCCCTCCCCTTTCGCTCCTCTTTATTCCCTATGGGAGGAGTCATTCACTGTCCACCTGTGGCTTTACTCCTGAGTTGACCCTTGTTCCTTAGCTGTTTCCTTCTCCTGGCAGCTCTGCACAGGTGCACACTGGGATCCAGCTGTTCTTCTGCCTCACTGATGTCCGACTCCATAGGCACCTGACAACTGTCAGATGGCCCTGGCCCAGTGGTGTGTTGCCCCCGGTTCGGACTAGTTCTTGAGAACCGGTAGTAAAACCGAGAGGAGGCTCTGCCCACTGACCCTGACGTCATCAGGAAACTTCTGCACAGGCGCGGAAGCAAGCGTATGCGCACGATCCCGCTGCAAACTGGTAGTAAAGATAAGTAGAAGCCACTCCTGCCCCTGGCTCCATCTCTGCCTCTGACGCAGAGCTCTCGTCAGAGCCTTCTCCAGATTCCAGGACTGGCCCGTGTTCCTCCCCAACCTCCTCACTGTCCGAATCTGTTGCCAGATCTGATGGCCGCTGGCGGGCCACAACACTTGCTTTGGGGGGGCCATCTGGAATGGGAGGACGGTTATCCTCAACCGACGAGCACAATGGAACCCCACATTTCTCTTCTTCAGCGAGAGGTTTGTTAAGTGAGCTTTGACCCTCATTTTACCAACTTTCTTACCACGGCTCTTAAGTTTTTGTTTTTTTGTTTTATTTGCATTTATACCCCGCCCTTCTCCGAAGACTCAGGGCGGCTTACATTGTGTTAGCAATAGTCTTCATCCTATTTGTATATTACATACAAAGTCAACTTTTATTGCCCCCCCAACAATCTGGGTCCTCATTTTACCTACCTTATAAAGGATGGAAGGCTGAGTCAACCTTGGGCCTGGTGGGACTCGAACCTGCAATAATTGCAAGCAGCTGTGTTAATAACAGACTGCATTAGCAGTCTGAGCCACAGAAGTGACTTACCGCAGACGTTAAGACGGGCACACGGTCGTTAAGTGAACCTGGCTTCCCATTCTGACTCTGCTCATGAGAAGGTCGCCAAAGGGGATTGCATGACCCCCCCCCCCAGGGACCCCGAGACAGCCATCAATCACCAAATGTCTGAATTTTGATCGCATAACCATGGGGATGTTGCAAAGGTCATAACTGTGACAAACGGTCATAAATCGCTTTTTCAGTCCTGTTGTAACTTTGCACGGTCACTAAGTGAACTGTTGTAAGTCGAGGACGGCCTATTGCAGTCCCCCCCCCCCCAAAAGTCAAAATGGCAGCAGTCCCTATTCAAATGGAGCCCTGTTTCTTTTATCACGTTGACTTTTTTGACCATCCTGGGAGAGAGGTCTGGAAAAGAATACAGCACAGACATTAAAGCAGCTGTTCTGGATATCTTATGTGCTGGACACAACAGAAATGAAGAGTGACATTTATTCATTTTTTTTCATCCAATTGGACAATGGGTTTTCTCCAAGCCCTTGGAAATGCCAATCTGCTAAATAGGACAGTGATAAATTGGTCAGCAAAGGAAGAGACGATTGAAGGTGGACCAGAAAACCAGCCAGGCTGCCAAACTCAAGATAAATGTTGTTTTAATTATGCAGACCTTTTTTTAAAAAAAACAAAAACCTGAATAGCTTGGAAGACATGATACATTTTAGAACTGTAATCGGATTCGGTTGATCTCAAATGGCCTGGCTAGGAGTCACCCATCTTTAATTTCTTTTATCCATTGTTTTCTCACCCTTAAAAACAAATATGTTAAGGAAGAAAAGTTTGGGAGAAATAAGCCGTGGGACTCTTTTATGAATCTGTGCTTGGAAACACCGTGCACGGGAGAGAAAACATTGTGTTACCGCGTCCAGTTTTTGACTGTGAGAAGAAGACCTTGCTCCATCACTGGAGCTTTCAAGAAGAGATCGAATAGCCAAGGTAGGGGTCTCCTGCCGGAACAATGGGTTGGACTAGAATAGGGGTCTCCAACCTTGGTTCCTTTAAGACTTGTGGACTTCAACTCCCAGAGTCCCTCAGCCAGCAAAGCTTAAAGGTCTTAAAGGGACCAAGGTTGGAGACCCCTGGACTAGAAGACCTCCAAGGCCTCTTCCAATTCTGTAATTCTGTTTATTCTATTATCTGGCTTAATCTCGTCTATTTGTGGCTTGTAGGCCTACCCGTTTTCAAAGTTACTTCTGCATTTCCACTGGGAAATCTACCTATCTCCTTACTTTTTGGGCTCGGGTGTACAGCTGGAGGGGGAAATTTGGAAGAGGGGATGAGAACATAGCTGGGTTTTCAAGGATGGGTAAGCCGACGGGTGTCCCAAACAAGAAAAAACGACCCCGCATTAGTTATAATAATAAGATCTCCAGTGCAGAAAGTCCTGAGATGGTTTATCTGCTGTTCTTTGAGCAGCTCTGAATGAAGAGGGCATTTTCCCGGAACAAATATTGGCTTCTTTTGGACCTGAACGTGTCATCAAGCCATTTGGCACCATCCATCTAAGGAGGCTTCGACAGGTTTTGTGCAGAGAGGTCTTGTCCCTTGGTCACACCTGCTGCAAAAGCATCTCTACTCCTTCTCTGTGACCCCCACCCCCTTCCAATTCTTCAGGAACTCACACCAAACAACCCAGAATATTTGCACAACACACAGAGTGTGTGTTGACACTTAGTACCTTCCTTCTGAGTCCTGCCCAGCGTGGTCAGGAGTCGCCAACGGCGGTGCCAACTTTTTCCAGCCGCCTGGTTTAAAGGCAAGGTCTCCCGTTTCTGTGCTCAGTCTCGCTCCCAAAGTCGAGGCGACCTTCCCTTATCGTGCGGCTGAGAAACGGCGAAATATGAACTGGAGGCACATGTTGTTTCTCTCCGGCTTCACGGCCGTTTTGCTTCTGATTGGTACGTATGGCCGGCGGACCTAAGAAAAAGGCCTTGAGATTTATTCAGACGTAGGCGACTGCCTGTCTTTTTGCAAAAACCTTATAGAATTTGGATTCCATCGGACTGCAACCACTGAGAATAAATAAATAAATAAATAAAAATAAATAATGTGTGTGTGTGTATGTATGTATATGTGTGTGGATAGATAGATAGATAGATAGATAGATAGATAGATAGATAGATAGATAGATAGATAGATAGATAGATAGATAGATAGATAGATAGACAGACAGACAAACAAACAGACAGTGTTAAATTTATATTTACTGACAAAGAAATAAAGGGAGACTAGTATAGATCTATGTCTACCCAAATATGGGAGGGAGCATAACTGCTTCCCTTTCGCCTTTCAGCCCCAATCCAGGAGCCCTCACAGGCAGTGGCTTACCCGACAAACTATTGCTTCGATAAGAAAAAAACCCACTTAATCTTTCCCCTGGTACAGCTGACAAAGCCAGGAGGACAACCTGTGGCTTAGAGGTTAATACAGCTGCCTGATATGCAAGCAAACCCAGGTTCGAATCCCAGAAGGGTATGGCTAGCTGATGAGAACTAAATAGCTTGAAATAGATCTCTGCTAGCCTCCCTTTATTTCTTTGTCAGTAAATATAAATTTAATCCAAAATAGTTTGTCGTGAAACTGACTGCCTGTGAGGGCTCCTGGAAGAGAGAGAGAGATGATAGATAGAGAGAAGGAGAGAGAGAGAGAAAGAGAAACAGAGAGAGAGGAAAGACAGAGAGAAAGAGTTAGTTAATTAGACAGACATAGATAGACAGATGATATAGATAAACAGATGCTAAATGTTAGATGCTAGAAATAGATAGAGAAAGAGAGCGAGAGAAAGAGAAAGAAAGAGTTAGTTAATTAGACAGACAGACAGATAGATGATTTAGATAAACAAATGCTAGATGCTAGAGATAGATAGATAGATAGATAGATAGATAATTTATTTAATTGTATTTTTCCTTATAACATTAAGACTCCAGAGGGCTTAGGGATATTCCATTTCTGGTTGATTATATTCCAGTGGACAAAATTTGAAATCCGCTGAGTGTCTCCTATTCTGCCTGAACAAACCCATCAAATGCTCCAACCACAGTACACAACAAAGAAGCAAAGCAAGCCCTTTCTTCTTTCCATCAGAAGAGATTAGTCAACCGTTTGTCTGTCGTGGTCCAGAATCTCCTGCCTGAGCAGGGGGTTGGAGTAGAAAACCTCCGAGGCCCCTTTCGACTCTCTTATTCTGTTCATTCTGTTAATATTTGCGATCCGTTTTCCTGAGGGACGCCCTTTCTTTTAAACTCTTCTGTAAAGTTCAAGATCCAGGGCTCCTTCGATCGGATAATGCTGCGGAAGATAGAATGGAATGGAATAGAATAACAGAGTTGGAAGGGTCCTTAGAGGTCTTCTAGTCCAACCGCCTGCTTAAGCAGGAAACCCTACACCACTTCAGACAAATGGTTATCCAACCTCTTCTCAAAATCTTCCAGTGTTGGAGAATTCACCACTTCTGGAGACAAGTTGTTCCACTGGTTAATTGTTCTCACTGTCAGGAAATTTCTCCTTAGTTCTAGGTTGCTTCTCTCCCTGATGAGCCTATATTTTAGGAAAGCCTGGAAGAGGCCCTGATTTTAAACATGGACCTGGGAAGGACCTTTCAAGATCCTACTTCTTTTCACAGCAACAAACAGTTTACGCTCCGTTCTTTTTTATTTACCTAGTTCTAGATGGCAGGCGTAGCATCGTGAAGGCCACCAGGGGAGGCTCCAGCGAAGAAAGTAAGTGAAGAGAAATTCTCTTTTGGAGGGGAGGAAAGGAAAAGAGAAAAAGTTAGGAGCCAAAAACAAAGAAACAAAGAAGAAAAGAGGAAGGACGTTAACCTTCTTTAGCATTAGGTCCAGCTCTACTTTCCTACCAGTGGTCAGATTCACGTCTTCCTCTAGTTCCAGATCTGAAGAAAAAGCTCTTTGTGCAGAGATTGGATGCTTCAAACTTTTTAAAGACGCACAGGAAAAGATTTGCAAGCTCCAGCTCTGAGGAATTTGACGGTGAGACGGTCTGCGGGATCTTAATGGAAAAATGGCCGGATTCAGTTTTTTAAAAAAAGAGATAGATAGATAGATAGATAGATAGATAGATAGATAGATAGATAGATAGATAGATAGATAGATAGAGATAGATAGATAGATGATAGATAGATATAGATAGAAGATAGATAGATAGAGATAGATGATAGATAGATAGATAGATAGATAGATAGATAGATAGATAGAAATAGATAGATAGATGATAGATGATAGATAGATAGATAGATAGAGATAGATGATAGATAGATAGATAGATAGATAGATAGATAGATAGATAGATAGATAGATACATAGATAGATAGATAGATAGATAGATAGATAGATAGATAGATAGATAGATAGATAGAGATAGATGATAGATAGGGTAGATAGATAGATGTAGATAGAGATAGATGATAGAGATAGATAGATAGATAGATAGATAGATAGATAGATAGATAGATGATAGATGATAGATAGATATAGATAGATAGATGATAGATAGATAGATGATAGATAGATACTGTAGATAGATGATAGATGAGAGATGATAGATAGATAGATAGAGATAGATCAGGGGTGAAATGCTATCTGTTCAGACCAGTTCACTTGAACCGGTAGTAACAGTAGCTACCAGTTTGCCTGAACTGGTAGTTAAAAAATGTTACCTGTTTGGATGAACCGGTATTTCCGATGATCAACTGCGCCGATCAGCTGTGAAAAGAAATCCTGCTTTCTAGCGAATCTAAATCATGTGGCACAGCTCTTCCTCCCCCCCTCACTGTTCTACTTTCCTTGGAAAAGGTTTCTTAAGCCTCCTCCTTAAGTGCTGCGCAGTAGCACTTGTGGTGTTCATGCGCGTTCAGTGCCCATTTGGTGTGCACTGCGCATGCACAGACAGCGAACCAGTAGCAGACGTTGGAGCATTTCATCACTGAGATAAATAGATGATAGATGATAGATAGATAGATAGATATGTAGTTCGATCGATCGATCTCTGATGCATTATTAAATTGTATTATCGATTTTGAAAAATTGTTTTTTTTAAATTTGCATTTATATCCCGCCCTTCTCCGAAGACTCAGGGCGGCTTACACTATGTTAGCAATAGTCTTCATCCTATTTGTATATTTATATACAAAGTCAACTTCTATTGGCCCCAACAATCTGGGTACTCATTTTACCTACCTTATAAAGGATGGAAGGCTGAGTCAACCTTGGGCCTGGTGGGGCTTGAACCTGCAGTAATTGCAAGCAGCTGCTGTTAATAACAGGCTGCATTAGTTTGTTGAGCCACAGAGGTTCTTTGTTGTTCAGTGATCTTGAGGGATTCCAGAGTTTAATCGACTTTTCTTTTGACTAAGTTGAATATTAGGGAAACCTTGGATCCAGGGGTGACAGTTACAAGTGTGTAAACTGAGCTACGGGTACGCCTCAACTTGCAACAGTTTGCTTAGTGAAATTTCGAGTTACAACGGCCCTGAAAAAAGCGAATTAGGGACATTTGTTTTACACGGACCACTGCACCATCTCCAAGGTCACATGTTTAAAACAGATGCTCGGCAACTGACTCGTATTTGCGACGGTTGCAGTGCAGGGGTGAAATGTAAAATTTGTTACTACTGGTTCTGTGGGCGTGGCTTGGTGGAGGGGTAATATAACTGGGTGGGCGTGGCCAACTTTTTTTTTACTTTTAAAAGCATTTTTTCTACAAACTCTTCGGCTGAAGAAGTTGTAAAAAAAATGCTTTTAAAAGGCTCTGATGATCCCAGCTGAATTGCCTGATCGTCAGTGGCTTTTCTTTTCTTTTAAAAGCACTTTTTCCCCTTTAAAATAAAAGAAAAGCCTCTGACGATCAGGCAACGTCACGAGCTTAAAACTCACTTATTCATCTGCGCTGGACTGGGTTAGTTTTAAATTTATGGGTTTTTAATGGGTTTTTATCCTAAATTTTTTAATCTTGGCCAATTTAATAAGTTTTTTAATTGTATTTTAATTGTATTTATACTGTATCATTGTGTATTTTTACCTGGCTGTGAACCGCCCTGAGTCCTTCGGGAGAAGGGCGGTATAAAAAATTTAAATAATATTAATAATATTAATAATAATAATATTAATAATAATAATAATAATAATAATAATAATAATAATAATAATAATAATAATAATAATAATAATAATAATAATAACACGATCAGCCTTTTAAAAGCATTTTTTCTACCTTCTACTTTCGGCCGAAGAGGTTGTAGAAAAAATGCTTTTAAAGGGTTCTGACTATCACAGCTGAGCCGCACGATCATCAGAGGCTTTTTTTTTTTTACTTTTAAAAGCATTTTTTCTGCCAAAGAAAAAATGCTTTTAAAAGTAAAAAAACCAAACCTCTGATGATCGCGTGGCTCAGGTGGGGCGGTGGGGAGGGGGGGGCAGGGATTTTTGCTACCGGTTCTCTGAACCACCCGCCGCCATTGCTACCGGATTGGGCAATCCGGTCTGAACCGGGAGCATTTCACCCCTGTTGCAGTGTCCCAGGTTCGGGTGAACCCCCTTTGGCGGTCTTCTGACAAAGTCAATGGGAAGCCGGATTCGTTTAACGACAATATTGCTCACTGAACAACTACATGGATTCACTTAACAACGGTGGGAAGGAGTGGCGGTGGGCCCTGAGCCCCTGATCTTCTATGATCCTTCTCACCCTTTTTCATTCCAAGCTCAGGGGTCCCAAATGCTTCAGTTTCTGTTTTGGGGGCAGCAGCTCCAAGCCCTTAAAACAGGGTTTTTCTCAAGCTTTGAACCCAAAGTTCAAACCTGGGTCATTTATTTTTTGCTTACTAAATTAGCTGCAGTTCTCTGGACACAAAGTGAGCCCGTTCACTCACCAGCCTTACCTTTGGAGGGTTGGGAGATTGAAAGATGAAAGAAATTACTGCAGATCAAATAATTCTCCTTCCTTCCTTCCTTCATTTCCTTCCATCCTTCGTTCCTCCATCCCTCTCTCATTTCCTCCTTCCTTCCTTCCTTCCCTCTCCTTCCTTTCTCCCTTGCTCACTAATTCCCTCAATTTTCCTTCCTTCTTTTCCTCCGCTCCTTCCTCCCTCATTCCCTCCTTCCTTCCTTCCTTTCCTCCGTTCCTCCCTCCCTCATTTCCTCCCTTCCTTCCCTCTCCTTCCTTTCTTCCTTGCTCACTAATTCCCTCCTTCCTTCCTTCCTCCTTCCCTCATTTCCTCCTTCCTTCCTTCCTTCCCTCTGTTCCTCCTCCCTCATTCCCTCATTCCTTCCTTTCCTCCGTTCCTCCCTCCCTCATTTCCTTCCTTCCTTCCTTCCCTCTCCTTCCTTTCTTCCTTGCTCACTAATTCCCTCCATTTCCTTCCTTCCTTCCTCCTTCCCTCCTTCCTTCCTTCCTTTCCTCCGTTCCTCCCTCCCTCATTTCCTTCCTTCCTTCCTTCCCTCTCCTTCCTTTCTTCCTTGCTCACTAATTCCCTCCATTTCCTTCCTTCCTTCCTCCTTCCCTCATTTCCTCCTTCCTTCCTTCCTTCACTCTGTTCCTCCTCCCTCATTTCCTCCCTTCCTTCCTTCCCCATTTCCTTTCCTCTCTGTTTTCTTCCTTCTCTCTCTCCTTTCATACACACACATACACATTTTCCTTCCTTCCTTCCTTCCTTCCTTCCTTCCTTCCTTCCTTCCTTCCTTTCCTCTCCTTTCTCCTGAAGGTTCCTTACACTGAGGTGTTCCCTCTACCTTGATGAACGTATCTTTTCTTTTATGTACACTGAGAGCATCTGCACCAAGACAAATTCCTTGTGTGTCCAATCACACTTGGCCAATAAAATTCTATTCTATTCTATTCTATTCTATTCTATTCTATTCTATTCTATTCTATTCTATTCTATTCTATTCTATTCTATTCTATTTTCCTGGGAAGTCGCTGTTAGGGTTGCCTCAGCTAATATGTACAATTTTGAGGCATCAGTTCCTTTGGGCCCCGTGGCCCCGTGGGGGAAGCGATCCTGGGTTCTGGGTTCAGGAAAACCAAGAGAGACGCAGTGCGTAGCTATGAAGCGCAAACGGTTAATGGAGGAAGAAACGAGAGGCGCCTCCTGACTCCCCCCCACTAACCTTAAGCCCCTTTCCCAACAGACAGGACCCGCTCCGAGAAACTGGGACCCGAATACGAAAACACCACTGAGGAAGACCACGATGGTAAGGACAGACAGACGCAGAACACATCTGGAGCAGTTTCCAGTCTTACCTCTAGAACTGCAAGATTTTGAGAAGCACCATTCAGTGACTGGCCGTCCTTGAATTAACGGTTATTAAAACGATCAGAAGTTGTGATGGCGCTGAAAAAAAAAAGGGTCTTACGAGTGGTCCTCGTTTTATGACGGTCAACAGCATCCCCACAATCATATGAACCAAATTTGGACACGCGTGTACTTAACAATGGTTGCAGGGGTCACGTGATCATCGTTTGTTGACCTCCCCAGGTGGTTTCCAACAAGCAAAGTCAAGGGGGGAAAGTGGGATTCACTTAATGACTGCATGATTCGCTTTACGACCGTGGCAAAAAAAAATCCTAAAATTGGGTGCATTTAACAACCATATCTCTTGGCAACCAATTTTGGTCGTGAGTCGAGCCCTATCTGTAAAGGAGACCCATTACATTGTTTTTCATCTTCTAATCCATTTTCTGGTGTTTCCACATACAGTTTTCAGGGACTACACTGGCTGGGGATGATGGGAGAGTATCAGGTGATGAGGCGTTTAACTTAAATATCTGACAAATGCAGGCAGTCCCCGACTTACGACCACAAATTGAGCCCAACCTTTCTGTTGCTAAGTGAGACATTTATTAAGTGAATTCTGCTCCATTGTATGACCTTTCTTGCCACGGTTATTAAGCATATCACCTGCCGGCTGTTAAGCTAGTCACACGGATATTAAGTGAACCTGGCTTTTCCATCGACTTTGCTTGTCAGAAGGTCGCCATCCAAGCGGATCACGTGATTCCAGTATACGGCAATCGTCGTAAATATGAATCAGAGGTCCAGCATTTGAACTGGGATCACATCACCCTGAGGGAAGCTGCAATGGATGGCCGTTCAGTGTTGAAAAACGGTCGTAGGTCACATTTTTCAGTGCCGATGGAATTCCGGTCACTAACTAAACGAAATCAAGGATTGCAGAAGTCTAAATTTTAATCTGGGGTGTGTGTGTGTGTGTGTGTGTGTGTGATCGGAGGATGGGAACGAAAGACTTCTGTGCGATTGAAGGGATGACGAGAAAGAAATCTCTCCTTCTTTCGTTCTTTTTTTGCCTGCAAATTTGAAAAGTCTCCATTTCAGGCGAGAGGGTTTTCTTTCCAAATTTCTGTACGGTCCTTAAAACGTGAGCCTGCACACAAGAGACACAACAAGCACCTTCTTGTCTGCAGGTTGACAATTGTCTGCCTGTGAAAAGAACACAACTCAGCCTTGAATTTCATCCACAAACTTGGAAGGTTTTACAGACTTATACAGTTTCCCCCCCACCCGCAAGCCATCACTTGGCTAAACAACTCATTCCCACCACACTGTCCAACTATTTAATCAGGCTGTATTACTATTCTTCTCCTCATCCTCCCTATTACCTCTCTCCTTTCTACTTATGACTATAACCTTGTTGCTAGTATCCTGAGGATTGATATTGTTTTATTTAGTTTCTTAGTATGATTTGATTGCTTATATAGGATCCTATGACTATCACTCAGTGCTGCATCTTAGAATTCTTCATGAATGTATTTTTTATGTACACTGAGAGCTTCTAAACCGAAGACAAATCCCTTGTGTCCAATCATGTAGGGCCAATAAAGAATTTTTCCTTCCTTCCTTCCTTCTTTCTTTCTTTCTTTTTCTCTTCCCTTCTCTTCCTCCTCCTTTTCTTCTTCCTCTCCTCCTCCTCCTCTTCTACTCTTCTTCTTCTGCTCCTCCTCCTCCTCCTCTTCTTCCTCTCCTCTCCTCCTCCTCCTCTTCTTCCTCCTCCTCTTCTTCTTCTGCTCCTCCTCCTCCTCTTCTTCCTCTCCTCCTCTGCCTCTTCTTCCTCTCCTACTCCTCCTCTTCTCCTCTTCCTCCTCCTCCTCTCCTCCTCTTCTTCCTCTCCTCCTCTTCTTCCTCCTCCTCTTCTTCCTCCTCCTCTCTTCCTCTCCTCCTCTGCCTCTTCTTCCTCTCCTACTCCTCCTCTTCTCCTCTTCCTCTCCTCCTCTTCTCCTCCTCTTCCTCTTCTCCTCCTCTTCTTCCTCTTCTCCTCTTCATCCTCTTCTCCTCCTCCTCCTCCTCTTCTTCTTCCTCTCCTACTCCTTCTCTTCTCCTCTTCTCCCTCTTCTTCTTCTCCTCTCCTCCTCCTCTTCCTCTTCTTCTTCTTCTAGAAAGGAAAGAGAGTGGATATCTTGAGGCACCTATTAAATACGGGCTAATTAGCATGATACCACTTTTAATTTAGCCCTGCTGAAGTGGAGTCATCGCTCCAAAATAAGATTAAATTCAACAATCGTTTTGTTTTTATTCCTCGCGTTTCCCCCTAAATCAGCTTGTTTTATTTCTCCTGGATCCATTGAGTTCTTGATAAGACAAAATTCAACAAGTGTTTGCATAAGAACCTGCAGTTGTTCAGTGAGTCACCCGGCCATTAAGTGAATCTGGCTTCCCCATGGACTTGGCTCGTCAAAAGGTCACGAAAGTGAATCACGTGACCCCCCAGGGATGCTACGACCGCCATAAATGCGAGTCCGTGGCCAAAACAGCTCTAAGTGTTGTTGTAACTTTGAACACTCCAGCAAACTGTCATAAGTCAAGGACTAGTTGTACATCACAACATTATCAGGATCCTCTCAGGACACGGGTAGGAATTCCAAAAAGCAACAATGACTGGATAATTTCCTATTTCTTTTCTTTCTTTCTTTCTTTTAACTTTTTGCTATCCATTCTTTCGGTGCTTGAAAATAATGGAGCTTTACTGATAAAATCTGCTTGGCTTCCTCACTAGGAAAACAGGTTCTTCTTAAAATTCTTTTAAGCTGGTATCACAATGGATTCTTTGCAAAAAAAACAACAACCAACAACACACAAAAATTCCGACAGGGAGAACAATTAACCAGTGGAACGACTTGCCTCCAAAAATTATGGGTGGTCCAACACTGAAGGTTTTCAAGAAGAGACCGGACAGCCATTTGTCTGAAATGACCTAGGGCAGGGGTCTCCAACCTTGGCAACTTGAAGACTTGTGGACTTCAACTCCCAGAATTCCTCAGCCAGCTTTGCTGGCTGAGGTATTCTGGGAGTTGAAGTCCACAAGTCTTCAAGTTACCAAGGTTGGAGACCCCTGGTCTAGGGTTTCCTGCTTGAGCAGGGTGGGGGTTGGTCTAGAAGACCTCCGAGGTCCCTTCCAACTCGATTCTGAGACTTTGGAAAGACAAAGTTCCCAGCTTAAAACGAGATCATCCAAACAGGCCCTTCCAAACTTGGTGGTGGTGCGGGAGGGAAATGCAAATTCAAAGTAATTCAATTAAAACACATATTCTAATTGCAACCTATTCGTCACTGTTTACATAGCAGAAGAGGTAGAAACAGATAGGTGGGTTGTCAGATGGATATTCGTACCGATATTTACCGTTGAACGCTTAATTCGTTTTTTTCCCCCCCATTCTACAGAACGGCACGAGAATAATGAAAGACGTGGGCCCAGGTATGACTTTGAGGATTATTATTATTCTTAGCATGCGGTGGAAGAATTGCCGGCAGAGAGGAACCCAAATCTGTTGAATCGACCAACTAGAATTATTTGCCATTCTGTCGTGTGCCTACGTCAATCATGCGTTTCCTATTATCCGTGATTTGGCTTATAACTGCCTCTTGCTTTCTAACACAAATATGTAGAAAATCCTGAACATGGATCAAGTCTTACCTTCAGGCAGGACCACACCTCTTTAAGAGAGAGAGAGTGTGTGTGTCTGATTGTGTGTACCTATATGCTCACTTTGTGCATGCGCCTGCTTTCCACACATGCGCCCGGCTTTGCTCGCGCACGCACCTCCTGCGCATACACCTGGCCTCAAAAATGTGCCTAAATGAGGGTCGCATAGAACAGGGGTGGGTCCCACGATTTCTGCTACCAGTTCAGGCGAATACCACTCTGATTAAGACTGTATAATTCAGTTGCCAAAAAATGCTCCCATTGGAAGGCTCACAAACGTTCCATCCATCTACAGCTCTTGAAAGCAGCTGCATCTTTGCCCAGGATGTGGAAGTGCCCTCTGTCCTTACTGGGTAAAAAAGTGGCTGCTTTAAAGAGTTACAAGATGCAGCTATCGTCATGTTCCCGTGTGGTTCAAAAAGTACCTTTTCCAAATTGTTTCTAAAGGTCTGCAGACTGCCGATAATGCATGTTTCCATTCACAGAAAACTCGTTAAGTACGATGCCCAAATAATCATTAGTTTTTGCTAGGGATGCTTGTATAGCCATCATTTTCTGATCTCTCTCTCAAATGAATCTTAAGGATATAGCTAAAAGTTATTGTTTATTAGCCTGTAACGATTTCTCTGTTTATGAAATGTATTTTAGCTTCTGGCATTCTCTTTCTAACAGTTGTTAATATTGGAAAATATCAACATTTTGAAAAAGCCTAACGCTGGTGTGGTTTTGCAGCTGACATTGTGTGGCCAAAGTTAGATGAATGTTTTGAAAAAATAAAATGGTAGTTTAAAACAACTCTAGATTCAAGTTGTCTGGGTTATTTGCTTTACGTAATGAAAAGGACCACTGACGCGGTGGCTCAGTGGCTAAGATGTGGAGTTTGTTGATCGAAAGGTCGGCAGTTCGAATCCCTAATGCCGCTTAACGGGGTGAACTCCCATGACTTGTCCCAGCTTCTGCCAACCTAGCAGTTCGAAAACAGGTAAAAAAATGCAAGTAGAAAAATAGGGACCACCCTATGTGCCTTTGGCACTGAGTCATGCTGGCCACATGACCACGGAGACGTCTTCGGACAGCGTTGCTTTGAAATGGAGATGAGCACCGCCCCCTAGAGTCGGGAACGACTAGCACATATGTGCAAGAGGAACCTTGACCTTTAATGAAAAGGAAATGAGGATGAAGGCTCCAAAACTTTTCCTTTCCTCCCTTCCCTTCCTTTTCTTTTCCCTTCCTTATTTCCTTCCTTTCCTTTCCCTCTCCTCTTTCATTCCTTCCTAGATAGGACTCACAACATGCTCTTTCTGTTGGATCTTCTGGGGTGAGCAGGTGTGATTTGGGGTGTGGCAGTCCCTGAGTATCCCCGCCCCACGCCTCAAAGGAAGGTTACTGCAAAATCCCCATTCCCTCCCCATTCCAGGGGAAGGATACCGTAAAATCTCCATTTTAACAGATGTTAAGTTACTGGATTAAAACAGAATTTAAAAAGTGAAGCTCGTACAACACAGGCTCTCTAGGTTTTATTAAAATCACAAGCGTCTTCTTTCAAACACTTGGGTACATATATCAAGGTTGCTAAGGTAAAATCCAACAGTCACACAGGTGTGCTGTTAATAATCCAACATTAAAGCAAGGAGGATTTTAAAAACATCCGATTTCAAGGGATGATGAAACCTTAACCTTCAGACCAGGAGTGCTCAACCTTGAAAAGTCCTATGGACTTCAATTACCAGAATTCCCTCAGCCAGCCATGAATTCTGGGAAGTTAAAAATCTACAAGTCTTAAAATTGCCAAGGTTGCACACCTCTGCTTTAGGCAAAGACCTAGCTGGAGAAGAATTTCTTCAGATACAACCGAACCTCAGAAAACAAGAGTTCAATATTTTTTCAGCCTTATCCTAAAACTGCCAAAATCTCAAGAGAAAGTTCCAAAGAAACAGACTTCATGGTTCCGTTTTAAATATGCCATGAACGAAATACGCATTTCTTCCCGAATCCAATGAAGGGCGAGGATTAGCCACATTCCTTCCAAACTTCAAAGAAACAGAAAAAAGTTATTCGGCTCGGACTGTCGCTCACAGAAGGAAGCTGGCTGTGTGAAAACGCTTCCGCTGGAAGGGAGCTCTGAAGTTCTCCAGATGGGAAATTCAATAGCCAAAGGCAGGATCCATCCGCCATTATTTCATGCTGTTGAGAAACTGGGCGTGTTCTTCTCCTCTTGGCAGAAGAGTTTCTGCCCCAATTTTGGGGCCTTTTTTCTCCTAGGAAAGGAAATGTCCCGTTAGCTGTCATTACTGCCTGTCAAAATAAGCTTCAATCCATTAGCCCAGAGGTCAGCAATCACCCCTCTGCTGTGGCTCCGTCACTCAAAATATGCGTCACAACCTCCTCAGGGTGCCGTCCGCCAAGCAATGCCGGCTGGCGGCCCCCAGGGGAAGGGCCTTCTCTGTTGGAGCACCTACGCTCTGGAACGACCTTCCCCCCGGTTTGCGCCAAATATCTGACCTTCGGACCTTTCGCCGGGAATTAAAAACTCACTTATTTATTCAAGCGGGACTGGACTGACTGATTTTTTAAATCCCAAATTTTAAAGTTTTAATCCTTTGTAATTTTATATGGGGTATTTTAGGTTAGGTCAATCTGACGGTTTTAATTCGGCCACTATTGAATAGGTATTTTAAATTGATATTTTAACTTTGTATACTTGCTGTTTTTATTTTTGGCTGTACACCGCCCTGAGTCCTTCGGGAGAAGGGCGGTATAAAAATTTAAATAAATAAATAAATAAATAAACATGTGACACCCGCCGGCATGTAATTTATTGAGCTTTTCAACCCCCTGTAGGCCAACCATGGATAAATCCAAGAAAAGTTTCAGAAGAAAACAGAACATTTAATTCAACTATAGATGCTAGTTTTGTGGCCGCTCAAGAAATAATTAGGCACGGGAAAGGTTTTGTGGCTCCCGGTCTTTTCTTTTCTGTGGGAAACGGGTCCAAATGGCTCTTTGAGTGTTTAAGGTTGCCGACCCCTGCATTAGCCCATCATTAACTGTAGATACAGTGATGGTGTCACACAGGTCTTCTCAGGAGAAGCTAGCTCCTGACAACAATCCCACCCAAATGCAATTCCAATTCCAAATATTTTTCATAACATCTCCCTGAAGTTTCTTCCTTGGAATTTCCAGGCCATAAACTTCAGACTTTTAATGTCTGGATTTTCCTGAGAACATAAAATAATTTTCAAAGCTAAGGCTTCTTATACAAGAGGATATTTGTGGCCCAGGGATGAACTGTGGGGGTCTTTGATGCTCTCTGAACTTGATGGTTTTCTTGCAGGTGTTTTATTACCAAACTAGGTAACATCATCAGTGCTAGAAGGGAGGGAGGAGGAGGAAAAGGATGATGACAACGACTGTGGGGTCCCTGGTGCTCCCTGAGCTTGGTGGTTTCCTTGCAGACATTTCATGACCCAACTAGCTAATATCATCAATATTAGAAGGGAGAGGGGTGTGTGGAGAGGAGGAGGAGGACCATAGAGGCCTTGGTGCTCTCTGAGCTTGGTTGTTTTCTTGCAGATGTTTCATGACCCAACTAGGGAACATCATCAGTGCTAGAAAGGACCAAACCCCACCCGTTCTAGCACTGACAATACCACCGAGTTTGGTAATGAAACGTCTGCAAGAAAACCACCAAGCTCAGAGAGGTTACTAAGGACCCCATATACGACTTCCTTTCTAATCCAATTTTTGGTAGCAAACCTTTGGCCGAGTCTTACCTTCAGCATTCCGTCACGTTCCCATTTAAAGAGGCCACAATTACTGAAACAGGAAGAAGGCAGAAAAAAAAAGAAAAAGAAAATCATGATTCATTTCGTGCCATCATCATCATCATCATCATCATCATCATAATAATAATAATAGGACAAAGCCAAGATCGTTCATAGAAAATCTGGTGCTAAAAATGATGCCTTGGTTTGGTTTTTTTCCTATCAAGCTTTAGTTTAAGAGACTGGACAAGGGGCACCTCAATCTTCCATCAAGGATAACCTCTACCTTGATGGAAAATATTCCACCAAGAATAAGCTATTTTTCAGGGCTTGCAAACAAAAGTGTTCTGACCTAGGCTTCCTTAATTAGCATGAAACCAAACCTCATTTACTTAAATGACTCTGCATTTCTTTCATTCACAGTCAACAAGGCTTTGGCGAACAGTCTTTCAGAGGAATGTTTATCAACACCCACCCGTATCTCACTTGGAATGCTGCCAGAGAATCAATTTTCCAAACGCAGGGCAAGGCCAAACTTGGCACAGAGCCTGTTAAGAGTCACGAACAGAACTTCCCAATCTGGAATCGACTGAATGAACTAATTTCTTCCTGCAAAAGCCCACGTCCCGTTCGCTCCTCTTTTAGGTCCTGTGGGAGGGGCCAATTATCTCCAAGGTGTGGCCTTACTCCTGAGTCGACCCTGCTTTCTTAATTGTTCCTGTCTTCTGGCAGCTCTGCGCATGCGGACACTAGGAACAGGCTCCAGCTGTTCCTCTGCCTCGCTGCTATCTAGCTCCCTCTCTGCCTCCGACGCAGAGCCCTCGTCCGAGCTTTCCCCAGCCCCCAGGACTGGCTCAAGTTCCTCCCCAACCTCCTCACTGTCCGACCATGTTGCCAGCTCTGCTGGCTGCCGGCAGGCCACAACAAAAAGGAAGACACACACACCCCTCCACTTCACATACCTGCAGTGTTTTTTGGGGAGCTTGTCCAGGGAAATGGCTCTGTTCCCACAAGCACACTTGAAAAATCTTTTCACCCCGTTGTGCCAGTGGTAAGCGTGACCTTCCGCCACGCACGAATCCAGCAGTTTGAAGTAGGTGTAGTTGCACTTCACGGGTGAAAAAGAGAAAAAAGAAGAGACGCAGTTTGAGAAAAAAAGCAATAGAAGTGTGTGACAACTGTGGCGAGATTATTGTATGCAGTAAGATGGAAGAATAACGAAATGCCTAGAATAGAGGATTGGATTAGAAAAATGTATGGGGTTTGCAGAAACAGCCAAGCTAACCAGTTTGGCCAAGGAAAAAATAATGAACTCTTCTAAAAGACTGGAACAATTATATAGGGACTGTTTGTTGAAAAGGACGGATGATTTATGAGTCTGGGAATTAAAAAGGGTCAAAGAAGAAGAGGGAAGAATAAAAGGATAATTACTCAATAGAAGAAAGGTGGAAGTCATAATCCTTCCTCCGTTCCTCTTTTTTCCCTTCCTCCTTTCTTCTTTTTCTTTCTCTCTCTTTCTCTCCTTCCTTCCTTTCTCCTTTTCTCTTTCTTTCTTTCTCTCTCTCTCCCTCCTTCCTTCCCCACTTGGCTTACCGTTTTACACGTTGCCACCCGACATTTCACTTCTCGGATGCTCCTCATCTTCTCTTCCATTTGTTCTTTTTTCACCAAGGGCTCGAAGTACCGTTCCTGCATCTCAGCCTCAAACTGTGATATGGGAATGAGAAAGAGAGATTGAACTGGAGATTATGGCATAGGGCCGGGCTATTTACGGGACCGTCTGCTGCCACCGATTGCCTCCCACCGACCCGTGCGCTCTCACAGAGAGGGACTCCTCAGGGTGCCGTCAGCTAGGCAGTGCAGTTTGGCGACACCCAGGGGAAGGGCCTTCTCTGTGGGGGCTCCCACCCTCTGGAACGAACTACCCCCCGGACTTCGTCAGCTTTCGGACCTCCGAACCTTTCGTCGCGAGCTTAAAACTCATCTATTCATCTGCGCAGGACTGGACTAGATTTTAGATTTTAAATTTAAATTGGTTTTAATGGGTTTTATTATGTATACTGTTATTTTTAATTATTTGGCTATTTGGAATAAGTTTTTTAATGGATGTTTTGTTGTGTATTTATATGTATTTTTATCTGCCTGTAAACCGCCCTGAGTCCCTAGGGAGATAGGGCGGTATATAAATACGAAAAATAAATAATAAATAAATAAATAAATAAAGTTTTCATCTTGCCACGTAAAATAACTGGCGTAAATAACATGAGTTATGCTGAAGACAAATTTCCTTCCTTCCTTCCTCTCAGAATGTTTACAGTGTGACTGCTAGTTTGAGACAACCCAGGAGCAAAATACAGTACACAGAAGTTTTGTCTTTCAAACAGTGATTTATCTACAAGTTATATATAGTATATATACATACATGTGCTAAGCAAAGCCAGGCAATCAACCAATCTTCAATTATAACATGAAGCATACATGTTTAGAGAAAATACATGGAGGATTACAATGGAGAAAGGAAAGAGAGACGCCCTCACATGGTCACCCCTATATAGACAGCCTCTTAAAGTGATAACCCTGCTGACTCATTCTCATTGCATTATCTCGGTTTACAGCCTTACAGCAGCTGGTCAGCTATTAAATCATCATTACCTTAATGCTTCCTTCCTTCCCCATTTCACTGTTTAGGGTACAAAAATTAAAACTACCCCACCACATCTGAACTATATCCCCTTAGTTAAAACAGGAAACTCCCCAAACAAAATGCCGGCATCAGACTTCACCTAACATCCTAGCTCAAATGACTTGGGGGGAATAGTTATTTTTATTATTTTTTACAAACAAGGGGTTGCTAAAGAACCTGAATAAGGAGGTATACTTAGAAACCATAAGTAACGATTAGTAAAACCTTCATCTAAGCGTTTAAGATGCACGTAGCAGAAAAACAAAGTTTTTCTTTGTTTTACAGACTTGCGAAGGTTTTAAATTTGAGGATTGCTTGCAGGTCTGCACAGATGTAAAAAATCATTAGAAAGTTACTTTTGCTTCAGCATTATGGCATTGTTGAGGCAGTTGCTAAACGAGGACCTGTATTTAAACCCTGGAATACAATCCCTGTCTCAGAACCAGGTCATAAACACACAAACCTGTGTGCAAATTTCCTTGAGATATGCCAAGTTTGGATAGAAAGTCCTGTCTGCCAAAACTGGGAAAATGTTTGGCTTTACATACTTTAGTGGTTTTTTTTCACCCATTATAGGTAGGACTCTCACTTCCTACTTTATCTGCAACCCAGGGCTTCAGGATAGCTTTAACCAGCACCTCAAGTTCTACTGTAAAATTCATTCAAATTGGATCATCAGGGTTTTTGTGTTTTTTTAAAAAAAAAGAGTTAGAGTTGTACCCTTCCAAATTGCACAATTCAGTCCATCCTCGCTTAGCAACATTTCACAGTTACGGCAGTGACGAAAAAAACCCCCAAACTTTTACGATCCAATCTTCCAAATTTAAAAGGGCTTTGATGACCGTTTACGGCTTTCGCAAGTAAAAGAAAAAGTAAAACTTAAAACACATCTATTCATCTGCGCAGGACTGGATTAGATTTTAAATTTATATTGGTTTTAATGGGTTTTATTATTTATATTGTTCTTTTAAAAATTTGGCTATGTAGAATAAGTTTTTTAATTGATATTTTATCTTGTATTTATATGTACCTTTTTATTTGCCTGTGAACCGCCCTGAGTCCCTAGGGAGATAGGGCGGTATACAAATGTGATAAATAAATAAATAAATAAATAAATAAATAAATAAATAAGTCTGTTAAGCACAAAAGGCAAAAAGACGCCAAGACCGTAAGCGCAGCCACGGTTTGGCTTCGTCAATTCCTTGACCGATTCTTGGCCGCCCTCCAAACGGTTTTACGTAGGATAGGCTCACCTCCTTAAGGACGCCGTTGTGTTTGGAGCGAGCGTTTCGGATCTCCTGAAACTCCTCCGATTCCAGGTATTCAAGCTGCTGGCGCCGTTTCTTTTCCACGGGCTCTAAGGCTCCCCCCTCTGCGGAAATACACACACACACAAACACACAAAAATTCAGACTTCTGCAGTGTAGCTTTTCACACTTACGACCGCTGCAGTGATCACAGCCACGCGATCAGAATTCAGATGCTTGTCAACTGACTCACATTTATGACGGTCATGCTGTCCTGTGTGTGTGTGTCAGTTGACAAGTGTCTGAATTCTGATCGCGTGGCTGTGATCAGAATGTGATCCCCTTTTGCGACCTTCTGACAAGCAAAGACAACGGGGACGCCAGATTCACTTAACAACCGTGTGACTCACTTTAACAACTGCAACGATTCACTTAACGTCCGCGGCGAGAAAGGTCACAAAAATGGAGCAAGATTCACTTAACCATCATCAGATTGAGAGTTTTCCGCACCTTCTGAATCAGCGATATTTTGCTCCACTCTTTCAAAAATGCCCGGAACGTCAAAATCTGATCGTTTCCGTTTGACGCTGTTGGGATCTACTTTGGAAAGGATCTGGCCTTTGGCGCGCAGTTTCTTTATCGCTGCCATCTGAAAGAAAGCATTAGAAACGCAGTCAACCATTTCAATTAAATCTCGTATGAAAAGCCAGCACGACAGCAGGAAGTTACATCCCGAACACTGATGGAACAAGGGCATCATTTCTAAAAAATTACACATGTCCAACACTCATAGATTTTTTCCCCCCACAAGTTAAATCTGCGAGATCATAGCGATTTAAATCAGGGGTCCCCAACCTTGGCAACTTTAAGCCTGGTGGATTTCAACTCCCAGTATTCTGGGAGTTGAAGTCCACCAGACTTAAAGTTCCCAGGGTTGGAGACCCCTGATTTAAATTACCCAAAGTGTGCCACATATCTTACGTTTTCTCCCTCTGAACAAAAGAAAAAAGAAAAACGAGAAAAAAGGTTTTTATACCATTTAGCATCCAATTCTCCATCCGTGTTTCCAGTAGAAATTTAAGGGGGGATTCTAGAAGGAACCCCCATTAATACGTAATCCGTCATGCAAAATGAATTTTGCAGAAAGTTTATCAAAATGGCTAAAAAAATGTTAGCAGGTGGCGCTGGGAATCAAGATTTTAAAAGGCCTAACCTACAAACCAATTCATCCTTCACTGCAATAATTAAAATTAAGGAAAGAATAGAAGTATTGATTTTTTTTAGATTATTTAAGATTTTAAGAGAGTTGAAATATTATTTTATGTACACCGAGAGCGTATGCACCAAACACAAATCCCTTGTGTGTCCAATCACACTTGGACAATAAAGAATTCTATTCTATTCTTTTCTATTCTATTCATTTAAATTAAAAAAAGATTGTTATATATATTCCATTTCTCCTTCTCTACTTGAAATAAATTGGAGGTCACTTTTGTCATATATTTGATGGATTATTTGGCCGCTGTTGGCAGCTGTCATTCTTCTCCTCCATTTTCCCTTTCTGGTAGCTTGTACTTTAATGTTTGTTTTCGAAACGAAATAAAGACATTTATATATACATAAGGTAAAGGTAAAGGTTCCCCTCGCACATATGTGCTAGTCGTTCCCGACTTTAGGGGGCAGTGCTGATCTCCGTTTCAAAGCCAAAGAGCCAGCGCTGTCCGAAGATGTCTCCGTGGTCATGTGGCCGGCATGACTCAACGCCAAAGGCGCACGAAATGCTGTATATACATACCTCTTATATATACATACATATATAAAAAGAAACTGTTTTATTTTATATCCTGCCTTTTTGCACGTAATGGATTTCGAGTCGGGGGTCTCGGTTACCTTTTTGGCTTCTGCCAAGCGGCTCAGTTTGGGGGCCGGAGGGGGGCAATCATCAAAGAACAGAACTTCGTCCCCTTCAGAGAGACCTGAACCAAGTCTAGGGGTCTGGGGGCTGGACAGTTGTGCAGCTTTAGGGAACTCAGATGCTGGTGTTGGGGACTGCAGCACAGCCTGACCCACAGAAGGGGCTGAGGCCTTTTTAACAGCAGGGTCCTGAAGAAATCTGCAACGAAGAGGTGAAAATAAAAATTATAGTCTTGGGTGAAGGAGATAACCACCAAGGAGCATCTGCTCCAATGTCTGTTTTTAGCATTACTCGGGAAGTGATAGCGGTTGGTTTGTTGATGATAGTTCCCAAATCCTGGATCAGATCCTTAGTCGTCGTCCCCCCTCCCCCAATGCCATCACTCTGCCAAACAACTCATTCCCACAACACTCTCAAACTACCTAGTAAGGTTGTGTTTCTATTCTCCTTCCCATCTTTCCTATCTCCTTATTTTCTTATGGCTAGAACTTTGTTGCTTGTACTTTACGATTTATATCAGGGGTCTCCAACCTTGGTCCCTTTAAGACTTGTGGACTTCAACTCTGGGAGTTGAAGTCCACAAGTCTTAAAGGGACCAAGGTTGGAGACCCGATTTATATTGTTTTATTTAGTATCCCAGTACGATTTATGCTGATTGCTTATTTAGCATCCTAGGACTAACACTAAGCATTGTATCTTATGATTTATGACGAATGTATTTTTATGATGACAACAAACATGATTGATCACTTGTTGCTTGTATGTACAGAGAGCTTATGCACGGGAGACAAATTCCTTGTGTGTCTAATCACACTTGGCCAAATAAAGTATTATTCTGTTGTTCTATTCTATTCCTATATTCTAATCTATTCTGTTCTATATTCTATCCTGTTCTATTCTATTCTTACTCTATTCTTCATTCCAATAATTATTCTATTCTATTCTACTGTGTTTTCCCGAAAATAAGACCCTGACTTATATTTTTTTAAACCCTGAAATAAGCGTTTGGCCTTATTGCCATGCGCTCAAAAGCCCGATTGGGCTTATTATCAGGGGATGTCTTATTTTGGGGAAAACTTTTGGGGGATTTTCTGCTTCAATTAATTTCTTATTTTCTGAGTCTTTTTTGTTTTGCTTTTTTGCAAATTATTTTAACAAAACGAAAATACAACACCCAGCCAGCATTTTTCTTTCAACATCAACCTAGTTTTCTATGCAGGGGTCCTCAACTCATGACTGGCTGCTTAACAACCATTCAAAGTTATGACAGACTATAGGGAGGCTATTTACCGTTCGGATTCAGAGATCCGACCGTTGCCTCCTCTGGGGTCACATGACCAAACTTGGGTCACTCAGCAACCAGGGTTGCACCGATGCCTGTTTGCCAGTCACATGGCTACATTTTACGTTGGTTTTGCTCAAAACCAGCACTTATATACTATTGGTTAATGCTTAACGACCATGGCGTTCACTTAACAACCGCTAAAAAAACATATTGTAAAATCAGGATTGTAAAATTTCATGTGTGACCCATTTTATGATCTTCGTGGCTTACGACCAGGACAAGTGGGCTCCATTATGGTCGTAAGATGAGAACTACCTGTACATTAAAAAAAAAAATTAAGACAACAAGTTTGATAGAAGTTTCTGGTAAGCTTCCCTTATATGTAATTTTCTAAGCAACTACACATAATAAATCCTTCTGGTTTTGCATGGACGAGAATGGCTGATGCAACCAGCCTTTGTTAACAAAATCCATATTGCATTTTTTCCCCTGCTTAGGTAAGGCAGCCTTGAAACCTATCAACCCAAAGAAAATGGATCAATATCCAAGATCTGCCTGTTTGTCAGGAAGTTCATCGGATGACGACATAATTAGGAAGATTTGGGATTGCGTTGAAATGAACAGGTTAACTTTAAAAATTAAAGATAAAGAAGGCTCGAAATATTATAGCACATGCAATAAATTTTATGAATGCAGAGAGACAAGGAGTAGAAATGAGAGGGAAGTTTATGAAGGTTAATAATTGTTAGTGTGGACAACAAAGATGTATAAAACCAACTTAACATTGCATATATTAACTGCGGCATGATTAGCATTTGCTCAAAAATGGAAGCGTAAAGAAATACCCTCAGAAGAAGTAATAAGCAAAATTTACAACTATGCAGAGATGGACAGACTTCTGAAGTAACTGAAAGACAAAAGGGAATCAAGGTACTAGGAGGTCTGGAGTAAATTCTACGACTGGCTTGATAGGAGGAAGAATGCCAAAAATAAGAGATAATGAATGTCTGGAAATGTATATATCAACGTATGTTGTACTTGTGAGGGTATAATAGGTTTATTAAATATGTATATAGTTGTAGGGGTAGTAGTAATATAGTATATACTTGCTATATAAGGAATTAGGAGATATGTAAATTTGTATATAGTCTGAGGAATATATGATTTAGTAACTAGAATTTGATGTAAATGTTAGAAACCAGAGATGCAGAGCAATGTCCATTGTTTTTGTTTGTTTTTAAAACCAATAAAATTAAAAAGATATATAAAACTATGGATATATGGAAACATTTGTAAAAAAGCCGATGTAAGTAGAAATTTAGTTGAATTTTTCTTTTATTTTCTCCCTTTTTTAAGTTGTATTACTGTAATTACTCTTAACATAGTACAGTTAGAGTTATTAGCTTGTATGTTAAGATTCGCCGTTGATTTCTCTCTGGCTCTGCCTTATTTGCACTGTTATCCTCTGTCTTTTCAATAAAAGAAAAGAAAAAAAGAAAAAGGAAGTTCAGCTCAAGTGGTGGCAAAAATGGGAGAACTAAAAATCCATTTAGAAATGAATTAGAAATGAAAAAAACCAGCAGATCTTTCCTCAAAAAAGGCTGCATAAAACGTGTGAATCGATGGAGCGCTGAGCCTGATGAAATTACTTCGATCTCAACCAGCCGGAAAAGAAACAAAACATTTTTAAATTTACGTCAGAATCGTTGATGCGGCCCCTGTGAAAACAATGGCTGAGGGCTTGTTCAGTAAAGCTCAGTAGCTGTGTATATATAAAGTCTGTGAAAAGAACATTCCGGTACGTTCTGGAATATTGTGTTCTTTTTCTGGAATGTGCCACAACTTCTCGTTCTGGAAAAAACACAATGGCCCTGGAATGCTGCGGCAGACCATTCAGAAACAAAATGTTTTATTATCACCTCAGGGAGAATGGCATATATTGTCCAAATGTGATTTTTTTTTTTAAAGCTCCATTGGACATAGCTATTATCTCCCAAAAAAACCCATTAGAGTGGCTCAGTGGGTAAGACGCTGAGCTTGTCGATCGAAAGGTCGGCAGTTCAGCGGTTCGAATCCCTAGTGCTGTGTAATGGGTGAGCTCCCGTTATTTGTCCCAGCTTCTGCCAACCTAGCATTTCGAAAGCAGGTAAAAAGTGCAAGTAGAAAAATAGGGACCACTTTTGGTGGGAAGGAAACAGCGTTCCGTGCGCCTTTGGCGTTGAGTCATGCAGGTCACATAACCACAGAGACGTCTTCGGACAGCACTGGCTCTTCGGCTTTGAAACGGAGATGAGCACCGCCCCCTAGAGTCGGGAACGACTAGCACATATGTGCGTGGGGAACCTTTACCTTTAATATTTCATAAAGTAGTTCAAAATTGCTCAAACTTCTCCAGTTTGATATCTTTCCGTGGCTATCCACCACTGCGGTTGTTAAGGGAATCATTCAGTCATTAAGTGAATATGGTTCCCCTATTTTTAAAGGCTGGAAAGGTCACGAATGGGGATCATGTGACCTAGCAACCATCATAAATCCACGCCAGTTGCTTGAATTCTGATCACGCGATCATGGGGATGCTGCCATGGTTGTAAATTCACATTTCTCAGTGCTGTTGCAACGTTGAACAGTCGCCACTAAACGAATGGTTGTAAGTCAAGGACTACCTGGATAGTCTAAAAAAACAAATAGGACCATCAAGCCATGTCTTCCTACAGAACAAAACGGAAAGGTGGTGTTACCTTCTCTGAATTTCATCAGATCTTCGCTTTCGGGCCGCCAACATTTGCTGTTTCTGTAGCTTCAGCAGAGCTGAAGGAGAGATGGAGTGGATAGCCGAGGTTGGCTTCCCTGTAGATCCTGAGAGAGAAAGAAAGAAAGAAAGAAAGAAAGAAAGAAAGAAAGAAAGAAAGAAAGAAAGAAAGAAAGAAAAGAAGGAAAGAAGGAAGGAAGGAAGGAAGAAGAAAGAAAATGAGAGAGAAAAGAAAGAGAGAGAATTAAGAGTGGAAAGAGAAGAAAGAAAGAAAGAAGAGAGAGAAAGAAAAAGAGAGAGAAAAGAAAGAGAGAGAATTAAGAGCGAAAGAGAGGAAAGAGAAGAAAGAAGAGAGAAAAAGAAAGAGAGAAAAGAGAGAAAAGAGAGAAGAAAGAAAAAAAGAAGAGAGAAAAAACTGAAGATGCGACATCTGAAAGCTGCTTTTTCAAAAGTCAACTGGTCTTTGACTTTCCTTGAAGACGTTTTGTTTCTCATCCAAGAAGATTTAGAGGAGAGGAGGGGAAATGGGGGGGGGCGGTGTGGAGGAGGAGAAGAAAGCAGAAAGCAAAAAGAACGAAAAATACAAGAAATACAAAGAGGAGGAGAAGAAGGAGAAGGAGCCGCTTCTTCTTGGATGAGAACTGTAATGTCTCCAAAGAAAACCAAGAAAGAACGGTGTCCTTTTTAAAAAAAGCCCCTTTGAGACAACCCTGACCTGGATGACTGAGAATCTCCATCAACGTGACAGCTCTTCTCAACCCACAAACTAGCATCCACCCCATATTCTTTCCCAACGTACCTGATGCCCGGCTTCCGTTGAAGTGTTTATTGAGGTTCCGGGCTCCAGCTGAGGGCAGCGCCAAGAGCTCCTTGAATTCTTCTGAACAAGGTGGCTTTGCCAGGCCTGAAACAGAACCACAGATGAGATGGAGGGAGCTCTTCAACTTCAGTTTCGGCTCGTCCTCGACTTACAAACACCGTTCAAAGTCACGAGGGCACTGTAAAATGCGACTGAGGCCCTTTTCCAAAATTTTAAGGCTGTGGCAGCAACCCTTGTGGTCACCTGGTCCAAATTTGGACCTTTGGCAACTGGCATGTACTGTTGTGACTTGCCCGCTCTCACCGCAGCCGAGGCCTTCTTATCTGCTTCCGAACGCTGAGGAATGTCCTAGTATGCCTCCCGGCCCCAGCCCTGGCTCCATGCCCAGACAGGCTGAGGAGGAGGAAGCACCTCCCGGACCCAGCCCTGGCTCCATGCCCAGGCAAACGGAGCAACTAGACCCCTCCCCCTCCCCCACAGCATGTGAGCCTGAGGGAGGTCAATTACCAACAGCTGCCGACTGGAGTGACCCTCGCTTCAGAAGACTGGATAGGCGGAGGCAACAGAAGGAAGGGAGGGGCAGGCCTGGATAAGTGCTGAGTCATGGAGCCACACCCCATGGCCTATATAAAGGACCTGCTTTCTGGCATTCTCTGAGTCAGGCAAAGTCGAACATATCTTGCTGAAGTCACTTTCTGGTCTCCTGCCTGCCCTGAGGACTTTGCTAGGACTTTGGCAGAGCTGCAGAGGCACGCCTGATTCGGATTTCCCTGACCCGGCCGTCAGCGGAGGAGTAGGACACGACATGTACTTTATGACAGTTGCAGTGTCCCTGGGTCACGTGATCTTCCTCTTTTTTTAAAAAATAATAATTTTGTATTGATTTTTTAATTCCCCCCCCTATACACACACATAGTTTATGAACAAGAGTACTGGCCAACTCATCTTATACAATTTAGCATATTCAAATGCATTTTACTTAGTTACAAGTTTTGCCAGAATATTCTTTTTTTCATATTTTTATCCATAGCCTAATATTTCCTTGCTCATTTCCATAAGTCACATCTTCTTTCGCCCTCAAGTTCTAATTTCCCCATTTTAATTAATATTCGTTCTTTTTTATTCTTTTTTGACTCGTTTCAGTTTTTATCCTAATATATTCAAATATGTTCGGGGTTGTCTTTCTTCCATTTCACCTTCTCCTTCTCACTCCTATTCCTCCCTTCTTTTATCCTCCCTACTTTCTTCTCTCCTCTCCTGCTCCTTCTCTACTTCCCCTTCCTTTCTCCCCCTCCTCCCTACTTCCTCCATATCTGACCTTCTCTCCTATTCTTATTTCCCCTACCTTTCCTCCTCTCCTCTTCCCTTTCTTCTTTCTCTCTCCCTCCTTCTCCCTTTCCATCTCTCTCCATCCTCTTATCTCTAGGTCACGTGATCCTCTTTTGTGATCTTCGGATGAGCAAAATCTCTGGGGATGCCAGATTTGCTTAACAACCCTGGCAAGGAAGGTCGTAAAACGGGGCAAAGCTCCGTTAACAACTGTCTTGCTTAACAACGGAAATTTTGGCCTCAACTGTGGTCGTATAAATCAAGGACTACCTCTTTGGGAAAGAACCGGTCTGAAAGAGCCAGGCCTATCCAACACGGCTCGCTTCAGAGGACGGAAGGAGAAGTTACCCAATTTTTCTTTGGTTTCCTGCAGAATCGCATCCACGCCCCTCACAACCAGATTTGTCAAAGTCGTTTGGACTTTCTTTTTGGGAACGGCAGCTGCGGCCCTGAAGGGGAGACACAAGAACACAACTCAAGGGCTGGAAATCAATCCCACACGTGTCTGTTTAAAAACATTATAATTTAATTCTGATTTTATGGAGGGAAAAGTTCTAGGTTGGGTCTTTGATTAGTTTCCACTCTGTTGTGGTCCGCCAGCAGCCTGCGGAGCTGGCAACTGAGTCGGACAGCGATGAGACTGAGGAAGAGTGTGGGCCAGTCCTGGAGGCTGGGGAAGGCCCGGATGAGGGCTCTGCGTTGGAGGCTGAGGTGGGGCCAGGGCCATCGGGGAGTGAGGTATGGACTCGAGCCTCTGGAGGCTGACAGTAGTGAGGCAGAGGAACAGGAGGAGCCTGTTCCTAATGCACGCGTGAGAAGATCTGCCAGAAGGCAATAGTAGCTCAAGCAAAGAGGACGACTGCAATAGCAGCTCAAGCAAAGAGGACGAAGAGGAGTAAGGCCAAGAGATTATTGGTCCCTCCCATAAGGCTTAAAAGACCAGCAATGGCATTTGGGCTCTTTGCCGGAAAACAATGTTGATAGTTTCGTCTTCTTGCATTTATTTCTTATCGGCATCTTTTGCTTTTGAACTTTTGCCAAGAAAGGCCTTTGGCAGTTTGCCTAATTAGACCAAGGTTGGTGATAAGACTGAAGAATTGTGTTGGAAAGAATTTGCTTTGATTTAGTTTGGATGACGCTGAGAATGAGGTAATTCTCAGCTGTTCTAATAAAGTTTTTATACTGACTGAGTTTACTACTATCTACTTGGGCCTGGGTAACAACACACCCAGCTAATCTAATCTTTATGGCAGCCTCTTAAATATTGTAACCCTGCTATCATGTTATCCTTTGTCCTTTTCATGTCTAATTTAATGAAAAGAAGGACTAGGGTGACAGGATAGCAGTCCTCCAATATTTGAGGGGCTGCCCCAAAGAAGAGGGGAGTCAAGCTCTTCTCCAAAGCACCTGAAGACAGGAGAAGTAGTAATGGATGGAAACTAATCAAGGAGAGAAGCAACCTGGAACTAAGGAGGAATTTCCTGATTAATGAGAACATTAATCAACCGAATTACTTCTCTCCAGAAGTTGTGGGTGCTCCATCACTCGAGTTCTTTAAGAAGGGAGTGGACAGCCATTTGTCTCAAATGGTACAGGTCTCCTGCCTGAGCAAGGGGTTGGACTAGAAGACCTCCAAGGTCCCTTCCAATGCTGTAATTCTGTATTCTGACATGATAGCTGTCTGTCAGTATTTGAGGGGCTGCCTCAAAGAAGAGGGAGTCAAGCTATTCTCCAAAGCACCTGAGGGCAGGACAAGAAGCAATGGGTGGAAACTAATCAAAGAAGCAACCTAGAACTAAGAATAAACTTCCTGACAATGAGAACAATTAACCAGTGGAACAGCTTGACACCAGAAGTTGTGAATGCTCCAACACGAAGTTTTTAAAATGTTGGATGACCATTTGTCTGAAGTGGTGTAGGGTTTCCTGCCTAAGCAGAGGGTTGGACTAGAAGACCTCCAAAGTCCCTCCCAACTCTGTTATTCTATTCTATTCTGATAGCAGCCTTCCAATATCTCAGGGGCTGCCCCCAAAGAAGAGGGAGTCAAGCTATTCTCCAAAGCCCTTGAAGGCAGGACAAGAAGCAACGGATGGAAACTAACCAAGGAGAGAAGCAACCTGGGATTAAGGAGACATTTCCTGACAATGAGAACAATTAACCAGTGGAATGGAAGTTGCCTTCAGAAGTTAGGGGTGTTCCCATCACTGGAGGCTTTTAAGAAGAGATTTGACAGCCACCTATCTGAAATGGTATGGGATCTCCAGCCTGAGCAGGGGGTTGGACTAGAAGACCTCCAAGGTCCCTTCCAACTCTGTTAATCTAATTAAACCAAACTCCGGGGCCCAGATCACCCTTAAAAAGCGCAGAGAAGCATTTTCATACACGGAGGCAGCGTAAGCCGCCGAGGAAACCCCTCCATAGTAGAAACCGTCTTGGCACAGCTTCTCTTTCAAGCCGAGGTTCCGCTTGGCTGTCCGTTTCGGTGCCCGGGTGGTGGAGAAAGCGGACTGCAGGTCTGCCCTCTTCGAGCTCCGCTTTCGATACTCGGATTGTATGTGATACTGACAATACTCACACTCGCTCTAAAAACCGGAGACACAAATGAGTCCGTGAAACTGAGACGCTGATCAAAAATAATATATATTTTTTTAAAAAAATATAAATTAATAATGTAAATAATAAATAGATAAACTCCATTTGCACCTAGCAGGGATTCCCCTTAGAGGTCGAACACGTCTTTTAAAGTGGGCAGAGGAAATGTATTTATTTAGTATTAATTTATACCCCGTTTTTACAGACAGTTCTCAACTTACAGCCGTTTGTTCAGTGACCGTTTGAATTTCTGATGATGTTGAAAACAGGGACTTATGACCGCTTTTCACACTCACAACTGCATCCCTGCAGTCACGTGACCAAAATTCAGATGTTTGGCCACCGACTCATATTTACGACGGTCGCAGTGTCTCCCGGGGTCATGTGATCCCCTTTTGCGATCTTCTGACAAGCAAAGCCAATGGGGGAGCCAGATTCGCTTAACAAGCAGCTGACTAACTTTTCAGTTGCAGCGGTTCACTTAGCAACCGTGGGAAGAAAGCTCGTAAAATGGGGCAGAAGTCACTTAACAACCGTCTCGCTGAGCAACAGAAAGCTTGGGCTCAATGTGTGGTCGTAAGTCGAGGAATCCCTCTGTTATTTTTAAGAATAAAATTTGTAGTGGAGGGAGAGTTCTTGGCCAACCATTGTGGTTATCATTTGCCTTTAAATGTTTCCATGATCCTGGTATACTCATATGCAAATACGAACAAGATATGAAAAAGATGCTAAATTATATGAATTACGGGACCGCCTGCTGCTACCAAATACCTCTCACCGACCCGTGCGCTCTCACAGAGAGGGACTCCTCAGGGTGCCGTCAGCTAGGCAGTGCCGTCTGGCGACGCCCAGGGGAAGGGCCTTCTCTGTGGGGGCTCCCACCCTCTGGAACGAACTCCCCCCAGGACTTCGTCAACTTCTGGACCTCCGAACCTTCCACCGCGAGCTTAAAACACATCTATTCATCTGCGCAGGACTGGACTAGATTTTAAATTTATATTGGTTTTAATGGGTTTTATTATTTATATTGTTCTTTTTAATAAATTTGGCTATGTAGAATAAGTTTTTTAAATTGTTATTTTATTCTGTATTTATATGTACCTTTTTATCTGCCTGTGAACCGCCCTGAGTCCCTAGGGAGATAGGGCGGTATATAAATGTGATAAATAAATTAAAAAAAAAAAATGATTATTATTTTGAAATGACAGAACTGGATAGGATACTTACAGGAACAGATGATAAAATAATTAAAAAAAAATATACAATTACTTAGTATTGATCTAGAAGAACAAGTAAAAGAAACAATGATAGCTTGGGCAAAAATTTTTGGATATTCAGTTGAGTTAGATAAATGGCAACAATTATGGGAAAGGATTTACAAATTAACAGTGACCACAGCATATAAAGAAAATCAATATGCAGTAAAATGTTTTACAGATGGCACATGCCACCTGAAAAACTGGCAAAAATGTTTAAAGATAAATGAGCTAAATGCTGGAAATGTCATCAGATACCAGGATCGTATTATCATATGTGGTGGACATGTCCAAAAGCAAAAAACTATTGGATTAAAATTAAAATATGGTTAGAAGAAATGATACAACATATAGATTTAAAACCTGAACTGTTCCTAGTGGGTATCCTACCAGAGCAATTTAGTAAAGAAAATATATACATTTGATTAAACACATAATAACTGCAGCGAGGATAGTATTTGCACAAAGATGGAAAGCAGAGAAAATCCCGACAGAGGGAGAAGTAATTAAGAAAATATTGGATTGTGCAGAACTGAAGAGATTGACTTTGACAAAGAGAGAGAGAGAGAGAGGAATCTGAATATTTTAAGATACGGGAACAATTTTACCATTGGTTAGAGAAGAAATATATAGGGAGAGCAATGTTGTAATGAAACACAGGAAGAAGAAAGAGGTGAGAGAAGATTGATAAATGTGTTAATAGAAAAGTAAGAAATGGGGGAGAAATGTTACAATAAATGAAATGATGACATTATGAAATGATTAACATTGGAGAACAAGACACAAAAGATTCACTCAGATGAAGCACTGAACGATTATGTGTTGTATGTTTGTTTGTTTATAAAAAAAAGTTTTCATAATCCCGCCCCCCCCAACTGTAATTTGCAGGTAATATCTACCTGTACAAAAACCTGAGAGCCCAAATACCCTTTTTACCTGATTAACTATCTGAGTGCAGGGTTCTCCATTTTTCTTCCTCGCTTTGCAAGTTCCCAAGTCCATGGCTTCCCCCAAAATCAGGATCTTTTGAGGATGATCGACAGACAGAGACACCTGAGAAGAAAGAGGGAGGCAGCTTTCGGCTTTCAGGAAGCTGAACGGATTTACATCCAATATCGTTACAGATTAAGGGCCCTTATCAAGCAAATATTTTCTCAGCAGTTTTAATCGCATTTTCATGGCGGGAGGAAGGCAAATATTGTGGCTTAGTTCCTTGGGAAAAGCAGCTTTGATTTTCTTACACAAAAGGCCTTGTAGCTGCCCAACGAGGAAGATTTAATTCCACGAAAATGATTCTGGACTGACTGATGTTCAAACAGCTGCTGAGATGTTTCTCCTACTCTTTTTGTTGGATCTGAGCTGGGTTGGTCACTGGGACCAGAGGTTTGTCTTCTGAGCTTTGGGACTCGCGCTGAAGCTCATCTTCAGGGAACTTCTCTCTAGCAGAGCGCAACTAACAAGGACACATTCAATTTTGCAGCTAACTAAGATTGTTGGATGGGCAGAGACAAAAACAGCCGGGGAAATGATTGAAGCCTGGGAAAAAGGCCCCTCATCAGTCAACAGGGGTGCTGATTTACCACCAGCTTATCAAGTACTTAGAAGGTGAGAGCTTGGCAACATGAAGAGACAACAGCCAACAATTTAATAGTCGGCCATCAACACCCCAATCGACAACAAAAAAGCACCATATAAATACCACACACAGAGCAGCAAACACTCCGCTGGAGAGAAGTTCCTTGAAGATGGGCTCCAGAAGTCCAAAAGACAAAACCTCTGGTCCTGGTGACCGACCCAGATTGGACACGTAGATTTCCCTTCATTCAACTTTGTTTTTGTTCTGCAGACAACTCCAAACACTCAAGTTGTGTCCGGATCACAATCTGTTCTGGGCATGGCAGAGTTTGTGAGTGGAAGGGCCCTCTCAAGGAGGTCCTCTCCTGGGAGACACCCCAATTGCTCCTCGACACTGTTCAGAGAACTTTCTTCTGGCTTTCAAACCAGGGGACCTTCAAGGATGATAGCTAACAGGAGAGAGTTTTCTCCTATTTCACTTCAGGACTGGTTCCCGAGTGAAGAACCCCTCAGAAACGTAGGAGAAGCTCACAGATTTCTCCTTTTCTTCTCCCACCAAGAAAATCCATCCCCACCTTACACTACAGAAAATGGTTATGAGGTGTTTGTTGAGGCAAAGATCTAGAGGCCTTCCGGCCCAACCTTTATCCGTACCTCCTCTGATCCTTCCTTGGGTTTCATCGGGTTAGCGTTGAGGAGGCCTACAACCATGCCTTGATCTGTCTTCCAGTGCTCTTTGTGAACGTCGCCAAACAGGAAGAGGGAGATGGACCTGCTGAAGTCACGCAGGTCGTTCAGGTGCCAAATGCTGAACGTTTTACCCTGAAAGAGAAGCAAGAGGAAAAAAAAGCGCCTTCTTGCATTAATTTGCAATAATCGGTTTACGTGGTTAATTGGTGGCACAGTTAGAATGCAGTAATTGCAGGCTGACTCTGCCCACTGCCAACATTTCGATCTTGACTGGCGCAAGGTTGACTCAGCCTTCCATCTCTCTGAGGTCGGTAAAACGAGGACCCCGTTTGTCGGTGGGCAAAATGCCGACTCTGTAAACCGCTTAGAGAGGGCAGTAAAGCATTGTGAAGCGGTACATAAGTGCTATTGCAATATCTTCCTTCCTCTCTCTCTCTCCCCTTTCCTTCGTTCTTTCTCCCTTTCCTCTTTTTTCTTCCTCTGAGCTGTGGTGGCGCAGTGGTGAGAATGCAGGATTGCAGGCTAAACTCTGCCCACTGCCAGCAGTTCGATCCTGACCAACTCAAGGTTGAGCCTTCTTTCTTCCTTCCTTCCTTCCTTCCATCCATCCATGGTGGTGCAGTGGTTAGAATGCAGGATTGCAGGCTAACTCTGCCCACTGCCAGCAGTTTGATCCTGGCCAACACAAAGTTGACCCTTCCTTCCTTCCATCCATCTATCCATCCATGGTGGTGCAGTGGTTACAATGCAGGATTGCAGGCTAACTCGATCCTGAGTGGCTCAAGGTTGACTCAGCCTTCCGTCTTTCTGAGGTTGGTAAAAGGAGGATCCCGATTGTTGGGGGGGGGGGGGGGGAAAGGCTGACTTTTAAATCACTTAGAGAGGGCCGTAAAAACACCATGAAGCGGTTTATAAGTCGAAGTGTTATTGCTATTGCTAAATTATTATTGTTAGATATTTGGTTAATTGCTAAGCTTTGGACCATTCACCTCCTACATATGGATATAAGACTGTGCATGTCCTCGACTTACAACAGTTCATTTAGTGACCGTTCAGAGTTACAACGGCACTGAAAAAAAGAGAACGATGACCATTTTCCAGACTTACGACCGTTGCATCATCCCTATGCTCACGTGATTTTACATTCGGATGCTTGACAACCGGTTCATATTTATGACGATTGCAGTATCCTGTGTGTGTGTGAGTGAGAGAGAGAGAGAGAGAGAGACGTGATCCCCCTTCTGATAAGCAAAGTCAATGGGGAAGCCCGATTCACTTATCAACGGTGTTGCTAACTTAACCACTGCAGGGTGCCAAAGAAGACAAAGGTTTGTGATAAGGCCGAAGGACTTTGTTTTGGACTTAATTTGGATGAAGCTGAGAATGAAGTAGTTCTCAGCTGTTCTAATAAAATATGTTTGTTTAGGACTGATTGTGTCTGGTAATAACTAACCCTAACCCTAACCCCTCCCTGTCAAAGACCTTGGAGTTTTCATATCAAATGACCTAAATGCCAAAGCCCACTGAAACTACATAGCAAAAAAAGCTCTAAGAGTTGTAAACCTAATCTTATGTAGCTTCTTTTCCAAAAACTCTACACTACTAACCAGAGCATACAAAACATTTGCCAGACCTATTCTTGAATACAGCTCATCTGTCTGGAACCCATACCACATCTCTGACATTAATACTATCGAACGTGTCCAGAAATATTTTACTAGAAGAGTTCTTCACTCCTCCGAAAACAACAAAATACCTTATACCACCAGGCTTGAAATCCTGGGATTAGAAAACTTAGAACTCCGCCGACTCCGACATGATCTGTGTTTAACACACAGAATCATCTATTGTAATGTCCTTCCTGTAAAATACTACTTCAGCTTCAATCGCAACAATACAAGAGCAAACAATAGATTCAAACTTAATGTCAACCGCTTCAAACTTGATTGCAGAAAATATGACTTTTGTAACAGAGTTGTTAACTCTTGGAACTCATTACCTGACTCTATAGTCTCTACTCAAAACCCCAAAATCTTCAACCAAAAACTGTCTACTATTGACCTCACCCCATTCCTAAGAGGACTATAAGGGGCGTGCATAAGAGCACAAAAGTGCCTACCGTTCCTGTCCTATTGTTCCCTTCATTATAGTATTATATGCATACTTTTACTTATACTTTTACTTATATATACTTTTTCTCTCATGATGGGTTATTTGTTTATGTTGATGATTGTATATACTGTTGTGACAAAATGAAATAAAACAAAACAAAACAAAACTACTTGGGCCTAGGTCACAACATCTTCCCCCTCGGAGCTCTAAGGTTGCCTGGATGCTGACCCTGGTTCCCACGCCGCCTCTTCCTCTTCTTCCTCCTCCTCCTCCTCCTCCTCCTTCTCCGATTTGTCTGCGGGAGGGGCCAGCAGCCGACAGGCCACAACACAATACAGCAAGTGAGAAATTCATAGGAATGTATGGCTTGGTTCTCTGGCCATCCAGGGATGGAGACGGTCAGCAGAAGGCCGAAGAGACCCGAGCAAACATTCAAGCACTTACATTGTTGGTGCTTTGAGGAGTCATTTTCTTTATTATGACGCCAAAGGTGACCCAATCCACCTCTTCAAGATTTGACGATCGGAGTTTGTCTTGTACTTGAGACAGCCTAATCAGCTTCCGCCCGGTCATTTTCCTCTCCATCTCGGCCGAAGAGACGCGAGGTTTTCTGCAAATAAATCAGAAATCTCCATCAGAGGAGGGACGCCTTAACCGTCCGTCGTTCGTCACAACCAGGAGGCTGAGCGACCAGAAAAGGAAGGGGTTTCTAACATTCACGTTGGCGCAGTGGTTAGAGTGCAGTACTGCAGGCTACTTCTGCGGACTGCCGGCTGCCCGCAATTTGGCAATTCAAATCTCACCAGGCTCAAGGTTGACTCAGCCTTCTTAGTTATCCAAGACTGGTTCATTCTGTCTTGAGCTAGAGAATTTTGGAAGACATGAGGTTGGTGCAAACTAATTGTGTGAAAGGCTGGTCAGAACCTTTTGTGAGATCTTTTTTTTTGTGGGGCGTGCTTAAGAGTCCTATTGTTTCCTTTCGTTATATCCAGTTAATATAGTTATTACATACTTATATATATATATATATGCTTATATATTACATAGTTATTTTCATGCTTATATATACTGTTGTGACAAAATAAATAAATAAATAAAATAAAATCTTTTTAGTCACAGGGAAAAACAACCCCATTATATGTACTCAAGATCACTTAGAATGCAATATTGCAGGCTATCTCTGCCCACTGCCAGCAGTTCGATCCTAACCAGCTCCAGGTTGACTCAACCTTCCATCCTTCCGAGGTGGGTAAAATGAGGACCCAGATTGTTGGGGGCAAGAGGCTGACTCTATAAACCGCTTAGAGAGGGCTGTAAAGCACTGTGAAGTGGTATATAATAAGTCTAAGTGCTATTGCTATTTATCAAAAATACTCAGCCTAAAAAGTCTTGAGTAACAAATTTGGCTTGAGAACTCCTTAAAATAAAGAATTATTTTTTTTAAAAGCCCAGACAAAGTCCTTAAGATTGAAAACATCATGGCTTGAAAAGTCTTAGCGAGGTTTTCAGGTGCTTCTCATGAGTAGTTAGTCCTTGATTTACAACCATTTGTTTTTGTGACAGTTCCAAGTTTCAATGGGACTAAAAACACTGAGTTATGATCGTTTTTCATATTTAACAACGGTTGCAGCATCCCCTTAATAATCCAATAATCAAAATTCAGAGGCTTGGTAACTGACTCATATTTATGACGGTGGTGGGGTCACAAAATCCCCCTTTTGTGACTTTTGACAAGCAAAATCAGCGGGGAATCCAGATTCACTTAACAACCGGGTTACTAACTTAACAACGGCAATGATTCACTTAACGGCAATGGCAAGGAAGGGCATAAAATGGGGCGGAATTCACCTAATAACTACCTCGCTTAGCAACAGATATTTTGGGCTCAATTGTGGCTGTAAGTCGAGGACTACCTGTCATACAGCCAGAATAAAACTATGCCCTTGATGTCGATGACAGAACTGTTCTTAGCAAGAAATGTATATAATTACCCTTGTGATCCACATACCATTTAAAAATAATAATTATGAAGTTATTTCAGATAAGTTTGCTCACCTTAATTTCAAACCAGAGTAGATTTCCACGGACACATTTTGATTTTTGACCTCGGAATTTTTTATTATTGGGATTTTCTTACTGGAATCCGCAGCAGGTCTGTTTCCAACCACAGATTTGAGTGGCTGAGAGAAAAGACCAGACGTAGCTTGTGAAGTGCGGTTCTTATTCACTAAGGAGCAGAAGACAAAAAATACCCCATTATTTATTTTATTTATTTTATTTTGTCACAACAATATATGTAGGTATCATACAAAAAGATTATATAGTAAATAAACACATACATGGGTAAATATAAGGAGGTATAAGCATCTATATATATATATATGAAGAAGAAAAGAAAAACAATAGGACAGGAACGGTAGGCACGTTTGTGTGCTTATGCACGCCCCTTATGGTCCTCTTAGGAATGTGGTGAGGTCAATAGTAGAAAGTTTTTGGATAAAACTTTTAGGATTATGGGAAGAGACCACAGAGTCGGGTAAAGTATTCCAAGCACTGATGATTCTGTTACAGAAGTCATATTTTCTGCAATCTAGATTAAAGCGGTTGACATTAAGTTTAAATCTATTGGTTGCTCTTGTATTATTGCAGTTAAAGCTGAAGTAGTCTTTAACAGGAAGGACATTACAATAGATGATTCTGTGAGTTAAACTTAGGTCTTGTCGAAGGCGACGGAGTTCCAAGTTTTCTAAGCCTAGGATTTCAAGTCTGGTGGGATAGGGTATTTTATTGTTTTCAGAGGAATGGAGAACTCTTCTTGTAAAATATTTCTGGACACGTTCAATTGTATTGATGTTAGAGATGTGGTGAGGGTTCCAAACAGGCAAGCTGTATTCTAGAATTGGTCTAGCAAATGTTTTATATGCTCTGGTTAGTAGTGTGGTGTTTTTGGAAAAGAAGCTACGCAAAATTATCCCAGAAGAAAACTAAAAAAACAACATGGAGGAAAAAGACTTAAAAATGGAAGCTTTTTTTCTCAAACTTCTCTGTTCAACAATAAGTGGCTAATTATTCCCAGGGGAATAAAATTGCAAATCAGCTATCATCAATTCTGCCTGCAGGTGTTGTTGTAGTAGGTTTTTTTTAAAGAAAATGTTTAAAAAAACAACAACAGAAGGTGCTGACAGCCCCAAAACACAGATAAATATTTTTCCCCACATGAATAAATCATTCTGATTTACTTTGTTCTTTTCAGCAACAGAGAACATGCTAAAAAAAAACCTGTGTTCTTCTCCAAGGTCTCATTTATGATGACACCTTACATTCCAGATGCAGAATATAATCTGCACAAGCCTATTTTGCATTTTACTATATCAACTCCCAAGCCGTGAAGGCACTGCCTTAAAAACACGTCTTCACCATTTCAAAGATATGAAAGAAGCAGATTTTATAAGAGTAACAGAGTTGGAAGGGACCTTGGAGGTCTTCCAGTCCAACCCGCTGCTCAAGCAGGAGACCCTACATCCTCCCACACAAATGGCTGTCCAGTCTCTTCTTGAAAGCCTCCAGAGATGGAGAAGGAAGGAAGGAAGGAAGGAAGGAAGGAAGGAAGGAAGGAAGGATAACAGAGTTGGAAGGGACCTTGGAGGTCTTCCAGTCCAACCCGTTGCTCAAGCAGGAGACCCTACATCCTCCCACACAAATGGCTGTCCAGTCTCTTCTTAAAAGCCTCCAGAGATGAAGCACCAACAACTTCTGGAGGCAAACTGTTCCACTGGTTAATTGTCCTGTCAGGAAATTTCTTAGTTCTAAGTTGCTTCTCTCCTTGATTAGTTTCCATTCATTGTTTCTTGTCCTGCCTTCAGGTGCTTTGGAGAATAGCTTGACTCCCTCTTCTTTGGGGCAGCCCCTCAAATATTGGAACAGTGCTATCACGACACCCCGAGTCCTTCTTTTGACCATACTAGACATACCCAGTTCCTGCAATCGTTCTTTTACAACACTCTGCCAGAAATCAAGCAGAAGGAATAGCTTAATATACCTGCAATCATAGATTTTGATTTCTGGAACTGGCTTTTCGGCAGTGCTAAAGCAGGACCGTTCAGCTGGGCTGAAAAAGACGGGCAAGGTTTTTGAACCTTGGAAGGACTCCGTTCCCTTATGACACCAGCGGTTGATTTCCCTGATCAAAGAAATCAAAAGAATGTATTAAAGTGTTATGCTTTCAACTAGAAGGTATCACAAACAGCCTCAATGCATTTACGGTGGTGCTTTGGTATTCATCGTTAATTGGTTCCGGAAGGCAGGATGAGTACGAAAAACGACGAGAACCAAACTAATTTTTCCACGAGGAATAACGTTGTGCGTCACAAGCCAGCTGACACTAACACAGCGGTTCTCAACCTGTGGGTCGGGACCTCGTTGGGGGGTCAAATGACGATTTGCCAGGGGGCCGCCTAAGACCATCGGAAATACGGGAAGTATACTTGCGAGTCGAAGAATCGCGCTCCAATGGTTGACTCCACAAGCCAGCTGCAGGCTCTTCAAATCGCTAGCCGAATTCGGCTTCAGGCGCGATGAATTAAAAAAGAGAGAACTCTTTGCTCTGATGTCTCCCTCTCAAGCCAGCTGCAATCACTCCCAATCGCTAGCCTAATCTGGCTTCAGGCGCGATAAACTTAATAGGGGAGGAGTCTCCGCTTTAATGCCTCGGTCCTCAAGGCAATCGCAAGCAGTTCAGATCGCTAGCCAAGACGGCTTCAGGCGCCATAAATTCAAAACGAAAATAATTTTACGGTTGGGGTCGCCACATCGTGGGGAATTGTATTAAAGGGGTCGCAGCACTATAAAGGTTGAGAACCACTGCGCTAACAAGTTCTAGTTTGTGCGGTGAGTGCTAAACAAATGATGAGTACCAGGACCACATTTTCGTATCAAAATGCAGCGAGTATCAAACTGGATGATTTTCAAAGCAGTTGAGTACCAAGGTACAACTGCACAGGAAGTCCTCAACTTACAACATTTTGCTTAGTGACCGTTCAACGTTACAACGGCACTGAAAAAAGTGACTCAGGACAATTTTTTCACACTTATGGCCGTTGCAATATCCTGGGTGATCTCCTTTTGCGACCTTCTGACCAGCAAAGTCGATGGGGAAGTCAGATTCACTTAACAACCTTATGTCGCTAACTTATCAACTGCTTAGCAATGGTGGCAAGAAAGGTCGTAAAATGGGGCAAGACTCACTTAAGGACTATCTCACTTAGCAACAGAAATTTTGGGCTCAATTGTGGCCGTAAGTCGAGGAGTACCGGCATAGGACAAAAGGCTTGGGTAAATATTTACGCTTAGTGTATCTCTTCCTTTGATACTTTAAGCTCAATCATATTTCAGATTTTGATGTCAAGGTTATCAGAGCTGATATTCAGCCGGTTTGTACTGATTTGGGCGAACCGGTAGCGGCGACTGCCCAGCCCCGGTGGAATGCCGTCCTATTTAGCCACGTTTTTGAGGCCAGGCACATGCGCAGAAGGCACGCATGCGAGCAAAAGGCCGGGCGCTTGCATGGAAGGCATGCGTGTGGCACGAGTGCGCACGGGGTGAAGCAGCAGTAAGAATATGTGAAACCCACCGCTGAAGATTATGCCTTTGTTTTGCTTTAATATGACACAAGATCCCGTCTCTGGCAAAGACTAGAAACAGATTTAGAAAATGAAAAGTTCAAGTGTAATTATCCAGTCTTGGAAATTGCACCATAAATCCAAACAAATTAATTTAAATGGTTGATGAGTCAATGAGTAGTATACTTAAGCACCTTTCTCTCTCTGATATATTATATAACTCCTTTGATGCTAGATTTGAATCAAGAACATTTATTAATCTGTGCCGAGTGTGACTATTGTAGAAATGACTTCTCCTCATTTCCTCATTATGATCCGAATCAGAATCACAACATTGTTTACACAAATGTATCGCTATTCTTTCTGATTATTACTTCTGACTGTATATACTTCTGCATATTACTTCTAACCAGTGGTGGGATTCAGCTGGTTCGCACCTATTTGGGAGAACCGGTTGTTAACTTTCTAAGCAATTTGGGAACCGGTTGTTGGAAGAAATCTTATTTTGTTTATTTTCTCCACTTTATAGGGCTAATCCTGTAAGGAATTGAAACATTCTGGTGTTGTTTCTAGCCTAATCTTTATTGCCCTGCTTACAGAAACTGCTTCTCTGGTTAACCCTTATTACATTGTAACAGCTAAGGTGAATTGCCCATCGACGTGAGTGATGTTGAGTTGGCCACGCCCACATGGCCACATGACCACCGAGCCACACCTACCCAGCTGGTCATTAGGGCAGAGAACTAGTTGTTAAATTATTTGAATCTCACCACTGCTTCTGACTGCCCGGAATCAGTTATGGGACCCCTCCAAATTTTAAAACCTTTCTTGCGGTAGTTAAGCAAACATGATGGGTGTAAAGAGAACATTGTGGCTGTTAGGCAAATCTATTGTCTGCTATGGACGTTTTTTTTGTTGTTTTTTTTGCCAGAAACCTGAAGTAAACATCAGTTTCTGGTGAGACCATGGGATGCTCCAAGTAACTGTAAGTACGGGCCAGTCATCAGCACTCAAAATATATTGAATATGAAAATTACATACAACGTCAAAATATCGCTAGCATTTTAACCATTCTATTGAACGCCGGCGTTCGTATAACCTTAGCAAATTGCTCAGGGTTACAATGAACGTCCATGGGATAAAATGCAAATTTGTATGTTGGAGAGAAGAATTGTCCAAAAAAGGGGGAAAAACACAATTACCAGATGTTTTCTTGCAGGGATCGGAATCAGCGGGTTTTGCTATCGCCGTCCTTCCCAACTGCTCCTGCAATTTTTTCATCTGCTCTTGCAGTTTTCTCAACTCATCTGTGAGGCGAAAAGAAGACAGACAAATATCATTGGAAGCCCAAGGTTAGGTAAATTAAAAATTAGGGAAACCCCACCCCATAAACCAATAATTAATGTGCCAGGATACATCTGAACCGTTTTGAATCTGCAGTTTTGACTCCATTTCTTTAAACCGTTATATTTTGACCCAGCTCCCCAAACACAACAAACCCCCTATAGTTAAATCAATGATTCCTTTATTAGAAGCGCCAGCAGCCCCAGCAAAAAGTTCCTCTCTTACCGCAAGCTAACAAGTCCTGCCGGCCGGTAGAGGAATAGTTCTGTCACACCTATTCATCTCCGACCCCTGCCTTTGATCCCCAGAGCTAGGGTGGGGCTTTGCTAGCAGCGCTGGCTCTTCTGTCCCAAGGACCGGCCCATAGATTTCCACTGCTCTCCTCTCCTTTGCCTTCTGCGCATCCGCGTATCAGGCACTGAACCCAGATTTTCCTCCTCTTCCTCATCAGCCACCTCCAGACCTGGGGGCTGTTGACGCTCCATCTCAGGGCTGACAGGTGACCCTCTGTCTCTCTCTGTGCCAACTCCATTCCCTCTTCCTCCTCGGAGCTCTCAGGTTGCCTTTATGCTGACCCTGACTCCCACGCCTCCTCCTCCTCCTCCTCCTTTGAACGGCCGGCAGCCAACAGGCCACAACGTGTTAAAGATTTTTGAGACAAAACCCCCAGGTTAGATAACTTTTAACCATCAGAAATGCAAGAATTATCAAGAGACCTTGAAGATCTTCCTTGGAAGGTTCTTTCACTGGATCAGGAGCTACAGGAAGGGCCGTCTTCTGAACGTTTTCTTCTTTCTTCTCTTCCTCCAACAGGTCAGTCACATCCCCAAACAGCTCAGCCACGTTTTCCTGGCTAGCTGTGGACCCCTCCTCTTCCTCTTCCACCTCCTCGGTGTAAGACTCGTCGTCTTCTGCCTCAAAGAGCAAATCATACTCATCCTGATGGTCAGCTGCTCTTTCCTTCTCTACCGAATCTTCTTCTGCTTCATTCTCCTCTAAGAGGGAAGCTAACAGGTCTAAGTCATCGTCCCCTGGAAGGAAATGGATAACGGCCCAGTTAGCAATGATCCAAGGGAGCAGCCTTTACAAACGCTTCCGCCTCCAGCTGTTTAGACCAAGCGAAACGTAAATATAATTCGACATTTAATTATATCCCTGAGAGACGAGTTTCCCATTTTCCCCTCTTGTTCAAAATCAATGCCAATTTGCTCTTTAAATATTAACGGAGGGATGCCAGCTCAATTTAAAGCTGTCCTGGAACAGATTTAACAGAGTTGGAAGGGACCTTGGAGGTCTTCTAGTCCTATCCGCTGCTTAGGCAGGAAACCCTATGCCAGCTAAATCATGTACTCTTCTATATGGATAAATGATGAGCCATTTCAGCTACAGTCGATAACTAAGCCCATGATCCTGCAGAATCCTGCACAGTGCTAAATGGGATATGATAAATTAAAAAAAAAAAAGAATTCAGTACTCACCGTCCATTCTTTCAGCAAGACCAGGAAAGACTTAAGAAAATAATTCTTGTTTTCTGGGAACATAAAAGCAACAGGAAAAACTAATAAATATAGGACTACCATACAAGTAAAGGGTGAGGAAGAAGAACATAAAAATTTATTTGAAGCTGCTAAGAGAAACCATGTATAAAACTGAGTGTTTTGAAGTAGAAAAGGCGCTGGAGGAGAATTTTAGGTCCAAACAGCTGGGGGTTAAGCTTAGCCAAACCTTTATTTTAAACTGCAATATATAAATAACTCAAGGAATTGAAAATTGCCATTGAGGATTTTTTTTTGTTTTTTGATAAGTCGGGGAGAATTTCAGGTGAGGTCAAATGGGAACAGACAATTAGCAAGGCATAATTGATAATTAACAAAACATAACAGATAATTAAATGTATTTATATTTATGCTTTTATACCATGTAAGATGCCCAGTAGTCATTTTGGATAGTGAGATGTCTGACATATAAATTTAACAAACAAATAAATACAGTCTGGATGTGTAACTAAAGCCAGAGAGAAAGAGAAAATGCAGAGGTGGCAAAAGGTGGGAGGGGAGACTTCAACTCCCAGAATTCCCCAGCCAGCACAGCTGGCTGGGGAATTCTGGGAGTTGAATTCCCCCTCCATCTTTAAAGTTAAGGTTGAGAATCATTGCAATAAGCCAAAATAACACTTTGATCCACTCTATGGGCGCAAAACTCTACCCTTGCTTTTAAACCAACACCAATAACGAGATTTTAAATTTAAAATTTAAAATTAGCCATTTTTTTCCCTTTCCTTGCGCAACTCCCATTCCTGGGATTTAAACTCTTTTTTTTTTTTTTAAATTGTACTCTTTTCCCAAGTTTGTTGAGGGGCAAAGGCTGAGCACAACTTCCCCATTGCAAGGGAAGTTGCAAAAAGCACACTTTTGCACATTGCAACTCGACTTTCCGGATCAGCTGCTTGGAATTTGAGTGCAAAATCCTTGCAATGTAATTGCTTTTCCGCCCTCTTTTGCACCGGGGACCCCTCCAAACCTCTCTTTGCCCGACGCATGGGCTGCAAGTCCCTTTTTGCAGCCTGTTTCCTCGCTGTTTTGGCGAAGCTGCGACTTTCTTACCTGGATTGCAAACTTTTTCCCTTCCGCCCAAGAAGAAACAGCGCAGAAAACCCGCCAAAAGTTTCAATTCCGACCCGCCCCCGAGGCGTCTGCACGCAATTCCGGGCATTAAACCAGGGATTTCTTTGTTAGTATCTCTATGTTACTCCATTGGAAAGGCTAGAAAGCGCGAGGCCGAAGCGGTTCCGGCGTTCATGACTGCGCGTGCGCGACAGGATGTGATTGGTGCGCTCTGCGGCCCAGCGGGCCAAAAGAGATAAGAAAATTAAGAGTCGCTCCTGTGATCCGCATGCGCAGTTGCTAGAAGCGAGAATGTAGGGATTTTTAAAACGTGGTTTATCACCCAAGTGCAACTAGCAGGGCAGAGGCTTAGTTTAGACACGTGAAGACGTGGAGCTTGCACGTCTTCACGTGTCACCATCACCAATCTCTTTCCACTTATGACTGTATGACTGTAATTTTTTTGGTGGCAATCCTTATGATTTATATTGATATACTGACCATCAATTGTGTTGTAAATGTTGTACCTTGATGAACGTATCTTTTCTTTTATGTATACTGAGAGCATCTGCACCAAGACAAATTCCTTGTGTGTCCAATCACACTTGGCCAATAAAATTCTATTCTATTCTATTCTATTCTTTGCGTCGCCTAACCTGATTTCCTCCCCACCCTTGCCTAATAGCTTAATGCATTGTGCAAGCAACCCACTGGATTTACAGTTCACCCCAGGGTTAACTGGGTTAATGTATGACCCAGGTTAAGCATGTTGTGTGAATGTAGCCAATGCATCCTTCTTCAATAAAGATTTCTTCAAATTTCTGGGTTCTATCATATCGCAAGATCTCAAATGGACAGCTAACATCAAAAACATCATTAAAAAAGGACAACAAAGAATTTTCTTTCTGCGCCAACTCAGGAAGCTCAAACTGCCCAAGGAGCTGCTGATCCAATTCTACAGAGGAATTATTGAGTCTGTCATTTGCACCTCTATAACTGTCTGGTTCGGTTCTGCAACCCAACAAGAAAAACACAGACTTCAGAGGATAATTAGAACTGCAGAAAAAATAATTGCTACCAACTTGCCTTCCATTGAGGACCTGTATACTGCACGAATCAAGAAGAGGGCCGTGAAAATATTTGCAGATCCCTCGCATCCTGGACATAAACTGTTTCAACTCCTACCCTCAAAACGACGCTATAGAGCACTGCACACCAGAACAACTAGACACAAGAACAGTTTTTTCCCGAAGGCCATCACTCTGCTAAACAAATAATTCCCTCAACACTGTCAGACTATTTACTGAATCTGCACTACTATTAATCGTTTCATAGTTCCCATCACCCATCTCTTTCCACTTATGACTGTATGACTATAACTTGTTGCTGGCAATCCTTATGATTTATATTGATATATTGATCATCAATTGTGTTGTAAATGTTGTACCTTGATGAACGTATCTTTTCTTTTATGTACACTGAGAGCATATGCACCAAGACAAATTCCTTGTGTGTCCAATCACACTTGGCCAATAAAAAATTCTATTCTATTCTATTTAAAATGCAGTTACGGTATTAGTGTAGTGTACGCATATGTACTTTTGTGCAAAAGCCACGATTCTTAAAATTTAGGAAAACTGTGATATAGGCTGTTAAGTCTGTGCTGTATTAGGAAACAGGTTCTTGCTGAAAAAGCAATTCTGCATATCTCCAGGCTTGAGTGAAGACAGGATAAAGACACCAGAGCTATATATTGGCTTTTAATATTTTAAGATTTTATTACAATGTTTGTAAACCGCCAAAAATCACCTTGAAGTGAGATGGGCAGCAAACAAATCTAACACATTTCTTTGCAATTAAGAACCATACCAAGGTATCAATAAAGAAGAATATTTGTAGGTCAGGGTTGAACTGACGGGTCCTTAGTGCTCTCTGAGCTTGCTTGTTTTCTTATGTTATCATTACCCTAACTAGGTAACATCATCAGTGCTAGTAATGTGTTCTGTCTGCAGTCCTTACGAGCACTGATGATCTTCCCTAGTTGGGTCATGAAACGTCTGCAAGAAAACAAGCATGCTCAGAGAGTACCAAGGACCCCTCAAACCAAGATAATGTAGTGATGAAGGTTCTGAACAGATCAGGATCTAAATATGGAAGCTCACTGGATATATTTGGGGCAGTTCCCTTCTCACAGCCCAACCTGCCTCACAAGGTTGTTGTTGCAAAAAAAAAGTTTTGTTGTTTTGCATTTCTGGAGGGAAAGTCCCTCATTCCTTGTAATGTGGCTACAAATTTCCTTGGCAAAGTATGGGCTTCATTTTATTTTTCCTTGTTGATAGCTTTTTTTCCTGTATGAGTATGAATCTGATGGAGACAACCCGTTAATCCACATTTCTATTATCCAAATATTGTAAACTGTTTAAATCCATGTGGCACACAGCAATTGCAATGGAGTTCTGTAATCTCTAGGAGCGTCTTGACTGCTTGCTAAGTAGAGAGGACAGAAACAGGTAAAAACCAAACCATTTACATTTAGGAATCCTTTGCTCATTAAGATGATGAATTTTTCCCTGGTACCAAGTTGTGTAGGACTGATAAGGATAAAAATAAACACTTTCATTTAGATTCAAGTTTAGTCGAATCTTGAACTATGTTACTATGACTATGGGAAAATAATTATAGGCACGATGTTGTCTTTTATAATTGGTTTGCCAAGATGTCTGTTTTTATGGTTGGTTCATAGTGATGTACGCTGTTCAAAATTATGTAAAAAAAGGCAATTTCTCCAAAGCCAGGGTGTGCCCATTTTGTAAGCTGCTTCCGGACAAGCTTTCATTTGCAAATAAAAGTTTTAATCCTTTCCACCTATCTCGTATGGTTATTGGGCCCGCATAACGGATAAACTAAGAGGAGCTTTTTGGGAAACCAGATCGGATTAAGAAATCGCTGAAGTGTTTAAAAGATCTTGTCCAGTTACACCCAAAGAAAACTCTTGAAAACACTATTTTAAAAAGATATTCAGATCCTCTAGCATCTTCAGTAAACTTTAAAGCAAAATATTTCAGAACATGGCTTTATTGTTTTCTTTCATGAATACAATTCATATATCACTTGTGCCATTAAGTCTTTTTTTTTCAAGTATAACATCCAGACGATTCTTTAAACAGAAATTTCAAATATAAGGACCAAGGAAGTATTTATTGGGCAGTTAATTAATTTAAACTTCATTTAGTTTAAACAAGGCCGCTCACTCACTGTAAAAACTAAGGTGAATGAGTGTGACCGACACACATATTGTCCTTCAATGGTTTCCTAGCTTTCTTGTAAACTTTGTATTAGTAAGGTACTTACGGAACAATAAGAGGTACAAAATTAAGCTTTAAAATAAACATTTAAAGTATGTTATTTAATTACACCACTAGTGACTCCTGCACTGTTTCATCAGTTAAGTAATTCGTGATCTGTTTTGATCCACGCTGAAATAATCACAATTTAAGCAGGAATTGAATGAATCAAAAGAACAAGCAAAAATCAGCATTCCTATTATTGCTCTCGCTCTCTTTTATCATTTACAGATATGCCATGAATAGCAGCAGACTGTTTTAGAGGAGAATCACATACATCTGTGTGAATGTTTTCTCAATTGGCAATCAACACACTTTTATTTTACCTGTTGGTCAATGTCAATGTATTTCATCATGTGATTCACCTCTGTCTTTCAGTACCACACGGAGGGCCACACAAAAATTTTGAGGGTGAAAAGTTTAAATCCTCCGAAGTCCTCTTCTCATTTCATTCAGAATCACTTGAGTTTTAGTGGATGCGATCCGACTATAAAATGAATCGTTCCAGTCAAAACAGCTACAGAAAGGGTTCTACTTCAAAATCTTTCTTAAACCCTTTTAAAATATGCGATTAAATGTAAATATGCAGCTTTTGAAGCTGCCTTTGTAAGACTTCCAGTCTGCAGTCTTCCTACTGAACAAGCTGTGTTAAATGACCTCCACATTGTCATCTTTTGAAATTATGCAGCTGACATGTTTAGCTTCAGCTAGCTGGAAACTGATTGTACGGATGTACGTTATAGTTTTTGTAAGGTCAGTTTTGAATGCCTAACTACATCCTAAGCCGTTAAGGTCTCAAATGTTTTCTAAACCAAGGTGCATATTGACATATAGATTTTCCTTTTTTTACAAAGTGCAGGTGTCTGAGCATTTGTGAGAACATTGTTTAGATGATACAGTCCATAACATGAATTTGAAGCGTATCTATATCCGGAAGAATTATACCACATTTTGGACAAGAATGTATAGGAATATCTCTTGGCTGCTGTTGCTGATTCTGGTCTTCAGCTCCTGCAGGTACAGTTTTGTTTTGAAAAAAGAAATAAACATGAACATAAACATAAACATATACACATACATACATACATACATACATACATACATACATACATACATATATATATATACATATATATATATATGAATTATACTTTGAATAATAGATGCATTATACATACATATAGTCCTCGACTTACAACCACAATGGAGCCCCAAGTTTCTGTTATTAAGTGAGACACTTGTTAAGTGAATTTTGTCCCATGTTACGACTTTCTCTCGACACATTTGTTAAGCGAATCACAGCAGTGGTTAAGTTAGCCAAACGGTTGTTAAGTGAATCGGGCTTTCCCATTGACTTGGCTCGTCACAAAAAGGAACGACGTGATCATGGCAACCGTCATAGAGGTAAGTCAGTTGCCAAGCATCCGAATGTAAATCACGTAGGGATATTGCAATGGTCATTAAGTGTGAAAAATGGTTCTCAATCACTTTTTTCTGTGCCGTTTTAATTTTGAATGGTCACTAAATGAACTGTTGTATGTCGAGGACTAGCTGTATATAATTCAATTCAATTTTCCTTTTATTTTCCCCCCCCGGGTTCTATCATCCCGTTTCAGCACCAAGCTCAGACAGCACCAAGGACGCCACAGTCCTTCTCCTATCCACAAACCCAACTCCCTTCTAGCTCTGATGATGTTCCCTAGTTGGGTCCTGAAACGTCTGCACGAAAGCCACCAAGCTCAGAGGCCTCAAAGGACCCAACAGCTCAGCCCTGAGCTACGAACATCCACTTCTATTGGTAAAACTATTTCTGCTCTCAAAACGGAAAGTTCTCATCAACCCACTCTGGATTTGTGATCTAAAGAAAGACTCCATTTTGTCCAAATTTTGTCCTACCTTCCTGAGCGGACTCACCTTGATCTGATGGCAGCCTGGTTCCGTGCCGGGTTTGCATTTCTGCCAAGGAGCACCTGAGGGGGCAAGGGGAGTACATCTTAAGGGCCAATTCTCCATTTCCATGAGAGGAATTTTTCATTTTTTTTAATTTATTAAAAATATCTGAGGGCACCACAATGGATAGACTAACGACAATTTTAGAACAAGAACTCGAATTGATTAAATAGCAACCAATACTACAATGCCATGCTCCGATAGACAGACAGACAGACAGACAGACAGACAGACAGACAGACAGACAGACAGACAGACAGACAGACATATAGATTTAAAATTCTGGATGGATGGATAGAGGATAGATAGATAGATAAGATAGATAGATAGATAGACAGACAGACAGACAGATCATGATGATCTATGATCTATCAACCAAACCAACTGTTGTGATCCAGGCCCAAGTAGCTAGTAGGAAACTCAGTCAGAGTAAAAACAAACAAACTTTATTAGAACGGCTAAGAATTACTTCATTCTCAGCGTAGTTCAACTAAATTAAAGCAAATTCCTCCCAACACAAATTCCTCAGTCCTATCACCAACCTTGGTCCAATTAGGCAAGCTGCCAAAGGCCTTTCTTGGCAAAAGTTCAGAAGACACCGATACGAAACAAATGCAACAAGACAAAGCTATCAACATTGTTTTCCAGCAAAGAGCTCAAACACCGTTGCTGGTCCTTTAAGACTTATGGGAGGGGCCAATCATCTCCTGGCCCTACTCCTTAGTTGTCCTCTTTGCTTGAGCTGATCTTGCCTTCTGGCAGCTCTTCTCATGTGTGCATTAGGACCAGGCTCCTCCTATTCCTCTGCCTCACTACTGTCAGCCTCTGGAGGCTCCGGAGTCCGCACATCACTCCCAGATGGCCCTGGCCTTATCTCTGCCTCCGACGCAGAGCCCTCATCCAGGCCTTCCCCAGCCTCCACGACTGGCCCATGTTCTTCTTCAGCCTCATCGCTGTCTGTTGCCAGCTCCGCAGGCTGCTGGCGGACCACAACACCAACATAAACCAAGTTCACTGGATATTGTGGCTGATGCTTGGGGCAACTTTTAAGGCAGGGATCTCCAAACTAGGCCAATTTTAAGACTGGTCCTACCTCAGTAGGACCTACTGAGTTCAACTCATGGCTGGTTGAAGAATTCTAGGAATTGAAGTCGTTCAATTCCTAGAATTCTTCAACCAGCCATGAGTTGAACTTAGAGGTGGTATTCAGTCGGTTCAGACCGGTTCGTCCGAACTGTTAGTGGAAATCGTGGGTGGGCCCATCCACCTACCCATCTCGGCTCTATGCCATCCTACTGAGGTAGGTTTTTAAGGCCGGGCGCATGTGTGGAAATCATGTGCGCCAGCAAAGCGGATGCGTGAACAGATGCATGTGCACACATTTGCAAACCAGTAGAGAAAGGAAGTGAGTACCACCCTGGTTGAAGTCCGTAAGTCTTAGCTGCCAAGTTTGGAGACCCCAGTATTAAGGTTTGATGGAAGGTCCTTGGAACCTCAAGAGAAATGTCCTTCCATGACAGAGAACGTGTTCTTGGATCCTGTTAGATGACACCGTTTCACAGAAGGGATACCTGCCCTTCTAGAAAGACTTGGAGATAAGCAGTCATAGATGTAACCCAACCCTCTTCCAGGAAGGACTTTATGGGAGGCCACCAGCCTTTTGAGTTGAACCCAGAAGTCAACTGGGAGAAAACATGCCATACAAAGCAGTGGTATTAACGAAGGTATCATGCGGTGGACCCAACATTGCTCATGTCACTGCCTTCTGGACCTACTGAAGTTTTCAAACTCTCCTCAAGGGCAGGCCCTTGTTGAGTGTGTTACAGTAGTTCAATTAAATGAACAAGGTGACAAGAACCTTGATGGAGAATGGTTTTGTTTGAGTCTTTCTTTGCTACACATGGGGAGGGGAAAGTCCTTCATTGGTTGCTCACCTGCCAAGATCTCCACGTTCTTGATTTTCAGCCACGAAGTACGCCAACTGTGTGGCTAGTTGTTCTTTTTCCTCATGGATCTTCTCTCTTGCCGCTCTTTCTGCGTGGAAATCGGAGCAGTAGACCTCCACCTGCTCAGGAAAACGATGGTCTCACTTCAAACAGTCCCAACATTTTCATCCTGAAGTCTAATCCTCGCCCCTTGCTCACCCTTAAGAACCCTGGTGGTGCAGTGGTTAGAGTGCAGTATTGCAGGCTAACTCTGCCCGATGCCAGCAGTTCGATCCTGACCGGCTCGAGGTTGACTCAGCCTTCCGAGGTGGGTAAAATGAGGATCCAGATTGTTGGGGGCCATAGGCTGACTCTGTCAACCACTTAGAGAGGGCTGTAAAATCACTGTGAAGCGGTATAAAAGTCTAAGTGCTATTGCTATTCCTTCCTTCCTTCCTTCCTTCCTTCCTTCCTTCCTTCCTTCCTTCCTTCCTTCCTTCCTTCCTTCCTTCCTTCTTCTTCCTTCCTACTTTCCTTTCTTATTTCCTTTTTCAACCTTCCTGGTGGCACAGTGGCTAGAATGTAGTATTGCAAGGTAACTCTGCTCACTGCCAGGGAGTTCGATCCCAACTGGCTCAGGGTTGACTCAGTCTTCCATTCTTCCGAGGTGGGTAAAATGAGGACCCAGATTGTTGGGGGCAAGAGGCTGACTCTGTAAACCGCTTAGAGAGGGCTATAAAAACACTGTGAAGCGGTATATAAGTCTAAGTGCTATTGCTATCTAACCAGGCTGGCAGCTTCTGGATGACTTGGTTTGGGCTGGGAAGTTAAGGGCAGATTGGATGGGAGACCACCACAAAATTTAGCCTTGACTGGGAAATTGAAAAACATCCCAGAATGAGGTATTGCAAACCACTTCCATGCCCCCGCCCCCAAAAAAGAAAAAAAGATAGGTGGACGTATCCATAAAGTCATCAGGAGTTGAGATTAAGGAAGATCTCACCTACTTTTTCAGGTGACAGGACCTGACTGGACTTCACAACTAAGCAGAGCCGGTCCCGATCAGGATGGAGGACCACCAGGGAATCTCAAGCTACAGACCAGACCCGGGAAGTTACACCCTGTTCAACTATACCTGAGCTCGCAGGACAGCCACCGTCTCAAGCTCTTCTTCTTGCTTCACAAGCGTTTGCTTCATTTTGTCGATCTGCAACTGTTTGGCAGCCAGCGCCTTTTCGGCAAGATCCAGTTTGTGAGTTAATTCGTCTAATGTCGCCTGGTTGGCCCTTTGCCCCTGCAGGAAGATGAATCAGGAGGTCACCGGTTGGAATTCTTGCCCCTGCAGTAGGATGTCACCTGCTGGATTCCAGGGGCCCACTCACCAAGTCGATTTTGGGGGGAAAAATGGCTAAGCAGAATTGGACCCGGTTCCTGCTTGGATGGGAGACAGGAAATGTAGTGTAGGCTGGGAAGTTGAAAAAAATCCCATATGGAAGGAGGAGGAGGAGGAGATAGAAAAAAGAGCAGGTGGAGAAAGAGAAGATAGGAGAAGGAGACAAAAGGAGGAGGACATAGAAGAAGGTGGAGATAGGAGGAGGAGGTAGAAAACAGGGAAGGAGAAGGAAGAGGAGATAAGAGGAGGAGGATGGGAAGGAAGAGATAGAATGAGGAGGGGAGGTGGAGGAGGAAGATGGAGGAGATAGAAAAAGAATAGAAGATAGAAGACGGAGAAGGAAGAGAAGACAGAAGGCAGAGGAGAAGGAGACAGAAGGAGGAGGCGATAGAAGGACGTGGAGATAGGAGGAGGAGGAGGTAGAAAAAAGGAAGGAGGAGATAAGAGGAGTAGGAGCAGGAGAAATTGGAGGAGGAGGAAGGAGAAGGAGGAGAAGGATGGAGGAGATGAAAAAAGAGCAGGAGGAGATAGAAGATGGAGGAGAAGGAAGAGAAGAAAGAAGAAGGACACACAAGAAGGACACAGAAGAAGGTGGAGATAAGAGGAGGAGGTAGAAAACAGGGAAGGAGAAGGAAGAGGAGATAAGGAGGAGGAGGAGGATGGGAAGGAAGAGATAGAATGAGGAGGGGAGGTGGAGGAGGAAGATGGAGGAGATAGAAAAAGAATAGGAGGAGGAAGAAGAGGAGGAGGAGAAGGAAGAAAAGACAGAAGGAAGAGGATAAGGAGACAGAAGGAGGAGGCGATAGAAGAATGTGGAGATAGAAGGAGGAGGAGGAGGTAGAGAAAAGAAAGGAGATAAGAGGAGCAGGAGGAGGAGAAGAAGAAAGATGGAGGAGATGAACGAAGAGCAGGAGAAGATAGAAGATGGAGGAGGAGAAGGAAGAGAAGAAAGGAGGAGGAGACAGAAGGAGAAAAAAAGAAGAGATAGTAGTAGTAGGTGAAGGAGAAGGAAGAGATAGAAGGAGGAGGAGATAGAAAGAAGAGGAGGAGAAGGCAGAGGAGATAGGAGGAAGGAAGGAAGAGGAGGAAACCCAGCGTAGGTTTAAGGAGAAACCATCCACGATGGCTTCCCATCCTTAGCCCAACCCCGCTGTTCTCAGTGGGGCTCAATATTCACAGCCGTTTCACAGCCGCCCCAAGATTAGCGCTTTCTAATCTCTGTCCGGGTCGCAAGCGGGGGGAGCCCAGGATGTTCTCCAACAAGGCCCCTCCATCCCTTTTTTCCTACGGTCCTCCTGGCCGAGAGCGAAACTCACCTCTTTGGTTCTTAATTCTTCAACCGTTTGCAAAGCCTCGGTCAGGTCCTTGACCAGCTTGCCATAGGCATCCTGGAGGTTATGAAATTTGGCTCTGGTGGAGGATGAGGAAGACAAAATATAAGCGCCAACAGAGGGTCTCTTCCCCCTTTCCCAGAAAGCCAAAATAAATCTCAGAGGAACCAAAGAACCGATATCACTAAACCAGGGGTCTCCAACCTTGGTAACTTTAAGCCTGGAGGACTTCAACTCCCAGAATACCCCAGCCAGGGGTCTCCAACCTTGGTAACTTTAAGCCTGGAGGACTTCAACTCCCAGAATACCCCAGCCAGGGGTCTTCAACCTTGGTAACTTTAAGCCTGGAGGACTTCAACTCCCAGAATACCCCAGCCAGGGGTCTCCAACCTTGGTAACTTTAAGCCTGGAGGACTTCAACTCCCAGAATACCCCAGCCAGGGGTCTTCAACCTTGGTAACTTTAAGCCTGGAGCACTTCAACTCCCAGAATACCCCAGCCAGGGGTCTCCAACTTTGGTAACTTTAAGCCTGGAGCACTTCAACTCCCAGAATACCCCAGCCAGGGGTCTCCAACCTTGGTAACTTTAAGCCTGGAGGACTTCAACTCCCAGAATACCCCAGCCAGGGGTCTCCAACCTTGGTAACTTTAAGCCTGGAGCACTTCAACTCCCAGAATACCCCAGCCAGGGGTCTCCAACCTTGGTAACTTTAAGCCTGGAGGACTTCAACTCCCAGAATACCCCAGCCAGGGGTCTTCAACCTTGGTAACTTTAAGCCTGGAGGACTTCAACTCCCAGAATACCCCAGCCAGGGGTCTTCAACCTTGGTAACTTTAAGCCTGGAGCACTTCAACTCCCAGAATACCCCAGCCAGGGGTCTCCAACTTTGGTAACTTTAAGCCTGGAGCACTTCAACTCCCAGAATACCCCAGCCAGGGGTCTCCAACCTTGGTAACTTTAAGCCTGGAGCACTTCAACTCCCAGAATACCCCAGCCAGGGGTCTCCAACCTTGGTAACTTTCAGCCTGGAGGACTTCAACTCCCAGAATACCCCAGCCAGGGGTCTCCAACCTTGGTAACTTTCAGCCTGGAGGACTTCAACTCCCAGAATACCCCAGCCAGGGGTCTCCAACCTTGGTAACTTTCAGCCTGGAGGACTTCAACTCCCAGAATACCCCAGCCAGGGGTCTCCAACCTTGGTAACTTTAAGCCTGGAGGACTTCAACTCCCAGAATACCCCAGCCAGGGGTCTCCAACCTTGGTAACTTTAAGCCTGGAGGACTTCAACTCCCAGAATACCCCAGCCAGGGGTCTCCAACCTTGGTAACTTTAAGCCTGGAGCATTTCAACTCCCAGAATACCCCAGCCAGGGGTCTCCAACCTTGGTAACTTTAAGCCTGGAGGACTTCAACTCCCAGAATACCCCAGCCAGGGGTCTCCAACCTTGGTAACTTTCAGCCTGGAGGACTTCAACTCCCAGAATACCCCAGCCAGGGGTCTCCAACCTTGGTAACTTTAAGCCTGGAGCATTTCAACTCCCAGAATACCCCAGCCAGGGGTCTCCAACCTTGGTAACTTTAAGCCTGGAGCACTTCAACTCCCAGAATACCCCAGCCAGGGGTCTCCAACCTTGGTAATTTTAAGCCTGGAGCACTTCAACTCCCAGAATACCCCAGCCAGGGGTCTCCAACCTTGGTAACTTTAAGCCTGGAGCACTTCAACTCCCAGAATACCCCAGCCAGCAAAGCTGGCTGGGGAATTCTGGGAGTTGAAGTCCACCAGGCTTAAAGTTGCCAAGGTTGGAGACCCCTGCTCTAAATCACCCCAGACTTGAGATGGGTTTAGCCCATCCTGGGGAAGAGAATGAATATAGATTCGGAACATAACTACAAAGACAGAATATGGGAAGAAGCCACCGGAGGGCAACAAAAGAGATTTTTATTGTAAAATTCAGCCTGGTTAATGCCAAATCGAGGGACCGGGGTAGCTCAGTGGCTAAGACGCTGAGCTTGTTAGGTCGGCAGTTCAGCGGTTCGAATCCCTAGTGCTGCCGTGTAACGGGGTGAGCTCCCGTGATTTGTCCCAGCTTCTGCCAACCTAGCATTTTCGAAAGCAGGTAAAAAGATGCAAGTAGAAAAAATAGGGACCACCTTTGGTGGGAAGGGAACAGCGTTCCGTGCGCCTTTGGCGTTGAGTCATGCCGGCCACATGACCACGGAGACGTCTTGGGACAGCGTTGGCTCTTCGGCTTTGAAACAGAGATGAGCACCGCCCCCTAGAGTCGGGAACGACTAGCACATATGTGCGAGGGGAACCTTTTTACCTTTCAGGCCAAATCTGCAGTGCAGCTATAACCAGCTTTCCATCTGGAAACGCTGCTAGGCAATTTACCCAGGAGGTAAGGAAATAAGAAATCAAACATTTGCTGTGACTCTACCAAATATGCTTTTTTAAAAAACAACAACTCCAAAAGGCAACTGGACTTCCTTGGTATTTTTCCTTGAAATCTTTTTTGCTTTTCATCCAAGAAGCTTCTATAAATATAAATCCTTCCTTTTTCCACCATTCGGTCAAGAACTGAAGAAGCTTCTTGGAGGAGAAGCGAAATGTCTCCAAGGGAAAAACAAAAATCTAGTTGCCTTTTGCAAAAAAAACACTTTGGGGATAAGCACAACTGGATGACCTGAGAATATCTATCGACATCTGTTGTCCCTCTCACACGGCGTCTACGGAGATTCTTAATCATCCAGGTCACGGTTGCCCCAAAGGTCCTTTTTGCGAAAGGCAAGTGGACTTTTGTTTCTCCTTGAAGACGTTTTGCTTCTCCTCCAAGAAGCTTCTTCGCTTCTTGACCGAATGGGTGGAAAAAGGAAGGATTTATATTGATACAGGATGTATGACTGCAAGGAATATAAATCCTTCTTTTCTCCACCATTCAGTCAGAACCGAAGAAGCTTCTCGCATGAGAAGTGACATGTCCTTTGGGATGCGGAGACCCAGTCCCCTGCTCTCTGTTCCCAAGGCGACACTCACTTCTCATCGTTGGTTTTAGCCTGTTCCAGCTTAATTTCTGACTGCATGCTCTCCACCTGCAACTCCAGTTTCTTAATGGTGTACAACAATTGTTGCTTCTCATCCAAGTCTGCAACACTGGAAGGGAGTTCCTTTTCAAGACTCTGACACCTGGGGAACGGAGACATCGTAAGGGAAGAAAGAGGGTTAAAAATCTGAAGGAACCGGCAGCATCTTTTCAGACAGAACGCTGTGGTGGCGCAGTGGTCAGACTGCAGTACTGCAGACAAATTCTGCCAACTGCCAGCAGTTCGATCCTGATCGGCTCAAGGATGACTCAGCCTTCCTTCCTTCCTTCCTTCCTTCCTTCCTTCCTTCCTTCCTTCCTTCCTTCCTTCTTTCCTTCCCTCCATCCCTCCCTTCCTCCCTCCTATTCCTTTTCTCATTCTTCTTCTTGGTGGCACAGAGGTCAGAATGCAGTATTGCAGGCAAATTCTGCCAACTGCCAGCAGTTCGATCGTGACCGGCTCAAGAATGACTCAGCATTCCTTCCTCCTTCCTTCCTTCCTTCCTTCCTTCCTTCCTTCCTTCCTTCCTTCCTTCCTTCCCTCCCTCCCTCCCTCCCTCCCTCCCTCCCTCCTATTCCTTTTCTCATTCTTCTTCTTGGTGGCACAGAGGTCAGAATGCAGTATTGCAGGCAAATTCTGCCAACTGCCAGCAGTTCAATCCTGACCGGCTCAAGGATGACTCAGCATTCCAGCATTCCTTCCTTCCCTCCCTCCCTCTCTCCCTCCCTCATTTCTCTTTCTTATTGTCCTTCCTGGTGGCACAGTGGTCAGAATGCAGTATTGCAGGCAAATTCTGCCAACTGCCAGCAGTTCAATCCTGACCGGCTCAAGGATGACTCAGCATTCCTTCCTTCCTTCCTTCCTTCCTTCCTTCCTTCTTTCCTTCCTTCCCTCCCTCCCTCCTATTCCTTTTCTCATTCTTCTTCTTCTTGGTGGCACAGAGGTCAGAATGCAGTATTGCAGGCAAATTCTGCCAACTGCCAGCAGTTCGATCCTGACCGGCTCAAGGATGACTCAGCATTCCTTCCTTCCTTCCTTCCTTCCCTCCCTCCCTCCTATTCCTTTTCTCATTCTTCTTCCTGGTGGCACAGTGGTCAGAATGCAGTATTGCAGGATGACTATGCCGACTGCCAGCAGTTTGATTCTGATCGGCTCAAGGCTGGGTCAGCATTCCTTCCTTCCACCTTCTCTCTCTCCCTCCCTCCCTCCCTCATTCCCTTTCTCATGGTGCAGAGATCAGAATGCAGTATTGCAGGCAAATTCTGCCGACTGCCAGCAATTCGATCCTGACCGGCTCAAGGATGACTCAGCCTTCCTTCCTTCCTTCCTTCCTTCTTTCCTTCCTTCCCTCCCTCCCTCCTATTCCTTTTCTCATTCTTCTTCTTCTTGGTGGCAGAGAGGTCAGAATGCAGTATTGCAGGCAAATTCTGCCAACTGCCAGCAGTTCGATCCTGACCGGCTCAAGGATGACTCAGCATTCCTTCCTTCCTTCCTTCCCTCCCTCCCTCCCTCCCTCCTATTCCTTTTCTCATTCTTCTTCTTGGTGGCACAGTGGTCAGAATGCAGTATTGCAGGCAAATTCTGCCAACTGCCAGCAGTTCTATCCTGACCGGCTCAAGGATGACTCAGCATTCCTTCCTTCCTTCCTATTCCCTTTCTCATTCTTCTTCCTGGTGGCAAAGTGGTCAGAATGCAGTATTGCAGGCTGACTATGCCGACTGCCAGCAGTTTGATTCTGATCGGCTCAAGGCTGGGTCAGCATTCCTTCCTTCCTCCCTCCCTCCCTTTCTCATGGCGCAGTGATCAGAATGCAGTGTTGCAGGCTAAACTCTGTCGACTGCCAGGAGTTCGATCCTGACTGGCTCAAGGTTGACTCAGCTGTCCGTCCTTCCAAGGTCCGTAAAGCGAGGACCCAGATTGTTGGGGGCAAGACGCAAATAATGCTTCCACATTGTAAATCACCCAGAGAGGGCTGTAAAGCACTATGAGCCAGTTTATGGATAGTCCTCGACTTACAACAGGTCATTTAGTGACCCTTTAAAGTTACAACGGGACTGAAAAAAGTGAGTTATGACCATTTTTCACACTTACGACCGTTGCAGCATCCCCTGTGGTCATTTGATCAATATTTGGACGCTTGGCAACTGACTCAGCTATATGACGGTCGCAGTGTCCCAGGGCTCACGTGATTTTTGCGACCTTCTGCTGAGCACAGCCAATGGGGGAGCCAGATTCACTTAACAACCGGGTTACTAACTTAAGAACTGCAGCGATTCACTTAACAACGGTGCCAAGAAAGGTCGTAAAAGGGGGCAAAACTCACTTAACAGACGTCTCATTGAACAACAGAAATGTTGGGCTCCATTGTGGTCATAACTCGAGGACTATCTGTACCTGACTTTGAGGAGGTGCAACTGTCTTTAAGGATGGGCTGAGGTAACTCCGAATCACCATTAAACCAACCGTCGTAAGTCAAGGACTTCTTGTATGGCCAAGAAATACTACCTGGATTGTTCACGTTTTCTCCCGGAGTCGAGTTCGATTTAAAAAAAAAAAAAAAAAGGGATTTGACAGCATTCGATGCTTACTTTTCGTGCAGCTTTTTCTGAATTACTTCGGCTTCTTGTAACTTGGTGTGGGTCTCCTGGAGCTCTCTGAAGAGGGCAGAGACCTGCAGGTTCAGCACCTCCACTTCGCTGCCCACCTAAAAGAGCGGATTTGTCAACCGAAAAACCGAACGTGTCTTGCTGCAAACACGACGAGGCGCGAAAAGAATGTGGCTAACCGCACACACAGAAGTCAAACAGGTACCTGACTCTAAACGAATCGCCCACTCAGAATAATAAAAATAAAAACCCTCTGTTGTGACTCCAGCCCCCGAACCTGGCCCCATGCCCGAAAGTGACTCCGAGAGTGAGGGGGAAGGGCCGGTAAGGCTTACTTTGGGAGCACCGATTCCTTTGGCTCGGCTCCAGGATCCAGAACCAGACCAGTCGGAGGACGTAATGAGGCTGTCATCCCCTGATTCCTCCCTTCCCCAGGCTACGCCTTCAGACTCAGCTGATAATAATAATCAAGCTTGGATTGACCCGCACTTCAGAAGATTAGAGAGGCGGCGTCATCAAAAGGAAGGGTGGGGCAGGAGCCCCACCCCACAGGATATATAAGGAGCTTTGGGACTGCTCTCACTTCACAGGAAGCAAAAGTTTAGCTGAACCGTTTCAAAAAGAGCTGAAAGTCTTGCTACGTGAGTCATTTGTTTGAACTTTGGCAAGCAGCTGTGATTTCTCTGCCAGGACTGATAAGAGCCGTGAATCCACTGGCTGAAGGCCAGCTCGTGGGTCTGAAATGGGGAAGGAGACAGAACACCCTTGTTGTGCCCTTGAGGCACACTACAAGAATAGCACACACACACGCTGCTCCTACAAAACCAGCGTGTGCTGCCTGGCTGATTCTGCAAAACACACCATTGTTGGTCACTTGAAGGAGAGTTTTCTGTTTAAATTGTGGACAGCAAAGAAGGGGGTTATTTGCAACTAAGTTTAAAATGCACGCCATTTTTAAGTGGTGTGTGTAACACCATCAGTGCTAGAAGGGGTGTGTGTGTGTGTGGAGAGGAGGGGGAGAAGGGGAAGGAGAGAGGACCATGGGGATCCTTGGTGCTTTTTGAACTTGGTGGTTTCTTGCGGACATTTCAGGACCTAACTAGGTAACACCATCAGTGCTAGAAGGGAGAGGTGTGTGTGTGGAGAGGAGGAAGAGGAGGAAAAGGAGGAGGGGGGAGGAGGAGGACTGTGGGGTCCTTGATGTCTCTGAACTTGGTGGCTTCCTTGCAGACATTTCATGACCCAACTAGCTAATATCATCAATGCTAGAAGGGAAAGGGTTGTGTGGATAGGAGGAGGAGGAGGAGGAGGAGGAAAAAGAAAACCACCAAGTTCAGAAAGAGTACTAAGGACCCCATATATGACTTCCTTTCTAATCCAATTTTTGGTAGAAAACCTTTAGCAGGGGAGAGATAGAACAAGGGAGAGGGGGTGAAGATGAAGACCAAGGCCCACCCCCTCCTCATCCTAGGCGGTGCAAAGAGGAACGGAGAAGAGAGCAACGTGGGTTGCGTGGCTTACGAGGGAAGAAAGGGACCCGACCCTCTTTACAAGGCACAGGTGCTGCTGGAGTTTAAAAGGAAAGACAAATGGGAGGAACAAACGCTGACTTTTTCTGGTGTTTCTTTGAATCCTGTCATCCTCCCAACTGGATTGATTTATTGCCATGCTACTTTACTTGTGGAATTCCTTTATTTTGCTTGCCCTGCCGGATTAATTACCTGGTCTTGCCTTGTTGGATTTATAGATGGAAGTTTTCTGCTTAACACTGTTTGGGCCTGAAGTATTGCCAGCCAAAGACTATGACAGGTTGGTGGAAGAGTTCTCTCTCCAGGCCGGAGAATTGAAAGGGACATTTGGGGGCACAGTTGGTGATAATAAAGGGACTCATATATTGGTTCTCTGGCTATGTTGCCTTTATGTCACACCACAAGTCATCACATTTTCTTGGAGGAATTCATCTGCCTCAGAGTTTTGCTTGCTATGGGACGATTACTTGGAACCCTGACACCATGCGTCACAATGGAACACTTTGTGATGTACAAGGCCTAAGATTTACAGTTCTACAGAGGAATTATTGAGTCTGTCATTTGCACCTCTATAACTGTCTGGTTCGGTTCTGCAACCCAACAAGAAAGACACGGACTTCAGAGGATCATGAGAACTGCAGAAAAAATAATGGCTACCAACCTGCCTTCCATTGAGGACCTGTATACTGCACGAATCAAGAAGAGGGCCGTGAAAATATTTACAGATCCCTCACATCCAGGACATAAACTGTTTCAACTCCTACCCTCAAAACGACGCTATAGAGCCCTGCACACCAGAACAACTAGACACAAGGACAGTTTTTTCCCGAAGGCCATCACTCTGCTAAACAAATAATTCCATCAACACTGTCAGACTATTGACTAAATCTGCACTACTATTAATCTTCTCATCGTTCCCATCACCAATCTCTTTCCACTTATGACTGTATGACTGTAACTTTATTGCTGGCAATCCTTATGATTTATATTGATATATTGACCATCAATTGTGTTGTAAATGTTGTACCTTGATGAAGGTATCTTTTCTTTTATGTACACTGAGAGTATATGCACCAAGACAAATTCCTTGTGTGTCCAATCACACTTGGCCAATAAAAATTCTATTCTATTCTATTCTATTCTATTCTATTCTATTCTATTCTATTCTATTCTATTCTATTCTATTCTATTTGATGCAAAAGTGCAATCGGGTACAAGCGATGGAAGGAAGTTCATTTAAGTAACTTTTTGAGTTTCGGAGGAACGAAACAATAAAATCCCTACTGGGTTTCGGGTACTGACTGTGAATCAGTGAGTAGTTGGCAACGTTAGTGTTTTCTGAGTTTGGGTGATTTCTCGCACTTGTTTTACTGCCCATCTAGACAAGATCTTGACAAAGTACGTAAGGTAAGATTTGCAAGAAAACAGCCAAGCTCAAAGAGCACCGAGAATTCTTCATTGCTGCCACTGTCCTCCTCTTCCTCTCCTTCTCCTCTCTTCTAGCCCTGATGATGTTCCCTAGTTGGGTATTGAAATATCTGCAAGAAAATAACCAAGCTCAGAGGGCACCAAGGACCCTACAGTCCTCCTCCTTCTCCTCCTCCTCCTCTTCTTCCTCCTCCTCCTCCTCTTCACACACCCCTCCCTTCTAGCACTGATGATGTTCCCTAGTTGGGTATTGAAACATCTGCAAGAAAATCACCAAGCTCAGGGAGCACCAAGGACTCCGCAATTCAACCCTGAGCTATTTTCTTCTATTGGTAAATGAGTAGTACTTACACTTTCACTTCTCTCTTCTTTCTTGTCGGCTTCTTGTTCTGTTTGAGTGCCTTTGTCATTTGTTTTCTTTTTCAAACTCAACAGCCTGTGGAAAGCAAGGTTTCCGATGAAACATTGGTCTAGAATGTCTTATCAAAGCACATTTAGCTTGAATAATTTTTTGACAATTTGAAGGACGTGCAAATGGATGTACGTGCAAACAGATGTACAAGCTTATACTTTTGAACCTGTTTTGCTAGCTATTGCTACAACAGATTTGTCGGCATTTAAGGGGGGATAGTATTCATTTTATCCTTTGTTTTTTAAATTCACATCTTTTCAATGTTTGTATTTAGTTCTGTTTTTTATTTTTTATTCAGTTGTCGAGTATGTATTAGATAATATATCTAATATATCATATATATAAGCATGAATTGAATACATAAAATGAATACAATTAAAGGGACAGGGACGGTAGGCACGCTGGTGCACTTATGGATGCCCCTTACAGACCTCTCAGGAATGGGGTGAGGTCAACAGTAGACAGTCTTAGGTTAAAATTTTGGGGATTTTGGGATGAGACCACCGAGTCAGGTAGTGCATTCCAGGCATTAACCCCTCTGTAGCTGAAGTCATATTTTCTGCAATCGAGTTTGGTGCGGTCCAATTTAAGTTTGTATCTATTGTTTATTGTTTAATTTATTCTCGTTTTGTATTTTAACTTTTCCAATAAAATAAAAAAGATTTGAAAAAGGTTTGAAGGACGAGCTGTTTAACTCAAGCTGCATCTTGAATTGCTGAGAGCCATATCATAAACGTCTTATATATGGGTCATATAAGTGCCCAGGAACACGCTTAAAGGTTTTTTGGATGCTCAAGAGCCATACTAGTATGACCTGAGTGCTTTGGTAGGCCTTATCACCTTTTTACAAAGCCTTTAAAAAGGGGACTATCTGAGATAGGTGCCACCTTTTGTTACGTCCATGAAGCGGAAGATCTTCCAGCCACTGAAAATGGGTCAACTCTACGGCTTGGCTCTTATTCAACAGGAATTCAGCACTTCCAATGGAGACGTACAATGGGACAGCGGACCATTGGTGGACTTCCACCTACTTCCTCCAAGCTAACATGCTCCTTTGCGTTGCCTTCTTCCCAACTGTCCCACCACAGCTGGGTTGCTCTCCCTACTTCTGTTCCCATACAAGTAGGGTGAGATGAAGTGGAAGGCATCTCCATCTTTTTAGCGCTGGCTGGTTGGAGAACACCAAACCTTGTTTGGGGCAAGAAGGCCGAGATGGAGATACTACAGAGTTACACGCGGAAGCGAGAGAATTGATTACTGGGAAAGCACAGAGGTTGAAGCTGGCTAGCAAAGATGTCGGATACAACTAGAAGAAGAATACAAACTGTTGACACTTGTCCTTCAGCTCCTGCAACTTATTTTCCAGGGCTTCGCGCTTCTGAGTCTCGGTCCTGAGAGAATGTAGAAGCTGGCTGACGGTTAATTCTTCTTTTTCCAAGTATTTCCTGGCTTCGTCCACAGATTTATTCCGGCTTTAATAAGATAGAAAAGACACATTTGGGTGAAATGATGAACATTCCAGGGGGCCCCAAACTTGGCAGCTTTAAGACTTGAGGACTTCAACTCCCAGAATTCTCCAGCCAGCATAGCTGGCGGGAGAATTCTGGAAGTTGAAGTCCTCAAGTCTTAAAACTGCCAAGTTTGAAGATCTCTGCTCTAAAGCAAGAAAGGTTGAAATCCTGATTCAGTTATGGAACTCAACCAACAGCTGGCACCCAATAAGTGAATTCACGACTGAATTTGGATTTCAATCTAAGTCTACCCACCAGGTAGGCCACAACAGGAGATCAATTCCACCACAAAAGTAAGGCCACTTTTACTAAGAATAGTAATAGTAATAGTAGTAGTAGTAGTAGTAGTAGTAGTAGTAGTAGTAGTAATAATAATAATAATAATAATAATAATAATAATAATAATAATAATAATAATAATATAATCTTGCAAGTTGCTTGCACTATACCCCCCCACTTCTTATACTCATGTGAATTAGGGAAGGGCCTGTCTTCCAGATACAGATAGTCTCGACTTAGAACAGATCATTTAGTGACCGTCCAAAGTTACAACGGCACCCCCCCCCCCAAAAAAGCAACTCGCGACCGTTTTTCACACTTGCAACCACTGCAGTTCAACGATCAGAATTCCGACGCTCGGCAACGGACTCGTATTTATGACGGACACAGCGTTCTCCCCCTCCCCCGAGTCACGTGATCCCCTTTGGCAACCTTCTGAGGAGCAAAGTCAAGGGGGGGGGGAGAGCCAGATTCGCTTAACAACCGGCGATACTAACTTATCAACGGCCATGATTCGCTGAACAACGGTGGCGAGAAAAGTCGTAAAACTCACTCAACCAATGCCGCCCTGAGCAACCGAAATTTTGGGCTAGGGGATGGTCGTAAGTCCAGGACTACCTGTGGAGGTAGAATATTCTCCTTTTCAGCAGCTGTCGACCGACCTGGAAGAGGAGGGCAGGACAGAAACAGATGTTCGAAAAAACCGAAAAAAGCTACTTAAAAGCTACTCACACATACAGAGCCGCGTTCTCGTTTATTCTTCTCACGTCTACATTCTGATGGTCTTTCAAAGGCCCCTCCGCTTCTCCTTCCTGTAGAAAACAACCACCGGCTTTGTCACTTCGATCGGCTGGTTTTCTGTCTCCGAATAAACACACTTTATGAGTTGGTCCAAAGAAGGGGTGAATGGATACTCCCCCAAAGCCAGCGCTTGGGTCTCTTACAATTTTAAGCTCTCCTTTGCCCCTCCTCACCCACTTCCAAATCCGTTCCCGGAGATTAAGTAATGTTGTTAAGTTGCTACCTCTGAGGCTATGGGTAGTCCTCGCCTTATGGCCGAAGCGAAATTTATGTCACCAAGAAAGACATCTGTTAAGTGAGTCTTGCCCCATTTTACGACCCTTTCTTGCCACCGCTGTTAAGCGATCCCTGCAATTGTTAATTACACTATTATGTGTATTACACTATTACATTAATAATAACTGTGTTTCCCCCAAAATAAGACCAGGTCTTATATCGACTTTTGGCTCCAAAAGACGCATTAGGGCTTATTTTCCAGGCAGGGCTTATTTTCAGGGAAATACGGTACTCAATGTGTTTGTCTGTCTGGCAATCTTAACTGGGGCTTATTTTCAGGGTAGGGCTTATAATAAAAGCACCCTGAAAAATCATGGTAGGGCTTATTTTCCAGTTGGGCCTTATTTTTTTGGGAAATATGGTAATCAGTTATTAAATGCATCGAGGTTTCCCATTGACTTGGCCGATCAGAAGGACGCCACAGGGGATCACGTGATTCCAGGACACTGCAACGGTCCTAAGTACAAGACAGTTGCCAAGTGCCTGAATTTCGATCACGTGACCGCAGGGATGTGGCCAAGGTCGAAAAAACGGTTCCTAAGTCCCCTTTTTCAGTGCCATTGTAACTTTGGTCACTAAATGAACTGTTATTAGGTCAATGTCTCTCTGTATTTTATATAGAGAACATGGCTTATCATTGTTCTTCCTTGATTCATCATCATCTTCATCTAACGACCCCATAATCCCTTGCGGGGTGGAGTCTGGGCAACTGAATGGAGCTAGCAGAGTGTTTTAATGGCCGGATGCCCTTCCCTGTCGCCAGTGTGGAGTTTTGTTCGGCAGATAATATTCTCATTGTGCCCAGAGAGAGAAATATCTGCCTCTACCTAGGATCGAACTCACAGCCTCCTGATTGTGAGGCGAGAGAGCTCCACCTCTAGGCCACCGCACCACTCCTAGTGTTCTTCCTTGATTCTTCCTCCAAAAATAATTTAAAGTCAATTGTGGCCACTGGCTTCAAAGACAGTTAACAAACAAAGGCTTAGCAAATAACCTACCAAACATACATTACTCTTTTTTTTTTTTTTTTTACAAACCGTGATGTCTGAGTTCATAAGGAGGGGTGGGGTGGCCTAGAGGTGGAGCTCTCACCTCACAGTCAGGAGGCTGTGAGTTCGATTATAGATTGAGGCAGATATTTCTCTCTCTCTGGGCATAATGAGAATATATCTGCCGAACAAAACTCTGCACGGGCGACAGGGAAGGGCATCCGGCCAGTAAATACTCGGCTCCGTTCAGTTGTCCAGACTTTACCCTGCAGGGGATTATGGGATTGTTAAATGATGATGATGTCTGATTTCATAAAGCTCATTAAACAGGTTTTGGGTTTAAAGATCTGTACGTAAGATTGAGGAACCTCCCGCCAGTGACCGGATCCTTCTTGAAGAGGATCGGAAGCCGCTTACATGCATTCTGATCTCGACGAAGGAGTCTTCGGCTGTGGCCGCATTGAGCTTCAGCTGCAGCTCTGAGATGATGGCTACCAGATCCGCCTTTTCGGCCTGCAGTTTGGCCACCTGGGCCTTCAGTTGTTCCACTTCTTGGGTCACCTCCTTCCTCGGACCGAGATTTTCCTAGGAGAAGAAACCCAGCTGTGACTCGCCTTCCAGAGCGGCCGAGATGTTACGGGCCCAACGGCGAAAGGTTCCAACCATCCTACCGCCATATGGCAATAAATGACAGAAAGTCCTCGACTTACAATGCTTCATTTAGTGACCGTGCACTGAAAAAAGGGACTTAGGACCGTTTTTCATAGCTACGACCTTTGTAAAATTCCCGTGATCAAAATTCAGGCGCTTAGGCAACCGGTTCATACTTATGACGGTTGTAGCGTCCTCGGGGTCACGTGATTCCCCCATTTGGGACCTTCTGACAAACAGGGGGGGGGGGAAATCCAGATTCACTTAACCACCGGGTTGCTAGCTTATCTGCTCCAAGTGATTCACTTAACAACAGTGGCAAGAAGTCGTAAAATGGGGCAAAACTCACTTAAACAAATTTCTCACTCAGCGTAATCAGTTTCGGGCTACGTTCTGGTCGTAAGTCAAGGACTACCTGTAAACAGTTTTTTTTTTCTGGCTAGTTTTTCAATTTGGGAGCCTAACCCAAAACCCTCCCTCTTCCTTCTCGGCCCCCGACAAAGTCAAAATTCTTGTTTTTCACTTACGGTCCTGCTCTTTTCTTCTTTTTCTTCCAGGCTTTTGAGCTGATGGTGGAGACTTTCGTTCTCCAGACACTTGGCTGCCAAACACTGCCGGGCTTCCTTGAATTTCGATTCGTAAAATTCCCGCTCTTCTTTCAACTTCTCCTTCCAAGCAGACAGCTCCTCAAAACGATCCTTCATGGCTTGGTTCCGCTGCCTCATGGCTTCTGGTTGACCCCAAGAAATACCCAGTTAGGGGTCAGCACGACCAGTTCCCTAAAAACTACTGAACGTGGGTTCAAGGAAATACTTTGGGGGGGGGGAAGGCACTGATCAGTGGTGGGTTTCACATAATTTTACAACCGATTCGCCGCGCGTGTCTTCCGCACATGCGCCCGGCCTTGAAAACGTGACTAAATAGGACAGCATAGCGCCAGGCCACGTGAGCAGGCCCACTAATGGTTGCCACTACCAGTTCGCCCGAATCGGACCGAACCGGCTGAATACCAGCACTGGCACTGACCATCTACCAATACTGCAAGAAATACTTTGAGGAGGGCATTAACCATCTACTGACGTTCCAATCGACCAACTGGGTTGACCTTGTCAGAGAAGGAAGGCAAGCACGGATCTATGGAGATTCTCCATCCTCCAGGTCCTGGTTGTCCCAAAGGTGCTTTTTCAAGCGGCAACTGGACTTCCTTGTTTTTCTGGGAAGGCGTTTCACTTCTTCTCCAAGAAGCTTCTTGAAAAAAAGCACCTTTGGGAAAAGCATGGATCCTAGAAGGTTAGATCAGCATGAGTCTGTCACTCAAATCTTTCAGAAATCATTCCTTAAGTTCTGTGTGGCTCCTCAACTAAAGTTGTCAAGAAGAAGAATGTTTTTGAAGTTGGACTCTGATATATCTGGTGTTCCAATATTTGAAGGGCTGCCACAAAGAAGAACGGGTCCACCTGTTCTCCAAAGCACCTGAGGGCAGGACAAGAAGCGATGGATGGAAACTAACCAAGGACAGAAGCAACCTGGAATTAAAGAGAAATTTCCTAACAGTGAGGAAAATTAACCAGTGGAACAGCTTGAGCAGGGGGTTGGGCTAGAAGGCCTCCAAGGTACTTTTCAAAGTATAGTATAGTATAGTATAGTATAGTATAGTATAGTATAGTATAGTATAGTATAGTATTAGTATTAGTATAGTATGCTATGCTATAATTCATATAATATAATATAATATAATATAATATAATATAATATAATATAATATAATATAATATAATATAATATAATATAATATAATAATATAATTCCCTCAACACTGTCAAACTATTTACCAAATCTGCACTACTATCAATCTTCTCATAGTTCCCATCACCCATCTCTTTCCACTTATGACTGTATGACTGTAACTTTGTTGCTGGCAATCCTTATGATTTATATTGATATATTGACCATCAATTGTGTTGTAAATGTTATACCTTGATGAACGTATCTTTTCTTTTATGTACACTGAGAGCATATGCACCAAGACAAATTCCTTGTGTGTCCAATCACACTTGGCCAATAAAAAATTCTATTGTATTCTATTCTAAAATTCTATGCTATGCTATGCTATGCTATGCTATGCTATGCTATGCTATGCTATGCTATTCTCTCTACTCTACTCTCAAGTCATTCCACTGATTAATTGTTCTAATTGTCAGGAAATTTCTAAGTTGCTTCTCTCCTTGATGAGTTTCCACCCATTGCTTCTTGTCCTGCCTTCAGGTGCTTTGGAAAACAGCTTGACTTCTTCTTCTTTGGGGCAGCCCCTCAAATATTGGACCCCTGCTATCGTGTCACCCCTGATCCTTCTTTTCATTAAAATACAGAAAGTGGAAAACAATTAATTGGAACTTAATCACTTGCCTATATCTCCAAAGATCAGAGGAGCTAGACTCATGTAAGTCCAGGGCACCTTAAGCGCAAGTGGTTCTTACTACAGGGTGAAGACACCCAGAGGCAGTCTCCTCTGAGGAACATAGAGGTCTGAGAAGGATCTGCTGGCCATAATTTGACGTTGAACCTTCACCTTTAAGTTCATTGTTCTCCGTGATAAGTTCTTTCATCTGCTGAACCATCTCTTCCACGCTCGAGCTGCTGAGGGTGGGTGGTACCAGGTTGGGGTGTCCATTCTCCACTTCGGTCTTCTCCGACTGCCCATTTTCGAGAGGGAGGTTTAAAGGCTTCTTGGACATGGCTCCTGTAGCTTCAAGTTTTTAAAAAATAAATAAATAAAAAGGAATGGCGAGAAAGAAAAGGAAAAAAAAATAAAAACAATGCAAGACCCTGATCTACAACAGTGTTTTTCAAACTTGGTGGGTTTTAAAATGTGTGGACTACTACTCCCAGAATTCTCCACTGGGGGAAATTTACACGTCTTAAAATTGCCAAGTTTGAAAAACTCATCTAGACTAGCGGTCTCCAACCTTGGTCCCTTTAAGACTTGTGGATTGCAACTCCCAGAGTTCCTCAGCCAGCTTTGCTGGCTGAGGGGCTCTGGGAGTTGAAGTCCACAAGTCTTAAAGGGACCAAGGTTGGAGACCCCGATCTAGACTACCCAACTGTAACCTTACTACACATTTTTTTAAAAAAATGCTTTTTGTATGCCGGCTAACTTAAGTTATGGAGTTTGCTATCCAAGTTCTAACTATGGTTTAATCCGCTAAGCTTATGAGGTCACCAAAATTATACAAGTGCCTCCCCTGGCTGATGTAAGTTATGCACAGCTATTTTGAAAACAGCAAATCATTAAAATCATATTCATGTAATTATATGACTATTAAAATATTATCAGAGATCTGTTTCAGACAAATTGGATAAACTATAAATAGCAATATGTTTTGTAACCAGAATCTTTGCAACCATATTGGTGTATAATTCTTTCTCTGAATTTTCCTCTGATTTTGGTCTGGTATTATAAGCCTGACAGAATGAAAAAGGGATTTTTTAGTACGATTAAATAACTCATTAATGACTTCTGCTAATAAATCTATAAGGGTTTTACATTCAATGGGGATTTTAGGAACTTTCCTTAATTTTATAGGTCTGTTATTTTCTTGTTATTAGCTATAGTTATGCCAAATTGTTTTTATGTGTTATACTTGAGAATTTCCTTCCCCAAAAACCTATTATTCAGCTTGCAGTTCAATCTGATTGATATACAGTACTTGAGAATAAAAATAAAAACCTGGTGACTAATAGTCTCTGAATACAATGACAATATATGAATCTTTTTGGCCTGAATTCCAGAGATAAGGTTCAGATGTTTTGACTGCTTCAGTCAACAGTTTTCACACCCAATTGACAATATTTTTCTTCTGTGCATTTAAACAAGTACTTACAGTGTTCATAATATAATTGCCCCAATTTTCCCTTAGCTTTACATCCTAAGATTCCTCCATATGATTTCTGACATAAAACAGCGGTAGATATTTAAATATTTTTTCCCCAAATGTATAAAACTAAAATTGATAGGTTTCTTAGCTGTAGCAAACATATATCTTACAAGAGTCCCAAAGAGTTAAAAGTTTAATGGAGTTTGCATTTAAAAGGTTTTTTGTTGTCGTTGTTAATGTATTTATCAAATGTATTGGCCACAGGGTACATATAAATATCTTTTTAATGAAGCATTCCAAAATCATCTAAAATTAGTGTGATTGGTTTTAAAGCTCCAGACAGAATACTGGAACGTGTCTTTATTATTCTTTTTTTTTTCAGCCTAACATCAAACATCTATCAGATATATATAGAATATATGCTTTGAATATATTCTGATTTTATAAATATGATTTTTTTTTAAAAAGGGGGTTTCTGTTCAAGTGGAAGTTCTTAACAACATTAAACTCTTCTGCAATCATTAGTTGCAATTCAAATTAAAAAGCTTAGAAAAAACACCTATTGCAGGATTGTTCTTTGTGGAAACTCAGAAATAAATTGGGATGATATTAGAATTAGCTGAATTAACAATCAAAATCATTAAATGCTCTTCGTGATCAAAATGTGTTATAATTTATGGATCCCAACAAGAAACTAAGTACTGTCTTATTCATTGTCACTATAACTAGTCATTATCAAAGCACTTATATTCCAGTTCATTATAGTAAGCCTATTAAGCAAAATAATGCCTCTAAGCCTTTTACAGTTTCTATTAATATACAGTACACTTTGTAATTTCCTAAAAAAAATATTTTCATTTGGTGAAACATGACTCCTGGAGCAAAATTAAAACAGGCCGTAGTGTCTTTAGCTCAACATTTCCCCTCTCATTCTAAAGGGCCGTAATATTCTTCCAAATTTCAAAATTTATTTTCAAAAACCTGAAGTCACAACTTTTCTTCAAGATAAAAATCTCGAACCGCATGAGCTTTCTATGCTATTTTCAACAAGTAAGCCAATCCAGAAAGGGCAGCCACTTAACTAAGAATATGGATCCATTTTTTTTAAAAAAAAATTGTAACAAAAGCTCAAATGTGTAACCAAATTAGTAATAAACACCCTCAACTATTTTACTAACTACAAACAAAAGGAAAATAACATTTAAAGTAACTATGGATGGAAACTCAAGATGCTTTCTTCCTATTTTTTGAGAAATAAGAAATCTTGCAGTCATTATTAAAACAAATTTCTCAGTAGACCAAAATGTTGGGTATTTTTTCTCTCTCCCAGCATTTCAGATTTTGGCAAAGCTTTTGTGCAAAATAACCCTTTTGGCCAGGACCGACTACCCTTTTAAAGTCTTCACCTTCCTCTAAAAACAGGTGTTTTTTTTAAAAACTTGGCAGTTTGAAGAGGTGTGGATTTCAAACCCCAGAAGTCCTCGGCCAGCGTGCTGGGGGATTCTGGGTACTGAAGTCCACACACACCTTATCCAGCTTTCCTCAAGAATTCTGGGAGTTTTAAGTCCACGCCCTCTTAAAAGTTTTCCACGTTTGAAAACCGCTGCTTTGCGCTGGCTGGTGAACCACAAGAAACTACTGAGATTATAAAAAGACTTGTAGAGTTACTATAGCTACTTATAGAGCTACTTATAGGCAAGTGGGTGATTTTTCCCATGATTTGGTGTGCTCCAGCTTTGAGTGTTCATGCACGCAAATTGGTGATGCCAGGATGTGATGGGGTGTGTGTGTGGGGGGGGGGACGGGGACAACAATTTTCCGCAAAGCAATAAGAGTCTCTTTTCCCTGCTTGGGTAAAACCTGTTCCCATTTCAGGAAGGACCCTAAAGCCATGTTCCAAATCTTGCCTCCAGAAGTTGACTGGAGATTTTTAAGAAGAGACTGGACAAAATGGCAGAGGGTCTGTTGCTTGAGCAGCGGGTTGGGCTAGAAGACCTCCGAGGTCCCTTCCAACTCTTCGTTATTCTATTTAAGTAGATATTGATCTCTTTGGCAGCAGGGCCTGGAAAGGCCTCTCGCCCGTAACTGAATCTCGGTAGTCCCTGATTTACAACCGCAACCGGGCCCAACATTTCTGTTGTTAAGTGAGCTTTGTTTCGTTTTATGACTTTTCTGGCCACCCTCGTTAAGCGAATCACCGCAGGTGATAAGTTAGCAACCCGGTGATGAAGTGGAATCTGTCTTCCTTCACTGACTTGGCTCGTCAGGTTGCAAAACGGGACAGACCGCGTGACCAACGGAACACAGCAAAGGTCACAAATACGAAACCCGTTGCATCCAAATTTTGAACGCGTGACGGATGGGGGCGCTGCAAAGTGTTGTAAGTGTGAAACGAAACGGTCCCAAGTGACCTTTTTCAGCGTGAACGGTCACTAAACGAACCGTTGTTAAGTCCAGAATTTACCTGCCTCGCCTTAACTTTGGAGAAATCCCAGCTCTTCCCCTATGTATCTCGCAGGCCAGTTGATGCCGCAAAGCAAGCCTGTTGCAAGTCGAGGACCTCCCCCCCCCCATGCAAAGAAGAGAGGGCGTGGGGGGGGCGTTGCAAAGGCGCCATCCTGGCCAGGGCTGAGCGCAGATCTCCGGGGTGGCGCAGCCCCTTGCTTGGATCGGGCCAGGCGCCTTCCCGACCTTTCCTTACCTTTGCAAAAGCGGCTGCAAGGCACAGGGCGCAGAAGGAAGCGCCGCTTAGCGGCCCGTTCAGCCGGGCAGGCGCTCCGGGGCGGCGGCGGCTCCAAGCGGGGTCTCCCCGGGCCCGGGCGGGCAGCGGCTGTTGGGTGCCAAGGCGGCCCCGGTGGTGCGTAAAAGCGCAAAGGAGGGCGCGCTGGAACGGCCGGCCTGGGAATCCCCTCCGCGCTCAGTGCGCTGGCTCCGGTCAGCTGACGCCAGGAAGAGCCTCCGCCCCGGCTTTTCCGGGGGCAAGAAGCGAGGACGCGCCTTGGGAAGCCGCCGCTCCTCCTCCTTTCCCTGGTCTTTTTCCCCCGGGTCTTTTCTCCCTTTCTGTCTTTCTTTTTCCCTCTTCCTCTTTCCCTCTTTCCTTTCCCTTCTTCCCCTTTCTGTCTTTCATTTCCCCTCTTCCTCTTGTCTTTTCTCCTTTTCCCTTTCTCCTTCTTCCTCCTTTCTTTCCCTTTCTCTCCTCCCTTTCTCTCTTTCCCTCTTTCCTTTCCCTTCTTCCCCTTTCTGTCTTTCATTTCCCCTCTTCCTCTTGTCTTTTCTCCTTTTCTCTTTCTCCTTCTTCCTCCTTTCTTTCCCTTTCTCTCCTCCCTTTCTCTCTTTCCCTCTTTTCTTTCCCGTTCTGTCTTTCTTTTCCCCTCTTCCTCTTTCCCTCTTTCCTTTTCCTTCTTCCCTTTCTGTCTTTCATTTCCCTCTTCCTCTTGTCTTTTCTCCTTTCTCTTTCTCCTTCTTCCTCCTTTCTTTCCCTTTCTCTCTCCCTTTCTCTCTTTCCTCTTTTCTTTCCCGTTCTGTCTTTCTTTCCCTCTTCCTCTTTCCCTCTTTCCTTCTTCCCTTTCTGTCTTTCATTTCCCTCTTCCTCTTGTCTTTTCTCCTTTTCCTTCCTCCTTCTTCCTCCTTTCTTTCCCTTTCTCTCCTCCCTTTCTCTCTTTCCCTTTCTGTCTTTCATTTCCCCTCGTCCTCTTTCCTTTGTCTTTTCTCCCTTTCCCTTTCTTCCTCCTTTCTTTCCCTTTCTGTCTTTCCCTTTCCGTCTTTCCCTTTCCCCTCTTTTTCTTTCCCTTATCTGTCTTTCTTCCCCTACCCCTTTCTCTCTTTTCCTCCTCTTTCCTTTCCCCCCCCTTTTTCTTTCCTTCTTCCCCTTTCCTTGTCTTTTCTCTTTCTCCTTTTCCTTTCCTCTTCCTCTTTCCTTTCCTTCTTCCCTTTCTGTCTTTCATTTCCCTCTTCCTCTTGTCTTTTCTCCTTTTCCTTCCTCCTTCTTCCTCCTTTCTTTCCTTTCTCCTCCCTTTCTCTCCTTTCTGTCTTTCATTTCCCTCGTCCTCTTTCCTTTGTCTTTTCTCTCTCTTCCTTTTCTTTTCTCCTTTTCCTTTCTGTCTTTCCCTTTCCGTCTTTCCCTTTCCCCTCTTTTTCTTTCCCTTATCTGTCTTTCTTCCCCTACCCCTTTCTCTCTTTCCCTCCTCTTTCCTTTCCCCCCTCTTTTCCTTTCCTTCTTCCCCTTTCCGTCTTTCCCTTTCCCCTCTTTTCCCCCTTCCCTTGTCTTTTCTCTCTCTTCCTTTTTCTTTCTCTCTTTCCCTTTCCTTCTTCCCCTTCCCCTTTCTTCCTCTTTCATCCCCTTTCTCTCTTCCCTTTCCCTCTTTTCTTTCCCTTGTCTTTCTTTCTTCCCTACCCTTTCTCTCTTCCTCTTTCCTTTTCCCCTTTCCATCTTTCCCTTCTTTTTCTCCTTCCCTTGTCTTTTCTCTCTCTTCCTTTTCCTTTCCCTCTTCCTTCTTCCCCTTTCTGTCTTTCATTTCCCCTCTTCCTCTTTCCCTTGTCTTTTCTAGCTTTCTCTCCTTTCTTACCCTCTTTCCATTTCTGTCTTTCCCTTTCCTCTCTTTTTATTTTTTATTTGCATTTATATCCCGCCCTTCTCCGAAGACTCAGGGCGGCTTACACTGTGCTAAGCAATAGTCTTCATCCTATTTGTATATTTATATACAAAGTCAACTTATTGCCCCCAACAATCTGGGTCCTCATTTTACCTACCTTATAAAGGATGGAAGGCTGAGTCAACCTTGGGCCTGGTGGGACTTGAACCTGCAATATTGCAAGCAGCTGCTGTTAATAACAGACTGCATTTCTCTTGTCTTTTCTCTCTTTTCCTTTCCTTCTTCCCCTTTCCGTCTTTCCCTTTCCCCTCTTTTTCCCTTTCCCTTCTCTTTTGTCTCTTTTCCGTTTCCTTTTTGTCTTTCCCTTTCTGTCTTTCATTTCCCCTCTTCCTCTTTCCTTTGTCTTTTCTGTCTTTCTCTTCATTTCCCCTCTTCCCCTCCTCTTTTCTCCAGAACAGAAGGATAGAACCAGTTAGAAGTGAAGCTATTTAATTGAGTTACTTCTGAATGTTTAGAGTGGAGATTGAGGTCTCTTCTTTCTTTCTTTAGTCCATTTGTGCTCCGCCTTTCCACCAATAGGCAACTGGGAAAGTTGCAAATAGAATAGAATAATAGGATGGGAAGGGACCTTGGAGGTCGTCTAGTCCAACCCCTTATCCAAGCATCCTACCATTCCAGACAAATAGTTGTCCAGTCTCTTCTTTAAAACCGTCCAGTGTTGGAGCGCCCACAATGTCTGGAGGCAACTTCCATTCCACTGGTTAATTGTTCTCACCGTTAGGAAATTCCTCTTTGGTTGTCCGTTGCTTCTCTCCTTAATTAGTTTCCATCATTGCATATCCAAACTATATTTGGGTAGCTAATTAACTCCCTGACTAAAGTCCATTCTAACTATTACATCATTTCCTTGTGACTGAACTGCTAGTTGCTGCTTGTAGCCTGTGATCTCCTCAAATAGAAACACAGGTTAAATAAATTAATGGGCTGTACAGATATTCTAAAGGGCCTCCCAGCCTCCTTTTGGCCTTTCCCCCAATCATTATGGGAATAATCACTTTTAAGACGGTCATATACATTGCCAAGGAGAACCGACTAAAATTGGTTGCAAGTCCCAGCTGAGTTCTTCCAAGCTTGGACAAATTCCTCTTCCAGATGTTCCACCTGTTGACTCCTTAGAAGCTGAAAATTGGAGAGGAAAGACCTTGGAGAAAAAAACAGCTAACTTAGAAAGGTTTTTTTGTAACAGATTAAGTATAATCTTTACTGATCAAAGGAACTAAGAAGGATTAATTTTTAGGGGAAAAAACCCTGCAGTCTGGGTTTGCTGTTTACTTTTGAACCGGCAACGAAGCATAAAGGTTTATTAACCATCATTAGGCTCAATCAAGCTTAACATTGCCTTTAAGAAAGGATGTGTTTGTTCTAAGCAAGGCATATTTTTACGGTGTTTGTTTTCTTTTTCATGCCACTTGTTGATTTTTTCCCTTTTTTTTTTTGTATTTTTCATCTGTGTTTACAATCGAAGTAAATTGATTTATTTTGGCCTGGGCGTGGCCAGCTCGGCGTCACTTGTGTTGGGGGTGCCTGTGGCAGCCTGAGGGCTCTGCCAGCGAAAACAGGCACTCAAGCTCCGTTTTTGGCCACGACGATGCCCTGCAACCCTCTGCCAGCGAAAATGGAGCTCGGGAGGGCCGCCTGTGGTCCTCACACGCTCCGTTTTCGGCTGTGTTGGCTTCCTGCAACCTTCCGCCATTGAAAATGGAGCTCAGGCCCTCCTGAGCCCCGTTTTCGCTGGTAGAGGCACCGCGGGCAGGTCCTTCGCTGTTTCCAGGGCAAATGTAAGCACCCCACAGGCCGGATCCGGCCCCCTGGGCCTTGAGTTTGAGACCCCTGTTATAGAGCATTGCACATCAGAACAATTAGACACAAGGACTGTTTTCCCCCCGCATGCCGTCACTGCAAACAACTCATTCCCACAACACTGTCAAACTATTTGCTAAGACTGTATTACTATTCTTCTTCTCATCCTCCCTATTCCCTATCTCCTTTTCTACGTATGACTGTAAGTTTGTTGCCGGTATCCTTGCAATTTATATTGTTTTATTCGGTTTCCTAGTACGATTTATGTTGATTGCTTATTTAGTATCCTAGGACTATCACTCGGTGTTGTATCTTAGGATTTAGGATGAATGTATTTTTTTATGAGGACTATGGTCATGATTGATCACTTATAGCTTTTATGTATGCTGAGAGCTTCTGCAGCGAAGACAAATTCCGTATGTGTCCGATCCCACTTGGCCAATAAAAGAATTCTATTTCTCTTCCATTTCTCTTTCTCCTTCAAAGGGCCTATCTTAGGAAACGGATGGTCCTTGCACACGGAAAGTGATTCCGTTTGTCCAATCGTTTCCAATTTGTAGCGTTGTGACTCTTGGGCTCAGCTAGGAAGTTGTCCTCCATTCTATTCAGGGGTGAAATCTAAATTTTTTTGCTACCGGTTCTGTGGTCGTGGCTTGGTGGCGGTGGGGTCATGTGACTGAGTGGGCGTGGCTATGTAACCATGTGACTGGCAGATCAAAAGACAGAAACTCACTAACAATGTCCTGCTGGAGCAAGGTTGGACTGGATGACCTCCGGGTCCCTTCCAGCCCTGGATTATCCTCTGAAGCTGCATCTAGTGCCAGGTTTGCATTCCTTCCTTCCTCTCCTTCCTTCCTTCCTTCCTTCCCTCCCTCCCTCCTTTCTTTCTCTCTCTCTCTCTCTCTCTCAAAAATGAAAACCCCCCCACCCCTGTTTTTTGGCTAGCACCCAGCTGAGCCGCGCGATCATCAGAGGCTTTTTTTTAACTTTTAAAAGCATTTTTTCAGCCAAAGAAAAAATGCTTTTAAAAGTAAAAAAAAACACCCCTCTGATGATAACGCGGCTCAGCTGGGCATGGATGAGGGGGGCGGCAGGGATTTTTGCTACCGGTTCTCCAAACTACCCGCCGCCATCGCTACTGGATTGAGCGATCCGGTCTGAACCGGGAGCATTTCGTCCCTGATTTTATTATGGAAGGCCATTTGTCTTCCCTCTGTTTTCCTCCTAATTTCCCCCCACCTTCTGAGTTTCCTTGCGTTTGGTCCAGCGCTGTGACCTCCGTTGAACATTGCAACCTCATTTCAGGCCTTCCAGGACTTCAAGCGCATTTCCCTCTCCTGTGCCTCTCTTCAGGACTCCGAACCAGCAGGAAGATGGATAGAGCTCAAATCCCTTGATTTGCAGCCAAGACAAATGCCTGAGTCTTGGCCAGATTTTGCTGATTTCAGTCATATTTCCAACAGCAGGTGACTTTAAAGCACTCTAAAGATCTGCCACTTTCAAAGTTAAGAAGATTAACTCCAGGAGGAGATTAGCTCTGAACGGTGGAGAGTCCCCACCCTCCACTTAGCAGAGTTATATCATAAATGTCACCCCTGTTGCACGAGGAAGGGATGTAACAAATGCACATTTTAAAAGGAGCGGTCCTTTTAAAGGGACTCATGCAACTGGTTGTTACGGAAGAAAGTCCAAAAGACTGTGTGGGTCCTTGGTGCTCTCTGATCTTGGCTGTTTTCTTGCAGGCATTTCATTACCCAACTAGGTAATGTCATCAGTGGCAAGAGGGAGTAGGATTTTATTATTATTATTATTATTTATTCGATTTTTATACCGCCCTTCTCCTGAAGGACTCAGGGCGGTGTACAGCCAAAGTAAAACAGACAATACAATATACAATTAAAATACAAATTAAAAAACTTATTTTTATGATTGGCCTAAAAAACTTTAAAATATATAAAACTAAAACCCCTTAAAATTAATAATAGAAAATTTAAAATCAATAAAATTTAAGCCAGCCCCGCGCGAATGAAAAGATGTGTCTTCAGTTCGCGGCGGAAGGTCCGAAGGTCAGGTATTTGGCGTAAACCCGGGGGAAGTTCGTTCCAGAGGGTGGGAGCCCCCACAGAGAAGGACCTTCCCCTGGGGGCCGCCAGCCGACATTGTTTGGCGGACGGCACCCTGAGAAGTCCCTCTCTGTGACGAGGATGTGCGAGGAGGAGGAGCAAGAGGGAAAGGAGGAGGACTGTGAGGTCCCAGCCGCCTCTGGTGGCTCAGCAGACTAAGTCTGTCTGTTATTAACAGCAGCTGCTTGCAATTACTGCAGGTTCAAGCCCCACCAGGCCCAAGGTTGATTCAGCCTTCCATCCTTTATAAGGTAGGTAAAATGAGGACCCAGATTGTTGGGGGCAATAAGTTGACTCTGTATATAAATATACAAATAGGATGAAGACTATTGCTAACATAGTGTAAGCTGCCCTGAGTCTTCGGAGAAGGGCGGGATATAAATGCAAATAAAATAAAATAAATAAAAAATAAATAAATCTGAACTTGGTGATTTTCTTGCAGGCGTTTCATGACCCAAGTAGGTAATATCTTCAGTGCTTGTCCCTAGTAAGTAGTCCCTACTAGCACTGATGATGTTACCTAGTTTGGGTCATGAAACGTCTGCAAGAAAACCACCCAGTTCAGAGAACACCAAGGACTTTAACATTCCAATGGCCAGGCTGCTGGGGATAATGGGAGTTGTAGTTCAAGTGATACACCCAGAGCAAACAGAACTCCATTGGTCAGGTCAGCTTCAGGGTTGACACCAACATGCTGGGAGAATGGCAGCTTTGGAAGACATGCTTACTATACAGTCTGGCCGTGGTTCCTGAAGTGATCCTGCGATTTTGTTTTCCAGTGATAAAATAACTTTGATTCTAGACTTTGATTCTATAACAAAGTCTAGAACTTTGATTCTATGCTTATTTAGTATCCTATGACTATCTCTGAGTGTTGTATCTTATAATTGATGATGGTTGTATTTTATGATTATGATCATGATTTACCATTTGTTGTTTGTACGTACACTGAGAACTTATGCACTGGAGACAAATTCCTTGTGTTCAAGCACGCTTGGCCAATAAAGATTCTTCTCTTCTCTTCTCTTCTCTTCTCTTCTCTTCTCTTCTCTTCTCTTCTCTTCTCTTCTCTTCTCTTCTCTCCTCTCCTCTCCTCTCCTCTCCTCTCCTCTCCCCTCCCCTCCCTTCCTCTTCCCTTCCCTTCCCTTCCCTTCCCTTCTGTTCTCTTCAATTCTAATTCCTATTCTATTCCTATTCCATTCCTATTCAATTCCATTCCATATTTTCTCTTCTCTTCTCTTCTCTTCTCTTCTCTTCTCTTCTCTTCTCTTCTCTTCTCTTCTCTCCTCTCCTCTCCTCTCCTCTCCTCTCCCCTCCCTCCCTCCTTCCTCTTCCCTTCCCTTCCTTCCCTTCCTTCTGTTCTCTTCAATTCTAATTCCTATTCTATTCCTATTCCATTCCTATTCAATTCCATTCCATATTTTCTCTTCTCTTCTTCTCTCTTCTCTTCTCTTCTCTTCTCTCTCTTCTCTTCTCTCTTCTCTCTCTCTCTCTCTCTCCTCCTCTCCCTCCCTCCCTCCCTTCAATTCTAATTCCTATTCTATTCCTATTCCATTCCTATTCAATTCCATTCCATATTTTCTCTCTTCTCTTCTCTTCTCTTCTCTTCTCTTCTCTCCTCTCCTCTCCTCTCCTCTCCTCTCCCCTCCCCTCCCCTCCCCTTCCCTTCCCTTCCCTTCAATTCTA